>NC_091996.1:26803684-27103684 GCF_044704955.1 Pristiophorus japonicus | reverse complement strand
GCACTGCTCCCTGCCAGCACAAAGAGTCGCCATCCGAATATCAATTTGCCTTACCCTCCCCTGTACATTGAAAGGCTCGCTCCACATTTCAAGCATTGCCCTGCATTAAATAAACTGGAGGATACAGCCAAGATCTGGAGTTTAATACAGTTAATGTTCAGACCAAAGGGCTGTGGAATAAGAAAGATAGGATACTCTTCCTGAAGCTTGTATTGAGCATCATTGGCACAGTGTGAGATGGCCGAGATAGATAGAAGCGAGTGAGACTGGGAGGGAGAGTTCAAGTGACAAATTACAGGGAGGTCAAGGTCACACTTATGAACAGGATAGAGATGTTTGATAAGGTGGTGACCGAATCTGCATTTGGTCTCCCCGGTGTAGAGGAGACCACACCACGAGGAAGTAGACATGAATTGCTGTCTCAAATGGAAGGATATTTTGGGGGGGGTCAAGGACAGTGATTTGAGAGGAGATAAATGGACATGTTTTGCATCTCCTGCAATTGCACAAGAAGGAGTTGGGGAAAGAACAGCTGAAAAAAGGGTTGGTGGAAGAGCGCTAAAGGGTATCAATGAGTCCCTGTGAGCTTTAAACTGTGGTGTCATACAACTTACATTTAGGGCAATGCTTTTCCATTCTGACCTTTGCCAGACTGCTGGAGGGACCTTTAGCCATTCCCCTCCACCCATGGCGCCTTGATTATTAAAAGTGCTTTAAAAGTATCTTCAAAAAGGCATTTGCAATAATTATGCTAAATTCTCAAAAAACGAGAGATAATGTTAAGAGCCATGGGTACTTCAAGATGCCACTATGCACTGAGGAGAAAGGATCTTTCACAGTTAGCGTCTGATACCTGGCTGGAGCTAGGTACAGGCTTGTCATGGTTGAATGGAAGGCCATTTTTGTTGATGAGGCAAGAGGACCTGAAAGTGACATAATCCTTATCTGGATTGTCTTACGGCCGTTATTTAAATCCAGAGAAAATGATCAGCGTTTTCACAATCAAGGAACAGACCTGGCTATTATAAGGTATTAGAATATGCTCATTAAAAGATCTTGATGTGTCTGTAAAAGGCATTGAAATCCAAAAACAGGTTTCCCTTGGATTGGCTAAAGGAGTGTATTTAAACAGGGATTAGTTTGAGAATCAAAGGTATAAATCATGTTGGTGCTGAATTTAACCTGGGGCGTGGGTACGCCGTGTGTGGGCTGGAGGAAGGTTGGAACGTACCTGTAATGATTCAAGAGTCTGGTTACTGTAAACTCACTCAGGTGCAACCTGATCCATCTTTATTCCAGCCCGAGAGTGCCAGCGTGACAAAGACACCCAGCTTATATACAGGTGACCAAGCACACATGCCACATGTATACAGCCCGATGACCTCCGACCACGGTGCCCTCCCAGCGTTAATACATAACAGTACCCATGCTGGCCTGGGCCTGGGCCACTTTATCTCCTAGAGCTCATTATCCCGCAGCAGCCTGCACCTGCTGGGAATGGTGAGGAGGTCAGAGAGCGGGAGTGGGAATCAGCATGGCAGGAAGCTGCCGCCAGGACCCCCAGGAGATGAAACTCGGCGCGAGGTTAACTACTGAGGAAGGTTTCAGGAAGTGAAGCTCCAAGCAGGGAAGGTTAAGAGTTTCCTTGTGGGGGCCTGTAATGTATTTGCTTCCTGGGTCCTTTGCTTAGGAATTCATAGCAACACATTGCTATTCAACCAATCATAGACAGTCCCTCGGAATCGAGGAAGACTTGCTTCCACTCCTAAAGTGAGTCTTTTGGTGGCTGAACAGTCTAAGACGGGAGCCACAGACCCTGTCACAGGTGGGACAGACATTCGTTGGGGGAAGGGGCGGGGGGTGGGACTGGTTTGCCGTGCGCTCCTTCCGCTGCCTGCTCCTCACCTCTTCATGCTCTCGGCGTTGAGATTCGAAGAGCTCAATGCCCTCCCGGATGCATTTTCTCCACCTAGGGCGGTCTTCGTGCAGGGACTCCCAGGTGTCAGTGGTGATGTCGCACTTCACCAGGGAGGCTTTGAGGGTGTCCTTGTAACGTTTCCACTGCCCACCTTTGCCTCGTTTGCCATGAAGGAGCTCCACGTAGAACACTTGCTTTGGGAGTCTCGTGTCTGGCATGCGAAATGTGTGGCCTGCCCAGCGAAGCTGATTGAGTGTGATCAGTGCTTCAATACTGGGGATGTTAGCCTGGGCGAGGACATTGATGTTGGTGCGTCTGTCCTCCGAGGGGATTCGCAGGATCTTGCGGAGACATCGTTGGTGATATATCTCCAGTGACTTGATGTGTCTTCTGGCCATCGTCCATGTCTCTGATCCATACAGGAGGGCAGTATTACTGCAGCCCTGTAGGCCATAAGCTTAGTGGTAGATTTGAGGGCCTGGTCTTCGACAACTTTTTTCCTCAGATGGCCGAAGGCTGCACTGGTGCACTGGAGGCGGTTTTGGATCTCCGCATCAATGTCTGCCTTTGTTGATAAGAGACTCCCAAGATATGGAAAAAGGTCCACGTTGTCGAGGGCCGCGCCGTGAATCTTGATGACTGGGGGGCAGCGCTGTGCGGCGGTGACAGGCTGGTGGAGGACCTTTGTCTTATGGATGTTAAGCGTAAGGCCCATGCTTTCATATGCCTTCATGAATACATTGACTATATCCTGGAGTTCAGCCTCTGAATGTGCGCAGACACAGGTATCGTCCGCGTACTGCAGCTCAATGACAGAGGTTGGGGTGATCTTGGACCTGGCTTGGAGGCGGCGTAGGTTAAGCAGCTTCCCACTGGTTCTGTAGTTTCGTTCCACTCCTGCGGGGAGCTTGTTAACTGTAAGGTGGAGCATGGCGGCGAGGAAGATTGAGAAGATGGCTGGAGCGATGACACAGTCCTGTTTGACCCCGGTCCGGATGTGGTTTAGTTGGTTTATTGGCAAAAGGTTTAACAATCACACTACACACTACCAGTTCATCCACCAGGCTCACAACCATCTTGCCTCATCGTGGATCCCCCGAACCTAACTGGCTGGGGTTTTATTGAGCCTTGTGAACATCACGTGACTGGCTAAGCCACTCCCAACTCAACAGCTCTACAAAGCCTGTGAGCATACTCACAGGTGCATACATTACAGGGCCCAGAGGAGCGCACCTGCTCCCCACGGTTTACAAGATAAACAGAAAAAGCCTAAAATTTGATCTTACCCAGGCCTCCGGGCCGTGGTCGTGCCTGCCACTGAATTACATCATTAGACCTCCGACTTTTAAATATTCAGGAGGCCTCAGATGACCCCGACGTTGCTGAAAACCCGACGGCTGACATGGCGATGGGCACCAACGCATCAGGATCACAGTGGGAAGCGCCCGACTGACATGTTAACGCCCCACCGCTGGGTTAAAGTTGGGCCTGTTGTTTTTGACACAAAAGACAGGGAATCACTATTACACTTAAACATGGAGTCCAGCCCCGTAGTGTTAATAACTTCATTCTCATAGGCAGGCCCTCGAAATCGAGGGAGAATTGCTTCCACTCTAAAAGTGAGTTCTCAGGTGACTGTACAGTCCAATACCGGAATTACAGTCTCTGTCACAGGTGGGACAGACAATGGTTGAAGGAAAGAGTGGGTGGGGAGTCTGGTTTGCCATACACTCCTTCCGCTGCCTGCGCTTGCTTTCTGCATGCTCCCGGCGACGAGACTTGAGGTGCTCAGCGCCCTCCCAGATGCTCTTCCTCTATTTAGGGCAGTCTTGGGCCAGGAATTCCCAGGGGCTGGTGGGGATGTTACACTTTATTAAGGAGGCTTTGAGGGTGCCCTTGAAGCATTTCCTCTGCCCACCTGGGGCTCGCTTGCCGTGTAGGAGTTCCGAGTAGAGCGCTTGCTTTGGGAGTCTTGTGTCGGGCATGCAGACAATGTGACCCGCCCAATGGAGCTGGTCGAGTGTGGTCAGTTTTGATGTTGGGGATGTTGGCCTGATCGAGAACATTGATGTTGGAGCGTCTGTCCTCCCAGGGGATTTGCAGGATATTGCAGAGACATCATTGGTGGTATTTCTCCAGCGATTTTGAGGTGTCTACTGCACATGGTCCATGTCTCTGAGCCCTATAGGAGGGCTCATAACTTAATAACTCAACCACCTGTTTACAACTTGAAACTTCTATCTGCAGAGCTTTAAATAAAATATCGTCAAGCGCACGTTAATTTATAATACATAAAACTGGGATGGTTGTAAAAGATTTAATTGTTCTCTCAATTGTTGCTCACGCCTGATGTCGAAGCAATTATAAATGTTAACCGAATACTGGAATATGTGGCCAGAAAGTGCGAGTGCAGACGGCAGCTGTTGCTGGTGATTCTGCTATTTCCATTTACACCACCTTACCACCCATCTTTTGTTACTGCATTTGTCTCCACTTGCACCATCGTCCCTTTTGTCATTGAATCTCTCCTGCCTTCCACCGGATGTTCCCCCTGAAGGTGGGCAGCTGCCCACTGAATGCGAGGTTCTGTGCAGACCGCTCACCAGCTGCGGCCACTGGAACGGATACCCTAAATTACAAGGGCTCGCGCAGGGGGGAAAACAATTCGAGGGAACTTTGCTTCCACCCGAAGACAAACCTTCCTTTTTGTTCGTTCTTCCCCTCTCCCCTTTCCCTGCCTCTGTACTTGCTTAAAACGTAACCTTTTCCGGTTCTGACGAAAGGTCACCAACCTGAAACGTTAACTCTGTTTCTCTCTCCACTGCCTGACCGACCGAGTATTTCCAGCCTTCTGTTTTTCTAAGTCAGCGTACAATTTTGTGAAGATTCTCTCGAACTTTATCACGCACTTGACAGATCACACGTGGGCCATTGTGTTCGGTTCTGGCCGTCGTGTCATTAAAAAAAGATGGACAGATATTGAAGAGGGGAGGGAAACGTTTCATCAGATCCCTGGTGTAAAGAGATGAGCTCTGTGGAAATATTAGAGAAGCCCAAGATTTACAATTTAGAAAGAAAGTTAAAGAAAACATGAAATGGTTGGTTAAAATACAGGTTATTACTTTATAGTAAGAGTAAAAACAGAGTACATAAATTGGTTTTAACTATTTTCAATATGAAAACGGCAACTAGGAAGAACTTCATGAATAACAAGTGTTTGGAATATTTGGTCAAGTAAGGGTATTAAAGAAAGAAAGAAAGGCTTGCATTTATATAGTGCCTTTCACAACCACAGCCAATGAAGTACTTTTGGAGTGGAGTCACTGCTGTAATAATGACAGAAGCATTGGGGACTTTCAGAATGCAGTTGGATGTTGCGATGGGAGAGTTCTGATTCTGGAGGGCTGAACATCAATGGGTCAAATGACCTTTCCTCCTCTTTGATGAGTTTTCTAATTTTCCCGTGATTGTTATTTACCTCTGTACCCTCTCAAGGGAAATAATATCCTTCCTGTGACTAGAATTGCACACACGGTTCCAGATGGAGTCGAACTAATGCCTGACACAACAACACACCCTCCTTTCAATTTGTTCTCGATCCCTTTGTTAATGCATCGCAGTATCTCATTTTCAGCCTTTACTGTAAGCTGAGCACACTGCACTAACGGCTCACTGATTTATCAGGTATAATGATGTCGTTTACTTTCCTGGTCAGTGTGGAGCATTATTGTTCCGTTTACCACACACTCCTCCTTTTAATTCCTTGACCCCATATTAATTATTTTACTCTTAATTGTATTGGCTCAGCCGCCTAAAAGATTCAAATCCTTCAGAGTCTAGTTGCATTATTCCTCATTATTTTCCTTGTCTATTTTAAAATCATCCACAAGCCTGGGAATTTTGCTTGTGATGCCTTCTGGCCAGTCAGTGATATCGATTAATGACCGACCATTGGGGTACCCTTCACAACCTCTCTGCAGCCTGAAAGTTCCCATTTATAAGCATCGCCGGTTTTCTTAAGCCAATTATTTATCCAGTATCAATCTTTTCCTCTTGTTTCATGACTCTTTATTTTAGCTATTAATCACTGATGTGGATCTACTCAAATGATCTTGACCCAGTCTAACATGCATTAAATCAAGTAGATTCTGCATACCAGTCTCGTATTGACTGTATAGAAACATAAAAAATAGGTGCAGGAGTAGGCCATTCAATGAGATCATGACTGATCATTCCCTCAGTACCCCTTTCCTGCTTTCTCTCCATACCCCTTGATCCCTTTAGCTGTAAGGACCATATCTAACTCCCTCTCGAATATATCCAATGAACTGGCATCAACAACTCTCTGCGGTAGGGAATTCCACAGGTTAACAACTCTCTGAGTGAAGAAGTTTCTCCTCATCTCAGTCCTAAATGGCCCACCCCTTATCCTAAGACTGAATCCCCTGGTTCTGGACCTCCCCAACATCGGGAACATTCTTCTCGCATCTAGCCTGTCCAGTCCAGTCAGAATCTTATATGTTTCTATGAGATCCCCTCTCATCCTTCTAAACTCCAGTGTATAAAGGCCCAGTTAATCCAGTCTCTCCTCATATGTCAGTCCCCCCATCCCAGGAATCAGTCTGGTGAACCTTCACTGCACTCCCTCAATAGCAAGAATGTCCTTCCTCAGATTAGGAGACCAAAACTGAACACAATATTCCAGGTGAGGCCTCACCAAGGCCCTGTACAACTGCAGTAAGACCTCCCTGCTCCTATACGCAAATCCCCTTGCTATGAAAGCCAACATACCATTTGCCTTCTTCACCGCCTGCTGTACCTGCATGCCAACTTTCAATGACTGATGAACCATGACACCCAGGTCTCGTTGCACCTCCCCATTTCCTAATCTGCTGCCATTCAGATAATATTCTGCCTTTGTGTTTTGCCACCAAAGTTGATAACCTCACATTTATCCACATTATACTGCATCTGCCATGCATTTGCCCACTCACCTAACCTGTCCAAGTCACCATGCAGCCTATTAGCGTCCTCCTCACAGCTCACACCGCCACCTGGTTTAGTGTCATCTGCAAACTTGGAGATATTACACTCTATTCCTTCATCTAAATCGTTAATGTATATTGTAAAGAGCTGGGGTCCCAGCACAGAGCCCTGCGGCACTCCACTAGTCACTGCCTGCCATTCTGAAAAGGACCTGTTTATCCCGACTCTCTGCTTCCTGTCTGCCAACCAGTTCTCTATCCACGTCAGTACATTACCCCCAATACCATGTGCTTTGATTTTGCACACTAATCTCTTGTGTAGGACCTTGTCAAAAGCCTTTTGAAAGTCCAAATACACCACATCTACTGATTCTCCCTTGTCCACTCTACTAGTTACATCCTCAAAAAATTCCAGAAGATTTGTCAAGCATGATTTCCCTTTCATAAACCCATGCTGACTTGGACCGATCCTGTCACTGCTTTCCAAATGCGCTGCTATTTCATCCTTAATGATTGATTCCAACATTTTCCCCACTACTGATGTCAGGCTAATTATCCATTTTCTCTCTCCCTCCTTTTTCAACAGTGGTGTTACATTAGCTACCCTCCAGTCCATAGGAACTGATCCACAGTCGATAAACTGTTGGAAAATGACCACCAATGCATCCACGATTTCTAGGGCCACTTCCTTAAGTACTCTGGGATGCAGGCTATCAGGCCCCGGGGATTTATCGGCCTTCAATCCCATCAATTTCCCTAACACAATTTCCCGCTTTATAAGGATATCCTTCAGTTCCTCCTTCTCACTAGACCCTCGGTCCCCTAGTATTTCCAGAAGGTTATTTATGTCTTCCTTCATGAAAACAGAACCAAAGTATTTGTTTAACTGGTCCGCCATTTCTTTGTTCCCCATTATAAATTCACCTGAATCTGACTGCAAGGAACCTACGTTAGTTTTCACTAATCTTTTTCTCTTCACATATCTACAGAAGCTTTTGTAGTCAGTTTTTATTTTCCCAGCAAGCTTCCTCTCATACTCTATTTTCCCCCTCCTAATTAAACCCTTTGTCATCCTCCTGTTGTATTACAAAATTCTCCCAGTCCTCAGGTTTGCTGCTTTTTCTGGCCAATTTATATGCCTCTTTCTTGGATTTAACACTTTCCTTAATTTCCCTTGTTAGCCACGGTTGAGCCACCTTCCTCGTTTTTTATTTTTACTCCAGACAGAGATGTACAATTGTTGAAGTTCATCCATGTGATCTTTAAATGTTTGCCATTGACTATCCACCATCAACCCTTTAAGTATCACTCGCCAGTCTATTCTAGCCAATTCACGTCTCATACCATCGAAGTTACCTTTCCTTAAGTTCAGGACCGTAGTCTCTGAATTAACTGTGTCACTCTCCATCTTAATAAAGAATTCTACCATATTATGGTCACTCTTCCCTAAGGGGCTTCGCACAAGATTGTTAATTAGTCCTTTCTCATTACACATCACCCCAGTCTAGGATGGCCAGCCCTCTAGTTGGTTCCTCGATATATTGGTCTAGAAAACCATCCCTATTACACTCCAGGAAATCCTCCTCCACTGCATTGCTACCAGTTTGTTTAGCCCAGTCAATATGTAGATTAAAGTCGCCCATGATAACTGCTGTATGAATGAATGACCATTTACCCATATGATTCTCACTTTTGTGGTGTAAAGGTTAATTAAAATTCTGTGCCCTCTGCATCTATTCATTAAAATGTACATTATTTCTCCTAAAGCTTTTTAGCAACAAATATGTATTTAATAGGATTGGCTTTATTGGAGACGGCCCCAGACAAAGATTTGTTCAGATCAGGAATCTCTCCATATTTGATATGGACAGAAATGGATTTCACTGCATTAGCAAATCTGTCAAAGGAACAAAATAAATTTAAGAATAGCAAGTCACCTGTCAAGTAAATGCTCAGTGTTTCTCCTAGATAGGAAATATGCCAAATGTACATCTTGCCTCTTGTTCTGGAGCCCCTCAGAGGAAGCTGAGGTAGATACACAATGGTGCAGTGTGTTGGTTTGGCTTTATGAGCATGCTACTAAACATAATGAGATCAAATCCTATCCCTAACTTCACCCAACCCTACCCTCCTGTTGTTCATCTGTCCAGAAATCACCCTTGGTATAATGGCTACCAGTTCAATAGCTGTTTTCTTACAAAGAGTTAAGTTGATACTTGCCAACTGTGTCTCGTTCACCCTTGCTTTGCAGGAGAAAATGTGTCCGATGCCAAATCATTTACTGCTGTAAATAAATTAGGATCCGGATCCGTTTGATAAAACATGATCCAAAGCCATTGTTTTTGAAAATTCCCACAGATATGACCATTCCCCATGATCAAAGGCTTCCTCAACATCTGGGGAAAAATGCTACAGGAGGGAGTTGGAGCACGTGTTTCTTAGCAGTAAATGAATAAATCGTCCATTATCAGGGCATGGTCATCCTGCAGACATCAATTAAATTCTCATACACCAATTTCAGAAGAAGGGCTAGTATTTTGTCAGCTTTTTTTAGTGTCAATATTGAGAGTGCATCAGGGCTGGCAATTGCCTTGCACTTCTTGTCCTCTGATAGTAAATGTGTTGTGACATTTTTCGAATGCTCACTAACGTTGAGTAACTGATGACAACATCGGGATATTTCCTGCACTCTGGATATTGATTATAAAAAGATAATGAAGGAAATTTGCACAAATTGCTGGAGCAAAGTGTTCAGACTGTAGTCACAAAGATATTGCTTTTTTTTTTGCACTTAAGTCTTTACTGCAACTGAGAATGGAGCCAGCTATGACAAAATCATCTTTGTCCTGCTAGGCCCATTTATGTGTCATTTAAAAGTTGTGGTAACCTAGATCCAAGATGAATTCCTTGCACTTTTATCAAGAATTGGTCCAGATGAAGAATCCCTTTGATGGAGTGTTTAAAATGCAAACGAGAATCTGAAAGTTGTAAATAGCCCACTGACATTTTGTCAGCTCCACTGTAAATTATGCACTGGTGCTGGAACAGGGTCTTTCAGCAGTCACAAGTTTAATCCATGTCATATTGTGTTTTTAATCTTGCCAAAATATTAGCCGAGTCCATGTAATAATCATGTGCTATGATTGTTTTATCTGGTTGAGATGCAAGGGAACTGCAGGTGGTAGGTGTAACTATATCACCCCATTGTGTACCAGGATGATGGATCATTAAGATTTAATTTGTTTTACAATCTTGAGGGAAATTGCATTTAACTTCAAAGATTAAAGTATCCTTGCAATACAGTGAATTATCAGTTCAGTTTCCATCAGCCAAGACATGATCAAGTGTACTAAACTCCATAATACTATGTATTAGTGTAGTATTAGGCAGTCCCTCATATTGAGACTATTGCAGCAACAACAACATATGTTTATATAGCACCTTTTTAATCCAGTAAAATTTCCCAAGGCGCTTAACAAGGAGTGTTATCAAACACAATGTGATACTGAGCCACATAATCATTATCGGCAGTCCCTCGAAATCGAGGAAGACTCGCTTCCACTCTAAAAGTGAGCTCTCAGGTGCCTGTACAGTCCAATATGGGAATTACAGTCTCTGTCACAGGTGGGACAGACAGTGGTTGGAGGAAAGGGTGGGTGGGACTGGTTTGCCACACGCTCCTTCCGCTGCCTGCGCTTGATTTCTGCATGCTCTCGGCGACGAGACTCGAGGTGCTCAGCACCCTCCCAGATGCTCTTCCTCCACTTAGGGCGGTCTTTGGCCAGGGACTCCCAGCTGTCGGTGGGGATGTTGCACTTTATCAAGGAAGCTTTGAAGGTGTCCTTGAAATGTTTCCTCTGCCCACCTGGGGTTCGCTTGCCATGTAGGAGTTCTGAGTAGAGCGCTTGCTTTGGGAGTCTCATGTCGGGCATGCAGACGATGTGGCCCGCTCAATGGAGTTGGTCGAGTGTGGTCAGTGCTTCGATGCTGGGGATGTTGGCCTGAGCGAGAACACTGACGTTGGTGCGTCTGTCCTCCCAGGGTATTTGCAAGATCTTATGGAGGCAGCACTGGTGATACTTCTCCAGCGCTTTGAGTGGTCCACTGTATATGATCCACGTCTCTGAGTCATATAGGAGGGCGGGTATCACTACTGCCCTGTAGGCCATAAGCTTGGTGCCAGATACTGAACCACATGAGGTATTTGGGCAGGTGACCAAAAGCTTGTTCAAAGAGAGAGGTTTTAAGGAGCGTCTTACAGGAGGAGAGAGAGGTAGAGTGGTTTAGGGAGAGAATTCCAGAGCCTCAGCAGCTGAAAGCACAGCTGTCAATGGTGGAGGGATTAAAATCAGAGATGTTGAAGAGGCCGCAATAGGAGGAGCACAGAAATCTCAGAGGTTTGTAGGACTGGAGGAGATTACAGAGAGAGGGAGGGGTGAGGCCATGGAGGGATTTGAAAACCAGGATGAGAATTTTAAATGCAATGATGCTGGACCGGGAGCCAACGTAGGTCACAAAATAACAGAAAACCCAAGACCAAAGGAAGCTTTCTTATTGAAGTTTTCAAGGTTATGAAGAGAACAAACAAAACCAATCCAAGGAAATTGTTTGTGGTGAACAGTTTCATAGAATCATAGAGTGGTGAGAGCACAGAAGAAGGCCATTTGGCCCATCGAACCCATGTCCATCTCAGCTAGCCCCACTCCCCTGCCCTTTCCCTGTAGCCCTGCAAATATTTTTTCTTCAGATACTTATCTAACTCCCTTTTGAAAGATAAAATTGAGTCTGCCTCCACGACCCTTTCAGGCCGTGCATTACAGATCTTAAAATGTTTTTTTCCTCATGTCACCTTTGGTTCTTTTGCCAATCACCTTAAATCTGTGTCCTCTGGTTCTCGACCCTTCTGCCAATGGGAACAGTTTCTCTCTCTCTCTACTCTGTCTAGACCCCTCAAATTTTTGAACACCTCTATCAAATCTCCTCTCAATCTTCTCTGCTCTAAGGAGAACAACCCCAGCTTCTTCAGTTAGACCAGTTAGCCTAACATCTGTCATTGGGAAAATGCTGGAATACATTATTAAGGAAGCAGTAGCGGGACATTTGGAAAAGCATAATTCAATCAAGCAGAGTCAGCATGGTTTTATGAAAGAGAAATCATGTTTGACAAATTTGCTGGAGTTCTTTGAGGATGTAACAAGCAGGGTGGATAAGGGAGAACCAGTGGATGTGGTGTATTTGGATTTCCAGATGGCATTCGATAAGGTGCCATATAAAAGGTTACTGCACAAGATAAAAGTTCACGGGGTTGGGGGTCATATATTACTATGGATAGAGGATTGGCTAACTAACAGAAAACAGAGTCGGGATAAATGGGTCATTTTCCGGTTGGCAAACAGTGACTGGTGAGGTGCTGCAGGGATTGGTGCTGGGGCCTCAACTATTTACAATCTATATTAATGACTTGGATGAAGGGACTGAGTGTAACGTAGCCAAGCTTGCTGATGATAGGTGGGAAAGCAAATTGTGAGGAGGACACAAAAAATCTGCAAAGGGATATAGACAGGCTAAGTGTGCAAAAATTTGGCAGATGGAGTATAATATGGGATAGTGTGAGGTTATTCATTTTGGCAGGAAAAATAAAAAAACAAATTATTATTTAAATTGAGTGAAACTAAAAAATGCTGCAGTACAGAGGGACCTGGGGGTCCTTGTGCATGAAACACAAAGTTAGTATGCAGGTACAGCAAGTAATCAGGAAGACAAATGGAATGTTGGCCTTTATTGCAAGGGGGATGGAGTATAAAAGCAGAAAAGTCCTGCTACAACTGTACAGTGTATTGGTGAGGCCACACCTGGAGTACTGCGTACAGTTTTGGTCTCCATATTTAAGGAAGGATATACTTGCATTGGAGGCTGTTCAGAGAAAGTTCACTAGATTGAGTCCGGAGATGAGGGGGTTGACTTATGAAGATAGGTTGAGTAGATTGGGCCTATACACACTGGAGTTTAGAAGAATGAGAGGTGATCTTATTGAAACATAAAAGATTATGAGGGGCTCGACAAGGTAAATGCAGAGAGGATAGAAACATAGAAACATAGAAAATAGGTGCAGGAGTAGGCCATTCGGCCCTTCGAGCCTGCACCACCATTCAATATGATCATGGCTGATCATGCAACTTGAGTACCCCATTCTTGCTTTCTCTCCATACTCCTTGATCCCTTTAGCCATAAGGGTCACATCGAACTCCCTTTTGAATATATCTAACGAACTGGCCTCAACAACTTTCTGTGGTAGAGAATTCCACAGGTTCACAATTTTCTGAGTGAAGAAGTTTCTCCTCATCTCGGTCCTAAATGGCTTACCCCTTATCCTTAGACTGTGACCCCTGGTTCTGGACTTCCCCAACATTGGGAACATTCTTCCTGCATCTAACCTGTCCAACCCTGTCAGAATTTTATATGCTTCTATGAGATCCCCTCTCATTCTTCTAAATTCCAGTGAATATAAGCCTAGTTGATCCAGGTCTTTCTTCATATGTCAGTCCTGTCATCCCAGGAATCAGTCTGGTGAACCTTCACTGCACTCCCTCAATAGCAAGAATGTCCTTCCTCAGATTAGGAGACCAAAACTATACACACTATTCCAGGTGAGGCCTCACCAAGGCCCTGTACAACTGCAGTAAGACCTCTCTGCTCCTATACTCAAATCCTCTCGCTATGAAGACCAACATGCCATTTGCCTTCTTCACCGCCTGCTGTACCTGCATGCTGACTTTCAATGACTGATGTACCATGACACCCAGGTCTCGTTGCACCTCCCCTTTTCCTAATCTGTCACCATTCAGATAATATTCTGTCTCCCTGTTTTTGCCACCAAAGTGGATAACCTCACATTTATCTACATTATACTGCATCAGCCATGCATTTTCCCACTCCTTTAACCTGTCCAAGTCACCCTGCAGCCTCTTAGCATCCTCCTCGCAGCTCACACTGCCACCCAGCTTAGTGTCATCTGCAAACTTGGAGATATTACATTCAATTCCTTCGTCTAAATCATTAATGTATATTGTAAACAGCTGGGGTCCCAGCACGGAACCTTGCGGTACCCCACTAGTCACTGCCTGCCATTCTGAAAAGGACCTGTTTATTCCTACTCTCTGCTTCCTGTCTGCCAACCAGTTCTCTATCCACGTCAGTATATCACCCCCAATACCATGTGCTTTAATTTTGCACACTAATCTCGTGTGGGACCTTGTCAAAAGCTTTTTGAAAGTCCAAATACACCACATCCACTGGTTCTCCCTTGTCCACTCTACTAGTTACATCCTCAAAAAATTCTAGAAGATATGTCAAACTTGATTTCCCTTTCATAACTCCATGCTGACTTGGACTGATCCTGTCACTGCTTTCCAAATGCACTGCTATTACATCTTTAATAATTGATTCCAACATTTTCCCCACTACTGATGTCAGGCTAACCGGTCTATAATTCCCTGTTTTGTCTCTCCCTCCTTTTTTAAAAATTGGGGTTACATTAGCTACCCTCCAATCCATAGGAGCTGATCCAGAGTCTATAGAATGTTGGAAAATGACCACCAATGCATCCACTATTTCTAGGGTCACTTCCTTAAGTACTCTGGGATACAGACTATCAGGCCCTGGGAATTTATTGGCCTTCAATCCCATCAATTTCTTTAACACAATTTCCTGCCTAATAACAATTTCCTTCAGTTCCTCCTTCACGCTAGACCCTCGGTCCCCTAGTATTTCCGGAAGGTTATTTGTGTCTTCCTTAGTGAAGACAGAGCCACTCGTGGGGTAATCCAGAACTAAGGGGCATAGTTTCAGAATAACGTGTTGCCCATTTAGAACTAAGATGAGGAGGAATTTCTTCTCTCGGAGAGTTGTAAATCTATGGAATTCTCTGCCCCAGAGAACTGTTGAGGTTGGATCATTGAATATATTTAAGGTGGAGATAGACAGATTTCTGAGTGATAAGGGAGTGAAGAGTTATGGGGATCAGGCAGGGAAGTGGAGCTGAGCCCAAGATCAGATCATCCATGATCTTATTAAATGGTGGAGCAGGTTCGAGGGGCCAAATGGCCTACTCGTGCTCCAAGTTCTTATGTGCTTATGTAGTCTATCCATGTAACTGAAGTCCCATATTCCTGAAATCATTCTGATAAATCTTTTCTGCACCTTCTGTAAGGCCTTCACATTCTTCCTAAAGTGTGGTGTCCAGAATTGGATACAATACTCCAGTTGGGGCCAAATCAGTGTTTTATAATTTACACACTTTTGTACCCTTTACATCAATTTATGAAGCCCAGGATTCCGTAAACCTTTTTAACTGCTTTCTCAACCTGCCCTGCCACCTTCATTGATTTATGCACATATACCCCAGGTCTCTCTGTTCATGCACTCCCTTCAGTTTATATGTCCTCTTCTCATTCTTTCTACCAAAATGCATCACTTCATACTTTTCTGCATCAAACTTCATCTGCCACGTGCTCGCGCATTCCACCAACCTGTCTATATCTTCCTGAAGTCTATCACTCTCCTCCTCACTGTTCACTATACTTCCAAGTTTTGTGTCATCTGCAAATGTTGAAATTGTGCCCTGTACACCCATATCCAAGTCATTAATATATATCAAGAAAAGCAGTGGTCCTAGAACCGACCCCTGGGGAACACCACTGTATACCTTCCTCCAGTCCGAAAAACAACCGTTCACCACTACTCTCTGTTTCCTGTCACTGAGCCAATTTTGTATCTAGGCTGTCCCTTTTATTCCATGGGCTTCAATTTTGCTGGCAAGTCTATTGTGTGGCACTTTGTCAAATGCCTTTTGGAAATCCTTGTACACCACATCAAACAGATTGCTCTCATCAACCCTCTCAGTTACCTCATCAAAAAACTCGATCAAGTTGGTTAAACACGATTTGCCTTTAACAAATCCGTGCTGGCTTTCCTTAATTAATCCACAACTATCCAAGTGACCGTTAATTTTGTCCCTTATTACTGTTTCTAAAAGCTTCCCCACTACCGAGGTTAAACTGACTGGGTTTATCTTTACTCCCATTTTTGAACAAGTTTAATGACCAGGAGTCAAAATGTAATATTTAGAAAGTTAAAGAAGGGACTTCAGACGAACCTTTTCACTCAATAGGTAATCGAGTTGTGAATAAGTCATCAAGGAAGACCGTTGAAGCAGACAGTATAACTGGAGTCAGAACAATTGAGAAAAGGGATATATTGGGAAGGTGGGCAGCTGGGGTTAATCTATGAAAAATTGTTATAACCGACGACCTTTTCCTGTTCTAATGAAGCTTGTGTTCTAATTAGCAATAAAAATATACAAACAAATCAGTTTTACAAATTAAAAAGATTTTGAACACCTATTGCTGGAAGTGATTCCTGAATGTGGAATATTTCCTTTCTTGGTTTACAAGTGTGACGGAATAACTGCCTTCTAATAATAAGGTTCCCCTTCCCCTGAGTTCTAAAAGTGGATGTGTTGGGAGAGACCTATAAACCATTGCTAACAGTAATGTATGCACTGGTGAGTATGCTCACAGGTTTGTAGAGCTGTTGCATTGTGAGTGGCTTAGCCAGTCATGTGATGTTCACAAGACTCAATAAAACCCCAGCCAGTTGGGTTCAGGGGGTCCATGATGAGGCAGGCGGTTGTGAACTGGTAATGTGTAGTTTGATTGTTAAACATTTACTAATAAACCAACTAGTTCTTTATAGCAATGTGTTGCTATGAATTCTTAAGCAAAGGACCCTTGAAGCAGATACATTACACCAAACACTGGAAATTCATATGGAACCATTTGAGCATTACTATTGCCTGGCAAGTCGTAAAAGATATTGAAGAATTCTCTCCCACCAACTACCAGGGAGTCAACACTTAACTATTTGTTTGGCAATAATACTTAGGAGGAAAACATACACATACTGGAATGTCATGTCATGAAGACACTGGTGAAAGTGAGTATTCCTTTTACCCCAAAAGGAGCACTAGTAGAAACTGTGGGCCCAAGTTTTGAGCCGCGCCTAGAACGGCGCAGTCCCGACCTGGACGCCTGTTTTTCGCGCCACAAAGAGCGCCTAAATAAACCTCCATATTCTCCACCTCCCTGCAGGTCCTCTGGCCCTCGGCGCAGCGCAGCAGGAGCTGTAGGGGGCGGAGCCAGGTCCCTGTGCTGAAAACAGTACCGGGACCTCTGCACATGCGCGCTACAGTGGGCACGCATGTGCAGTAGCTCCAGGCGCCCAAAACTGTGTGGGAGGGGCCCGAAGCACGCAGCCCCTAGCCCTGGCCGAATGGCCTCACTGGGGCTGCGTGAATAAGGCCCCTCCCACGGCCAGCTCCTGCTTCCTCCCGACTTGACTCGACTCCCGCTTCCCGCCTCCGGACCGGACCCGACACCGACCCTACTCCCGCTTCCCCCCCACTTGCGGACCCGACCCGACTCCCGCTCCCCCCCCCCCCCGCCCCCGCCTCCGGACCGGACCCGACACCGACACCGACCCGACTCCCGCTCCCCCCCCCCCCCCCCGCCCCCGCCTCCGGACCGGACCCGACACCGGCCCCGACCCGACTCCCGCTCTCCCCTCCCCCGCCCCCGGACTGGACCCGACCTGACCTCCCTCCCCCCGACCCGACCTCCCTCCCCCCGACCTGACCTCCCTCCCCCCGACCTGACCTCCCTCTCCCTCCCTCCCCCCGACCTAACCTCCCTCCCCCCGACCTGACCTCCCTCTCCCTCCCTCCCCCTGACCCAAACCGAACCGACCTCCCTCCCACCACCCCCCCGACCCGCGCTCCCCCTGACCTGACCCAACGCCACCTACCTGTAAATCTGGTGCTGGGGACGGGCCCTGCCCGAAGTCTCGGGCCCGGCCCGTTCAGCCTCCCTCCCCCTTCTCCTTCCCCCCACCCCAATCTCCTCCCCCCCCCAATCTCCTTCCCCCCCATCTTCTTCCCCCCATCTCCTTCCTCCATCTCCTTCCTCCCCCTTCTCCCCTTTATCCCCTTCTCCCCCCTCCCCCATTCTCTCCCCCTTCCCATCCCTCCCCCTTCTCCCCATCCCTCCCCCTTCCCTCCCTCTGCTCCCCCCTCTCTCCCTCTACCCCCCTCCTCCCCCTCCCCTCGCTGTCAGAAACACAGACACTGACAGACAGAGAATGAGAGACACACACAGACAGACAGAGAGATAGAGACACTGACAGAGACACACTGGGGTGGGGGGGGGGGGCATCCCAGCCCGCTGTTGGAGGGCTCCCGGTGCTGCAGTCGGTAAGTAGAAAATGTTTTATTTATTGATTTAAAAAAAAAATTATTTCATTAATTTTTTTTGATTGATTTATTGGTTGATTTATTGATGTATTTATCATTTATTATTGATGATGGCTCTTTATTTGTAAAACTGAAGTGTTTAATGTTTGTAAACTTCCCTTTAAAACCCCCCCCCCCACCATTCCCTATGCCTGATTTGTAACCTACGCCTGATTTTCTAAAGTGTAGACAAGATTTTTTCGAGGGTACAAAAATCTTCACTTACTCCATTCTAAGTTAGTTTGGAGTAAGTTTTCACTGACGAAACTTTGAAAACAGGCGTAAGTGGCCGGACACGCCCCCTTTTGAAAATAAAATTCTGTTCCAAAGTGAAACTGTTCTAACTGACAAGAACTGGAGCAAACTAAATGGCGAGAATTCCGATTTCTAAGATACTCCGTTCTACACCAGTTGCTCCTAAAAATCAGGAGGAAACTTGGGGCCTGTGTGAGCATCCTTACAGCACAGCCACTTATTCTGGCAAAGTAGCTCAGTGCTCTTTCGTGAATCTTTCCAGTCCTGTCGTACTGTCCACATTGGCTAGAGGACCCACTTTGTTGCTATTGTTCCTATGACAAAATATTTAAAGGTGTATTATTGTAATTTGTGGGGGAGGGGGAGCACTTCTTGCCTTTTAAGTGAACACACATCTATATTTTAGTTTACAATTATATGTAGTTTTTCGGTCTTCAGTAATGCAACTTACATCTCTGTTTCGAGCAAAGTCTGCTCCCTTTGCAGTTGGAGTCGATGGAATGTTTGCACAGAAATGGAGATCTATGCTTTTGTTTCAATTAATGGTGATGTTTTGTTTTAATATTTTTAAAAAGACATTTCAACAAGTGGCCTGCGGTTGATGTCTGAGTGAGAGAGTGTTGCTGGAGCAGTTTCTGACACTAACCAATGTAAGCAATAGTCAGGAATGTCACACTACCAGTTTGATTGTGAGGACAGACCAGCACCATATGGAATGTGAGTGATTGTGAGCAACTCTGACCCAATGCTTCAAACGATTGTGTTTCGAAGCTCCATTTGATGCCGATGGTCTATAAAATGTATTCCCTGCTGTGGGGGGAAAAACATGAATTTTTATACTTCCTGTAACCGAATGCAATTTACAAAAACGTTAGTGATTAATGTGACTTATTTGAATGAGTTAGCGCTACACTCGCTTCGGAGTCAGAAGGTTGTGCATTTCAAGCCCCCACCGGGACGGGAATACACAATTCCAGTGTGTGCTATATTGGAGGTTTTCTGTCCTTCAATGAGATGTCAAATTGAGGTTCCTGTCATCTGGTGTATTGGGCTCTGGAACATCATGGGCCACCCTGACCCTGTGTGAGAACACCACCGCAAGTCGGGGCTATAAATAGAGTCGGAGCACAGGACCCTGGAACATCGTGGGCGGAGGTGTGGCGAATGCGGGTAGGGGGCCCAGAAGAGCCGAGGGCCCGGGCCAGCACGGGCCAGCCCACACTGCGATATGTGTGTGCACTCGGTCCGTGCAGTAGAGCAGGTCTCCAGTCAACCTGGGTAATCCTTGCCACTGGATAAAGGCTTAGCTCTTGGTCAAGCCCATGTGGTGGCTGGTGTGCAACGGTCACCACACGTTAAAAAAAAATCCACGCACAGGCATCTTCCACCCCCTCAATTGGAGTTCAGGACTGGAACATCGGGTCCTTCATTGAAACATCTGTGAACCCATGTGGAAGCAAGTCATCCTCGTTCGAGGGACCGCCGATGACAAACTGAGGTTCATTTCAATGGCTTAACTGGAGATCCCATGGCAGTATTGGACAAGTGCAAGGAGATATCCTGATATCCTGGCCAACGTGCTTTCTTCAACCCCTGCCAACTAAAAAAAAATGTTACTTGCCATTCGTGGCATCGCACTTTGTGGGATCTTGCTATGTACAAAACTGAAGCTGCAATTGTTGACTTATCAACAGTGAATTACTTTGTGTACTTGCTGTATCTGAACTACTTTTTGAGGTGTTCCTGAATTACATGATAAGACATCTTTCTTGTGGTAATTGAACACAATCTACAATAATATCAGTAATTACTAATTTTCTCAATAGGTTCCTATTTGAGCAGGATGCTCTTAAAAGATAATTGAGAAGGTGTAGTATAAAGTGACTGAATCAGCATTTAATTATGAAGAATGCTTTTACAATTAATGCACATAGAGCATCAAACTACTTGTGAGAAATGCGATTCAAATTAACCTCCTAGTGTTGAGCAAGGTTAAGAAGACTAATTGGAAAGATAAAGACTGACACATTCAACTTTTTAAATGGAGGATGTCACAGAGGACTCTTTAGTACATTGTTAGCTGCGACCATTAATGTGAGGCTCCAGGGAAGGTGTCACATATCACTGCATGTGCACTTTCAATAGACACCGGCACCACATACAACAGGAACGCTCGGGTTAATTGGCTAAAGTTTGATAAGTCGTGCAATCACATGCCACCACCATCCAGAGGGGAGTCTCCAGCAGAAACTATATCCTTTAATTTGACGTCTTTGATGTTGCAAGTAGTGTTATGATTCAATCTGTAATGATTAGTCAAATGAAAAAAACCTTAATGTATAAATCTCAGGAGGGGAGGGGGTAATTACATAAGATTAATTCATCCTCAAAATGTAACTCAAAACTTTTATTTTGATCTACAATTTCCCTTTGCTCCCGGAGATTCCACTCACTCTTATTTTGACTTTACACACTCCTTCCATCTCAAATATCTGCTGACTGATGTCTTATAGCTCTGGACTTGTACAATCAAATGATATCTCTCTGATGTGGATGAATATGCACGTAAGAAAAGAAAATATACTCTGCACGATTCTCTGACTCACATAAGGGTCTTCATTTTTGCAGAAGTGAACTATAATAAGATAGGAATGGTTATTTTGGCCATCTGAGACACAGTTAGAGAGATGTGTTCAACATTACTGAAGTATTCTGATGTATTGTAGTTCAATAATAAGATTGCCGTGTGTATGCATGTGGGTGAGTGTCTGCGTCGACATGTGCTTCTCGGAGAAACAATGCAAATAAGAAATATTTTCACTCTGCATTCCAAAAAGCATGGGCAGATGTAATGGAAGGAAGTTGTAGAGTCGTGTCTCCCAGGGGTCATTGTTGGGACCACTGCTCTTTGATCTATATTAATGACCTGGGATTGGGTAGGGGACCATCATTTCAAAGTTTGCAGAGGACACACAATTTGTAAATATTGTAAACAGTGAGGACATAGACAGACTGGTGAAATGGGTAGACACATGGCAGATGGAATTTAATACTGAGAAGTGTGAAGTGATGCATTTTGGGAGGAAGTATGAGGAGCAGTATAAACTAAATGGTACAATTTTAAAGAGGTACAGAAACAGAGACCCAAGAGTTCACATACATAAATATTTGAAGGTGATGGGACAAATTCATAAAGCTGTTTTTTTTTAAAAGGCATTTGAGATTCTTTGCTTTATAAATAGAAGCATCGAGTATAAGAGCAAAGAAGTTATGATACACTTTTATAAATCATTGGTTAGGCCCCAGCTGGAGTACTGTGTCCAATTCTGGGCACCATACTTTAGGAAGGATATCGAGGCCTTGGAAAGGAGGCAGAGGAGATTTACCAGAATTATATCAGTGATGAGGGCCTTCAGTTATGTGGAGAGATTGGAGAAGCTGGGATTGTTCTCCTTGGAACAGAGAAGGGTAAGGGGAGCTTTAATAGAGGCGTTCAAAATGATGAGCAGTTTTGATATAGTAAATAAGGAGAAACTGTTTCCAATGGCAGATTGGAAAACTGCAAATGTAACGCCTTTATTTAAAAAAAGGAGGCAGACAGAAAGCAGGAAACTACAGACCAGTTAGCCTAACATCTGTAGTTGGGAAAATGTTGGAGTCCATTATTAAAGAAGCAGTAGCAGGACATTTGGATAAGCAAAATTCGGTCAGACAGAGGCAGCATGGATTTATGAAGGGGAAGTCATGTTTGACAAATTTTCTGGAGTTCTTGGAGGATGTAATGAACAGGGTGGATAAAGGGGAACCAGTGGATGTGGTGTATTTGGACTTCCAGAACGCATTTGACAAGGTGCCACAAGATAAAAGTTCACAGGGTTGGGGGTAATATATTAGCATGGATAGAGGATTGGCTAACTAACAGAAAACAGAGTCGGCATAAATGGTTCATTCTCTGATTGGCAACCAGTAACTAGTGGGGTGCCGCAGGGATCAGTGCTGGGACCCCAACTATTTACAATATATATTAATGACTTGGAAGAAGGGACTGAGTGTAACGTAGTCAAGTTTGCTGATGATACAAAGATAGGAGGAAAAGCAATGTGTGAGGAGGACACAAAAAATCTGCAAAAGGACATAAACAGGCTAAGTGAGTGGGCAAAAATTTGGCTGATGGAGTATAATGTTGCAAAGTGTGAGGTCATGCACTTTGCCAGAAAAAAAATCAAAGAGCAAGTTATTATTTAAATGGAGAAAGATTGCAAAGTGCCGCAGTATAGCGGGACCTGGGGGTGCTTGTGCATGAAACACAAAAGGATAGTATGCAGGTACAGCAAGTGATCAGGAAGGTCAATGATATCTTGGTCTTTATTGCAAAGGGGATGGAGTATAAAAGCAGGGAAATCTTGCTACAGCTATACAAGATATTGGTGAGGCCACACCTGGAATACAGCGTGCAGTTTTGGTTTCCATATTTACGAAAGGATATACTTGCTTTGGAGGCAGTTCAGAGAAGGGTCACTAGGTTGATTCCGGGGATGAGGGGGTTGACTTATGAGGAAAGGTTGAGTAGGTTGGACCTCTACTCATTGGAGTTCAGAAGAATGAGAGGTGATCTTATTGAAATGTCTAAGATTATGAGGGGGCTTGACAAGGTGGATGCAGAGAGGATGTTTCCACTGATGGAGGAGATGAGAACTAGAGGTGCATGATCTTAGAATGAGGGGCCACCCATTTAAAACTGAGATGAGGAACAATTTCTTCTCTGAGGGTTGTAAATCTGTGGAATTCGTTGCCTCAGAGAGCTGTGGAAGCTGGGACATTGAATAAGTTTAAGACAGAAATAGACAGTTTCTTGAGTGATAAGGGGTTATGGGGAGCAGGCGGGGAAGTGGAGCTGAGTCCATGATCAGATCAGCCATGATCGTATTGAATGGCGGAGCAGGCTCGAGGGGCTTTATGGCCTACTCCTGTTCCTATTTCTTATGTTCTTATGTTCTTATTAAAGGTCAGTAACTAGAGGACACAGATTTAAGATAATTGGCAAAAAGACTATAGAGGGGAGATGAGAATTTACTTTATGCAGCAGAAGGTTATGATCTGGAATGCACTAGTTGAAATAGGAAGCAGATTCAACAGTACCATTCAAAAGGGAATTGGATATATACTGGAACAGAAAAATTGTGCAGGGCTTTCGAGAGAGAGCATTCCAGATCATAACCATCTGCTGCATAAAGTAAATTCTCATCTCCCCTCTAGTTTTTTTGCCAATCATCTTAAATCTGTGTCCTCTAGTTACCGACCTTTAATAACAACGTAAGAACATAAGAAATAAGAGCAGCAGTAGGCCATAAAGCCCCTCGAGCCTGCTCCGCCATTCAATAAGATCATGGCTGATTTGATCATGGACTCAGCTCCACTTCCCCGCCCGCTCCCCATAACCCTTTATTCCCTTATCGCTCAAGAAACTGTCTATTTCTGTCTTAAATTTATTCAATGTCCCAGCTTCCACAGCTCTCTCTGGCAGCGAATTCCACAGATTTACAACTCTCTGAGAAGAAATTGTTCCTCGTCTCTGTTTTAAATGGGTGGACCCTCATTCTAAGATCATGCCCGCTAGTTCTAGTCTCCCCCATCAGTGGAAACATCCTCTCTGCATCCACCTTGTCAAGCCCTCTCATGATCTTATACATTTCAATAAGATCACCTCTCATTCTTCTGAGACAAATTGGATCGTTCTTTCAAAAGAGTTGGCACGGGCACAATAGACCAAATGGTCTCTCTCCGTGCTGCATGATCCTATGAATATTCTGCCCTCCTCCTGATATGATCTTGGTAGTATACTTATAACCCAAGACCAGGCGAACGCCCACTATAACACCCGTGCAAGTTTTTACTTTCCATAAATTATCTCTGTGTACGATTGGCGAATGACAGCTAATTGTGCTGCACTAAAAGTGCTTTTATGCTGTGGACTCTAATCCATTCTGGCTTCATCAGTTGAACAAGAAGAAAGGCCGCCGCCTTGCATCACTGCATCAACACGTATCAAATGCTTACTTCAAAGCAACAGTGGGCCAGCTTGTTTATGTAATAGATTCCCTGTCTCTGGACCGTAGTGTCTCCAAGATGATTTATGGTGTGGGTTATTGACCAGTACTGGGATTTATGTGCTTGATCCGACGCAGGAGGCTGCGGCCTTCCAGTAGTACACTGCTGGTTGTAAATCCTTGTACTGGGCAGTGATGTCATATATTTATAACCCAACCTATTTAGGGACTGTTTATGTCTGCATTATTATACTTTTTCATTTTTGCCCAGCTGTTCCTACTCATGCAGGCAGGACAAGTGCAGATCAAAGGAGTCACTGGAGCTTGAGAACTGGTCACTCTGAACCTGTTGAATTTATTACTGCTTCCAATACCATTGTAATTTGATGATTTAGCTCTTCTTCCATCACACTGCTATTTGTGATTTTTTTTCCCCCTCTCTTTTGTTGTCCGGTTCCATTTTTATTTGCTATATACCATTTGGAAAAATAAAACCATTTTCTGAGATCTTCACCACTAAGTATTTGTACCTAATGTATGCTGCAAAGCACTTTGAGACATCCGGTGGTCGTGAAAGCCTTTATATAAATGCAAGTCTTTCTTTCTTTGTGCATGAATTTTAAAACCAGGCCAAACGGTGTGTGAGTTAGACCAAAGTCTTGGATTGCATGATTTTTAGCTACAGAAATCTGTAGGTCTTTGGGCTCCTTTTATATAATGCTGCAGTTCAGTTCATCCCAAATCAAAACCTCCAGGTTCCAGCCCTCCATTTCCCTGCTGTATTTGCAATGAATCTCCAGGCCTTTCCAGTTGAGTGCTGAGTATGATCTTCAGGCAATTCTGATTAAGGGTACGATGATGACACTATTGAGTCGATGAGTCTTGAAGTGCTGTAACCTACAGGGCTACGGACCAAAAGCTGGAAAGTGGGATTAGGCTGGATAGCTCTTTGTTGGTCGGCGCGGACACAATGGGCCGAAATGGCCTCCTTCCGTGCTGTAACTTTCTATGATTCTATTCATCACCTAGCTGGTTGGCTAAAATTATGACGGTCAACTAACTTAAAGGTTGCAGGGAAGTCAGGAGGTTGTGCATAATGAAGACAATCTTGCGATCTTTGTTGACTAAGACAAATATAGACCCAACACACCGACAAATGGTTATATCCGTGATTGTTCATATTGCTCTGCAAATTACAGGTTATACAACTTGAAAACAACTACTGCAAATGGAACTGGGAAAAATTTATCTAAATTGTGTCTGAAGAAGAACAGATTCCAGTGGACAACATATTTAAGTGGATCAAGGAGAATGATCCTTTGGGCCATCTCTTGCTGTGTTAGGGGAAACCAATCGACTTGCAACAATGTATCTGGGAGACATCACTGTTACTTTACCTGTGTGTTCTAGGTCAGGAACAACAGTGACAACATTACCGTGAAATTGGGCTCATGGATTTTAGTGTATGAATATTTAGCAGACCTCTTCATTTCTTCATTCATGATTTTAAAGGAAACGTTCACCTGATTATTTTCAAACTCCCCGCTTTCAACATAGAGAAATATATCTTTGTATAAAGTGGATCTACAATAATGGAGCAAACAAACTTTCCCATGGGCAGCGAGCAGGCAGCAAACTCAAGGGATTTGCTAATCTTCAATCTCAGGAAAAACATTCAAATACATATTTCTAAAATCAAATTCTATCCGCTCATCATTATTATTAATTCTGGAACATATCTTTATGGCCTTTATTGCAAAGGGGATGGAGTGTAAAAGCAGGGAAGTCTTGCTACAGCTATATATTGGTGAGACCACAACTGGAATACAGCGTGCAGTTTTGGTTTCTGTAAAAGCCTGTCCCTGCAGTACAGATTCACACGAGGCACATACTGAAGTCAAGGTCACTCAGGACCTGCACCTTTATTACACAGCTCTCGAATGCCACACTTGCCTGAGACCTGTCCTTATATACCTGTCTGGGACAGGTATCCAGTGTCTCCTGCAAGTGCACCCCTGGTGGTAAGGTAAGCTTGTGGTTACAGGTCATCTCTATTTACAGTCATATATAGCATGGTAAGATACAGTTATGTACAGTAGTGTGAGATACATGACATCACCCTCCCCCAAGGTCTTATTGTCTTTATAGGTTCAGTCTCTCAGGTGGTCTACGCTCTCACATGGAGCGTCTTAGTTGTGATTCAGTTGTTTGCCTTGGTGCCTGTTTTTCTTTCGGTGTGATTGCTGGTATCTCGCCTGGGCTGTCTGTTTCGTTCAGTATGATTGTTGATGTCTCGCCTGGGCTGTCTGTTGGGATTGCCCTTTCCTCAAGTTGTTCCCTCTGTCCACCAGGTGTGGTGTGAGTTCCACATTGTAGTCTGCCTCTGGTTCAGCAGTGTTGTTGGTAAATCTACTTTTGAGTTGGTCGACATGCCTCCGGCAGGTTTGGTCATTGTCCATTTGTACCACCAGTAGCCTGTTTCCTTCCTTGCCTGTTACTGTCCCTGCAAGCCATTTGGGACCCCTGCCATGTTTTAGCACAAACACTTTATCCCCTATCTCATTCCACCTCCCCCTCGAATTTCGGTCATGGTACTCAGTTAGCTTACGGCGCTTTGCCTCAACGATTTCATGCATGTCTGGGAGGATTAATAAGAGCCTTGTCTTTAAGGTCCATTTCGTCAATAGTTGCGCGGGGGGAACTCCAGTCAATGAATGCGGACGAGATCTGTATGTCAGCAGCAGTCGCGATAGGCGGCCCTCCAGTGTGGGACCTTGGATTTTGAGCATGCCTTGTTTAATGATCTGCACTGCTCGCTGGCCGTTGGAGGCCGGCTTCAACGGTGCCGTCCTAACGTGATTTATGTCGTGGTCACTCATGAAATCTTGGAATCCTGCGCTGGTGAAGCACGGACCATTATCACTGACCAATATGTCAGGAATGCTGTGCATTGCGAACATGGTTCCAAGGCTCTCCACAATGGTGGAGGTGATGCTCGTGTTTAAAATGGTGCATTTGATCCACTTTGAAAATGCATCTACAACTACGAGGAACATTCTGCCCATGAATGGGACCACGTAGTCTACGTGTACCCGTGACCACGGTTTGGTGGGCCAGGGCTAGGGGCTCAGGGGGGCCTCCCTGGGGGCATTACTGAGTTGGGCACAAATGGTGCACCGTCGGATGCAGAGCTCCAAGTCCGCATCAATGCCAGACCACCAGATGTGGGATCTGGCTATGGCCTTCATGAGAATGATCCCCGGGTGCTCGCGGTGGAGCTCCCGGACAAATGCCTCTCTACCTCGCAGAGGCATAACTACTCGGCTGCCCCACATCAGGCAGTCTGCTTGTAGTGACAGCTCATGCATGCGCCTATGGAAAGGTTTGATCTCCTCGGGGCAGGCATCGCAAGCCTCTGCCCAGTCACCAGTTAAGACACATCTTTTTATTAGGGATAACGTGGGGTTGCTGGCCGTCCAGGCTCTGATTTGGCGAGCCGTCATGGGCGAACCTGTGGACTCAAAGGCATTGATTGCCATGACTATCTCACAGTCTTGTTCATCAGACCCTTCCGTGGTCGCCAGGGGTAGCCTGCTAAGCGCATCGGCACAGTTGTCTGTGCCTGGTCTGTGCCTTATGGTATAATCGTAAGAGGCCAGCATGAGTGCCCACCGTTGAATGCACGCCGAGGCGTTGCCGTTTATTGCCTTGCTCGTGGATAGTATGGACGTGAGGGGCTTGTGGTCGGTTTCTAACGCGAACTTGGCCCCGAAAAGGTATTGGTGCATCTTTTTGACACCGTACATGCACACGAGCGCCTCCTTCACCACCATTCCGTACCCGCGCTCCGCCCGCGAAAGTGACCTGGAGGCATAAGCTATGGGTTGTAATTTACTTGCACTATTGACATGTTGTAAAACATACCCGACCCCCCCGTACGCTGATGCATCACATGTAAGAACTAGCTTTTTACCTGGATCAAAGAAAGCCAAAACACTGTTGGAACACAGAAGGTTGCGTGCCTTATTGAAGGCGCGTTCCTGGGCGTCCCCCCAAAACCAATCGCACCCCTTTCTGAGTAGCATGTGGAGAGGCTCCAGCAGTGTGCTTAAGTTCTGCATAAAGTTTCCAAAGTAATTGAGCAGCCCGAGAAAGGCACGCAGTTCTGAGACATTCCGGGGCCTGGGCGCCAGGCGAATTGCTTCTGTTTTGGATTCTGTTGGGTAGGTTCCATCAGCGGCAATCCTTCGGCCCAAAAATTCAACCTCGGGCGCGAGAAACAGGCACTTAGATTTCTTAACTCTTAGGCCTACCCGATCCAACCACTTTAGTACTTCCTTCAAATTGCGTAGATGGGAGTCGGTGTCCCTGCCCGTGATGAGTATGTCGTCTTGAAATACAACCGTTCCCGGGATGGACTTGAGCAGACTCTCCATGTTGCGCTGGAATATAGCAGCCGCCGACCTGATGACGAATGGGCATCGATTGTACATGAAAAGGCCTCGATGTGTGTTGATGGTGGTGAGTAGCTTGGACTCGTCGGTCAATTCTTGCGTCATATCCGCAGATGTGAGATCTAGTTTTGAGAAACGTTTTCCTCCAGCCAATGTGGCAAATAAGTCCTCCGCTCTGGGCAGCGGGTATTGGTCCTGTAGGGAGACTCTGTTTATGGTAGATTTGTAGTCCCCACAGATTCATACGGATCCATCAGGCTTCATGACTGGGATGATGGGACTTGCCCAGTCGCTAAATTCCATGGGTGAGATAATGCTTTCCCGCAGAAGCCTGTCCAGTTCATGTTCAATCTTTTCCCCCATCACATAGGGCACAGCTTTAGCCTTGTGATGGACCGGTCTAACATCCTGTGATGTAGGTTTTGACTTTAGCCCCTTTGAAGGTGCCCACACCTGGCTGAAAGAGATGTTCAAATCGACTTAGAACTGTTGAGCAGGAGGTCCGTTCCTCTGACGACATGGAGTGAACATCATCCCATTTCCAGTTTAATTTTGCCAGCCAGCTTCTCCCCAGCAGTGCTGGGAGATCTCCGGGGACAATCCACAGGGGAAGTCGGTTCACTGTCCCTTTTATGTGTGACTGAGAGCATGGCGCTGCCAAGGACTGGAACGATTTCTTTGGTATAGATCCTTAGTTTCGACCCTTGTGAGCTTTGGTCTGTCTCTTTTGTGCGGCCACAGCTGTTCAAATTGTTGAGCGCTCATGAGAGATTGACTCGCTCCTATATCCAGCTCCATGTTGACGGGTATCCCGTTGAGTAGGACCTTCATCATTATTGGAGGCGTCTTGTTGTAAGAGCAGTGGCTATTGATCGTGTTGACCCGCTGTATCTCGGTATCCCGGGTACTGTCCCCACCGTCTTCTGGTCCGCTTTCCGACCCTTCCGATTCGTATACCAGCCGAGCTGCCGTTTTTCTGCACATGCGGGCCAGATGCCCTGTATAGTCGCAGTTTCTGCAAACAGCATGCTGAAATCGACACCCCCTTGATGAGTGCCTTCCCCCACATCTCCAGCACAGACCGCTTCCATTGTTTCCAAAGGATGAGCTGCGTGTGGCTGATCTCTCTTGAGCTTCTCTCAGTTTGTAGTTGATTGCTCACATTGTGGGTTGATGAGGTGTGAACGGCCGTTCATGTGGCCCTTGATGGCTTCTGGTGCCACTGCCTGCTGTTGAGGGCCTGCTCTCCTGCCTTTGTCTGTGTGTGGGGGTAGCGGCTTGTTTCACGCTGTGAACCCCTTGTTCCGATGTTTCGTTAGTTGTCATACCCACAGTGTAGATCAACCTCGTTTCTTCTTCTCCTGCCAAGAATGTCTGTGCAACCAGTGCTGCTGCCTCTAGGGTCAAGTTCTTGGTCTCTATGAGCTTTCAGAATATGCCTGTGTGGCCTATTCCCTCAATAAAAATGTCTCTCAGTACTTCTCTCCCTAGTTCATCGGCGAGCTCACATAAGCTAGCCAACCTCCGAAGTTCCGCCACGAAGTCAGGTATGCTCTGGCCCACACAGCGTCTGTAGTTGTAGAACCCGTGTCTGGCCACGTGTCAACTGCTCATTGGCTTCAGGTGGTCTCTTACCAGTGTGCTCAACTCTTCAAACGACTTGCTTGCTGGTTTTTCGGGTGTCATCAGGTCCTTCATTAAGGTGTATGTTTTCGAGACACAGCTGGGCAAGAGATGGGCTCTTCTCTTGTCTGCCTTATCGTCGCCTAACCAGTCTTTGGTTACGAAGCTTTGCTGGAGCCTTTCTATAAAGTCCTCCCAATTATCTCCAGCATTGTATTTTTCATCTGAGCCATTGGTCGCCATTCTGTGGATTCTGTAATCCCGTAACTCGTCGCCACTGTAAAGTCCTGTCCCTGCAGTACAGATTCACACGAGGCACATGCTGAAGTCAAGGTCACTCAGGATCTGCACCTTTATTACACAGCTCTCGAACGCCACACTTGCCTGAGACCTGTCCTTATATACCTGTCTAGGACAGTTATGTACAGTGGTGTGAGATACATGACAGTTTCCATGTTTACGAAAGGAGGTAGTTCAGAGAAGGTTCACGAGGTTGATCCTGGGGATGAGGGGGTTGACTTACGAAGAAAGGTTGAGTAGGTTGGTCCTCTACTCATTGGAATTCAGAAGAATGAGAGGTAATCTTATCGAAATGTATAAGATTATGAGGGGGCTTGACAAGGTGGATGCAGAGAGGATGTTTCCACTGATGGGGGAGACTAGAACTAGAGGGCATGATCTTAGAATAAAGGGCCGCCCATTTAAAACTGAGATGAGGAGATATTTCTTCTCTCAGAGGGTTGTAAATCTGTGGAATTCGCTGCCTCAGAGAGCTGTGGAGGCTGGGACATTGAATAAATGTAAGACAGAAATAGACAGTTTCTTAACCAATAAGAGAATAAAGGGGTTATGGGGAGTGGGGCGGGAAGTGGAGCTGAGTCCATGATCAGATCAGCCATGATCTTATTGAATGGCGGAGCAGGCTCGAGGGGCCGTATGGCCTACTCCTGTTCCTATTTCTTATGTTCTTATGTTCTTATATTAGTATAATGTCTCCCTTGTCATAACAGCAACCTCCTAACCTGCATTTCTATCAAGCCTTCAGCCATCCTTGGCAATCAGCTGTGAGCATTCACTAGGACCACAGGAATAGGAGTTGGCCATTCAGCCCCTCGGGCCTGTTCCGCCATTCAATGAGATCACGGCTGATCTATATCTTAACTTCATCCACCCGCCTTGGCTCCAAATACCTTCGTACCCATGGCTAGCAAAAATCTATTGATCTCCGATTTAAAGTGATTCATTTCAGCTCGGTCTTCGTGCTTTTGGTAGGGGAACGTTCCACACTTCTACCAACCTATGCATGAAGAAATGTTTGCTAGCGTTTCTCTCCTGAATGGCCTGGCTCTGATTTCCAGCTCATGGCCCCTGACCCCAGACTCCCCCACTAGCACAAAACATTTCTCCCTGTCTACCCCATCATTCCTCTCAAAATCCTAAAAACCTCAATTACATTACCCCATAACCTTCTGTATTCCAGGGAATACAAGCCGAGTTTAAGTAATCTCTCCTCATAGTTTAACCTTTGGAGCCCGGGTAACCTTCTGGGGGATCTATGCTGCACTACTTCCAAGGCCAATATATCTTTTCTAAGATGTGGTGCCCAGAGCTGTACACAGTACTCCAGATGGGGTCTAACCAGGGCTTTGTGTACCTGCAGCAAAATTTCCTCCCCTTTATATTCTAGCCCTCTAGTTATAAAACCTAACATTCTATCCACCTTTTTTGATTATTTTTTTGTACCGAACTGCTACAATGTGATCTGTGTACATGGACCCCTAAATCTCTTTGGACCGCTACTGTTCCTAGCTTTTTACCTTGTAAAAAAAATATACTATTCTTCTATTCCTTTTTTTGGTCCAAAATTGATGACCTCACACTTACTTGTGATGAAATCCATTTGCCCACTTAATCTATCAATGTCTCTTCCTATATGTCGAGGAACCAACTAGAGGGCTGGCCATCCAAGACCGGGTGATGTGTAATGAGAAAGGACTAATTAACAATCTTGTTATGCGAGGCCCCTTGGGGAAGAGTGACCATAATATGGTAGAATTCTTTATTAAGATGGAGAGTGACACAGTTAATTCAGAGACTAGGGTCCTGAACTTAAGGAAAGGTAACTTCGATGGTATGAGATGTGAATTGGCTAGAATAGACTGGCGAGTGATACTTAAAGGGTTGATGGTGGATAGGCAATGGCAAACATTTAAAGATCACATGGATGAACTTCAACAATTGTACATCCCTGCCTGGAGTAAAAATAAAACCGGGAAGGTGGCTCAACCGTGGCTAACAAGGGAAATTAAGGATAGTGTTAAATCCAAGGAAGAGGCATATAAATTGGCCAGAAAAAGCAGCAAATCTGAGGACTGGGAGAATTTTGTAATACAGCAGAGGAGGACAAAAGGTTTCATTAGGAGGGGGAAAATAGAGTATGAGAGGAAGCTTGCTGGGAACATAAAAACTGACTGCAAAAGTTTCTATAGATATGTGAAGAGAAAAAGATTAGTCAAAACAAACGTAGGTCCCTTGCAGTCAGATTCAGGTGAATTTATAATGGGGAACAAAGAAATGGCGGACCAGTTAAACAAATCCTTTGGTTCTGTCTTCACGAAGGAAGACACAATAACCTTCTGGAAATACTACGGGACCGAGGGTCTAGTGAGAAGGAGGAACTGAAGGAAATCCTTATTAGGTGGGAAATTGTGTTCGGGAAATTGATGGGATTGAAGGCCGATAAATCCCCGGAGCCTGATAGTCTGCATCCTAGAGTACTTAAGGAAGTAGCCATAGAAATAGTGGATGCATTGGTAATCATTTTCCAACAGTCTATCGACTCTGGATCGGTTAATATGGACTGGAGGGTAGCTAATGTAACACCACTTTTTAAGAAAGGAGGGAGAGAGAAAACCGGTAATTATAGACCGATTAGCCTGACATCAGTCGTGGGGAAAATGTTAGAGTCAATTATTAAAGATGAAATAGCAGCACATTTGGAAAGCAGAAAATGGATAATTAGCCTGACATCAGTAGTGGGGAAAATGTTGGAATCAATCATTAAGGATCAAATAGCAGCGCATTTGGAAAGCAGTGACAGGATCGGTCCAAGTCAGCATGGATTTATGAAAGGGAAATCATGCTTGACAAATCTTCTAGAATTTTTTGAGGATGTAACTAGTAGAGTGGACAAGGGAGAACCAGTGGATGTGGTGTATTTGGACTTTCAAAAGGCTTTTGACAAGATCCCACACAAGCGATTGGTGTGCAAAATTAAAGCACATGGTGATAGGGGTAATGTACTGACATAGATAGTGAATTGGTTGGCATACAGGAAACAGAGAGTCGGGATAAATGGGTCCTTTTCAGAATGGCAGGCAGTGAGTAGTGGGATGCTGCAGGGCTCAGTGCTGGGACCCCAGCTCTTTACAATATACATCAATGATTTAGGTGAGGGAATTGAGTGTAATATCTCCAAGTTTGCAGATGACACTAAGCTGGGTGGCGGTGTGAGCTGTGAGGAGGACGCTAAAAGGCTGCATGGTGGCTTGGACAGGTTAGGTGAGTGGACAAACGCATGGCAGATGCAGTATAATATGGATAAATGTGAGGTTATCCACTTTGGTGGAAAAAACACCAAGGCAGAATATAACGAGACCTGGGTGTAATGGTACATCAGTCATTGAAAGTTGGTATGCAGGTACAGCAGGCGGTGAAGAAGGCAAATGGCATGTTGGCCTTCATAGCTAAGGGATTTGAGTATAGGAGCAGGGAGGTCTTACTGCAGTTGTACAGGGCCTTGGTGAGGCCTCACCCGGAATATTGTGTTTCCTAATCTGAGGAAGGGCATTCTTGCTATTGAGGGAGTGCAACAAAGGTTCACCAGACTGATTCCCAGGATGGCAGGTCTAACATATGAGGAGAGACTGGATCGACTGGGCCTGTATTCACTGGAGTTTAGAAGGATGAGGGGATCTCATAGAAACATATACAATTCTGACGGGACTGGACAGGTTAGATGCAGGAAGAATGTCCCCGATGTTGGGGAAGTCCAGAATCAGGGGACATAGTCTAAGGATAAGGGGTAAGCCATTTAGGACTGAGATGAGGAGAAACTTCTTCACTCAGAGAGTTGTTAACCTGTGGAATTCCCTACCGCAGAGAGTTGTCGATGCCAGTTCATTGGATATATTCAAGGAGTTAGATATGGCCCTTACGGCTAACGGGATCAAGGGGTATGGAGAGAAAGCAGGAAAGGGGTACTGAGGTGAATGATCAGCCAAGATCTTATTGAATGGTGGTGCAGGCTCGAAGGGCCGAATGGCCTACTCCTTCACCTATTTTCTATGTTTCTAATGTTATGCTTCCATCAACACTAGTTACTGTGGCACCAATATTGGTGTCATCGGCAAACTTGAATATATGGCTCTTTATTGTCTTCTGTCATTAATAAATTTGTAAATAATTGAGGCCTCAGCACAGATCTTTGTGAAACACCACTAGTCATTTCCTTCCAATTCGAGTACATACCCATTTTACTGCCTAACCAATCTCCTAATCAGGTCAATAATGTGCCTTAAGTTCCAGGAGCTTTAATTTTAACTTACAATCTCTTATGTGGAACCTTATCAAATGTCATCTGGAAGCCCATATAAACTTTTGTAGATTATATCCTTTGCCCTGTCTACTACTTTATTTTACTTCCTCAAAAAATTCAATTAGCTTCGTTAGACATGATCTACTCTTGATGCACCAGTTTGAACTTGGGGGGAGCATGGCTGTATTTAGACTCATTTGTATTTATTAATGCTGGATTAATATCACCCCTTCCAATGAAATTATTGTTTAAGGAGAGAGATTTTAATTTAACCTGCCCAGCTCGAAACTGACAGGCTCAGATCGATTGATTTTACTTTACGTTGACTTGGAATTGAAACTTGTCTTTTAATAATGTTGGATGTTGTAGTGTACGCACCTGTGAGTATGCTCACAGAGTTGTGGAGTGTTGTTGTCTGGAAGAGTCCATGTTCCATGTTTTTATTGAATGCGCGAGGTTGCAGCCCCTGTTCCATTATTTAAAGGGGCTGCTCCTCAATTTCTGGTTGCACTTCAGTCCCATACTCCTGATCTTTGGGCACCCTGCGCGGAGGGGAGCGGGTAGGTCCGAGGGCCTCCTCGTAGGACTGCTCCTGGGCACGTCCAAGGGTGCCATCAGCTGGTCCAGGCAGCGGGCGATCGAGGGGGTTGTTCAGCCCAACTGCCTGCCTCTCTTCCGCGTGTACATCCGCGCCAGGGTGTCCTTGGAGATGGAGCACGCGGTGTCCACCGGTACGCTCGCGGCCTTCCGCGAGAGGTGGGCGACGGAGGGACTGGAGTGCATCATCGCCCCCGGCAACCAAATTTTAATTTGATTTTATATGTTTTAAAGTTTAACTTGTTTTAATTGCCGGATTTTTAGTGTCCCCCTCCCCTTTTATAGGGGGCACTTGTAAAATATATGGTTTTAATGCCCCCCCAAAAAATCACAAAAAAAACCACAAAAAAAACAAAAAACAGAAAAAAAACATTTATTAAAAAAAAAGGGGCAGTTAAGTGTCTGGAGTGTCCCCCAGATCGGGGGGCACTTGATCTAACATTTATTTTGTTCCCCCCCCCCAAAAGAGTTGTAGAGTGTTGTTGTCGGCCAATGCCATCGAGTCACTAAAAACAGCACTGGTTGCTGACTCCGTTAGGTGTGTCGAGGAGGCCCAAGCACGTGGGGAGATCCCGTCCGAACTGACCCCCTTCCGGACGGAATTCCTCATCGGCGCCAAGCCCCGAAACATAGAAACATAGAAAATAGGTGCAAGAGTAGGCCATTTGGCCCTTCGAGCCTGCACCACCATTCAATATGATCATGGCTGATCATTCCCTCAGTACCCCTTTCCCGCTTTCGCTCCATACCCCTTGATCCCTTTAGCTGTAAGGGCCTCATCTAGCTCCCTTTTGAATATATCGAACGAATTGGCCTCAACAACTTTCTGTGGTAGAGAATGCTACAGGTTAACCACTCTCTGAGTAAACAAGTTTCTCTCTCGGAAGCCGGCGCCTCACAACTTGAGCCTCCTCGGGGAAATCCCCTCCGTGCCTTTCAGTTCTGCGCCGAGGGGTTTCCTGTATGGGCTGCTCTTGCACACTCTGCACCTTGCCATCCTCGTCTGCCGTTTGGACATGCCATGGCGCACCACCTTGCTATCCGGAGGAGGCGGGGGTCCCCAATGGAGTGCACTCTATGCGGGAGTCCTCCCTCTATTTATTGGGGTCTTGGCCTGGAGGGTGGTGCACGGAGCAGTCCCGTGCAATAAGTTTTTAAGTCGATTCACGGGCTCCCAGACCGCCTGCAATTTCTGCGGTCTGGAAGAGTCCATGTTCCACGTTTTTATGGAATGTGTGAAGTTGCAGCCCCTGTTCCATTATTTGCAGGGGCTGGTCCTCAAATTCTGGTTGCACTTCAGTCCCACATTCCTGATCTTTGGGCACCCTGTACGGAGGGGAGCGGGTAGGTCCAGGGGCCTCCTCGTAGGACTGCTCCTGGGCACGGCCAAGGGTGCCATCAGCCGATCCAGGCAGCGGGCAGTCGAGGGGGTCATTCAGCCCGACTGCCTGCCTCTCTTCCGCGGTTACAACCGAGCCAGGCTGTCCCTGGAGATGGAGCACGCGGTGTCCACCGGTACGCTTGCGGCCTTCCGCGAGAGGTGGGCGCCGGAGGGACTGGAGTGCATCATCATCCTCGGTAACCAAATTTTAATTTGATTTTACATGTTTAAAGTTTAATTTGTTTATTGTGCCGGGGTTTTAGTGTCCCCCTCCCCTTTTAGCCAGGGTGCACTTGTATAATTTGTGGTTTTAGTGCCCCCCAAAAAACAGAATAAAACAAGGGGGCACTTGAAAAGTTTTTGGAGTGTGCCCCGCCCCCCTTTTAATCAGGGGGGCACGATTAATGATGCAACTAAAATAGTTGTAGAACTGTTGAGTTGGGCGTGGCTTAGCCAGTCACATGATGTTCACAAGACTCAATAAAACCCCAGGCAGTTGGGTTCGGGGGAATCCATGATGAGGCAGATGGTTGTGATCCTGGTGGATGAACTGGTAATGTGTAGTGTGGTTGTTAAACCTTTGCTAGTTCTTAACAGCAATGTGTTTTGATGAATTCTTAAGCAAAGAACCCATGAAGCAAATACATTACAGATGGTGTCACATCCTGTGGCTGCAGAGTAGCAAGCAGAAAATCTGGCCCCATGAAAACCGAATCTGAGACTCCAAGATGGGGTGGACAAGTGTTCCGTGTTGCAGCAAGTGGTATTTATCCTACAGGACGAGAGGAAAAGTGAAGCCCAAGATATTCATATTTGCAATCTCTGCATTTTATAAAATCTGATGATTGTATGTCAACACCTGCACGGTGGAACAGAAGCCACAGACACAAAATCAAGGGAAGGTATTGATTGATCAAAGGGAGGAATGTGGAAGTATAGGCCATTATGCACTGTCAATTTTCTGCAGGAAAGAAGCTAGTCACCTCAATTGTGTTACAATAGGCCAGGTGCAGGCTACTAGTGAATCGGCCAGACATCAGCAAAACAATGGTCATTGAATTTAGCTGATTACATTAGACTTACTGACAGCATGGATTTATGAAGGGGAAATCATGCTTGACAAATCTAAAAATTTTTGAGGATGTAACTAGTAGAGTGGATAAGGGAGAACCAGTGGATGTGGTGTATTTGGACTTTCAAAAGGCTTTTGACAAGGTCCCACACAAGAGATTAGTGTGCAAAATTAAAGCACATGGTATTGGGGGTAATATATTGACGTGGATAGAGAACTGGTTGGCAGACAGGAAGCAGAGAATGGGAATAAACGGGTCCTTTTCCGAATGGCAGGCAGTGACTAGTGGGGTGCCGCAAGGCTCAGTGCTGGGACCCCAGCTATTTACAATATAAATGATTTAGACAAAGGGATTGAATGTAATATCTCTAAGTTTGCAGATGACACTAAGCTGGGTAGCAGTGTGAGCTGTGAGGAGGATGTTAAGAGGCTGCAGGGTGACTTGGATAGGTTAGGCGAGTGGGCAAATGCATGGCAGATGCAGTATAATGTCAATAAGTGTGAGGTTATCCACTTCGGTGGCAAAAACAGGAAGGCAGGTTATTATCTGAATGGTGACAGATTAGGAAAAGGGGAGGTGCAACGAGACCTGGGTGTCATGGTACATCAGTCACTGAAGGTAGGCATGCAGGTACAGCAGACAGTAAAGAAAACAACTGGCATGCTGGCCTTCATAGCGAGAGGATTTGAGTATAGGAGCAGGGAGATCTTACTGCAGTTGTACAGAGCCTTGGTGAGACCTCACCTTGAGTATTGTGTGCAGTTTTGGTCTCCTAATCTGAGGAAGGACATTCTTGCTATTGAGGGAGTGCAGCGAAGGTTCACCAGATTGATTCCCGGAATGGCAGGATTGACATATGAAGAAAGACTGGATCGACTAGGCTTATACTCACTGGAATTTAGAAGAATGAGAGGGGATCTCATAGAAGCATATAACATTCTGACGGGATTGGACAGGTTAGATGCAGGAAAAATGTTCCTGATATTGGGGAAGTCCAGAACCAGGGGTCACAGTCTAAGGATAAGGGATAAGCCATATAGGACCGAGATGAGGAAGAATTTTTTCACCCAGAGAATTGTGAACCTATGGAATTCTCTACCACAAAGTTGTTGAGTCCAGTTTGTTGTATATATTCAAAAAGGAGTTAGATGTGGCTAAAGGGATCAAAAGGTATGGAGAGAAAGCAGGAATGGGGTACTGAAGTTGCATGATCAGCCATGATCATATTGAATGGTGGTGCAGGCTCGAAGGGCCGAATGGCCTGTTCCTGCACCTATTTTCTATGTTTCTATGTTTCTATGACACGATCACCTCAGACTTACTGAAGCCAACTCGACAATTTAGGTTAGAACAGAACAGGCAGAAGAGGGATATAAAGATAGACCGGTTCGGAATGTCCATAGCGAGAACCTAGGAGCAACACTCAACAGAAGCAGGGATCAGGGAAGAGACCCTTGACGGAACAGAGTTAGGATGGGACTGATCATCCACGGACCTATTGGGTAACTATAGGATATATGTGATCAGTCTTGTACTTTTTCTATATTAAACGAACATTAACGGTACCGTCATTGTCTGGTGTGTCATTTGATATTTAACTCAGGAACCGTCGCAGATAATTACTAGCCACACGACTAGCGAAATTGCCGTTTGAACAACAGAAGACAAACCAAATATGAAAGCACAGGTCCGTCTTTGGGCAAGTCACGAAGAAACCGTGCACTTGGCCCCCTGTTTCATGTCTAGCAAAGTGCAGGTACTTCCTGTATACAGTCACCTGAGAACTCACTTTTAGAGTGGAAGCAAGTCTTCCTCGACTTTGAGGGACTGTCCATGATGATGATGACTTCCTGAGGTGAATGTGAAGAGGGTTAGCTGGCCTGGAGTGCGCCTGAAGTGGTGGTTACCGTCGACTGTCAATGCTGTTCCTATGTTGCCAGTGACCTCGCAGCAGATGGTGAAACTCTGCAATTGTGCGTCAGGTGACACCGAGCAAGAGGAGGGAATCTTCCTCGAACATTGACCGGGAGGGTGACAAGATATGGTCGGTGCTGCAATGGTGACTGCGAGCAGTGTGTGGCACATGCTGATCTCTGGGAGGCCGCCTTTCTTCTGGTACCACTTCAACCATGAAATGCTGTATTTGAGACACACACATAACCAACCCCATCATTAATTTTACCTTCAATTGATGGGCTTAATGTGTAGATTACATTTAAATGCCTGCCGTGCCCTGAATGTTGGTGTTGGAAGAAGCTCTCTATTGTGTATCCTTTTTTTCTGTCCCTGTTCTGTTGAAGCCTTAAAAATGCTTCCATTCAGGGGACTTTTTGGGATGCCCTTTTTATTTAAAAAAAATCATTACCATTATAGCAAAATAAAAATGTTCCCAGCAAAACTGTTCAGAAACACATTTTCAAATGCTTTCAAAAAAAACCTGACAAAACCCGCTATATTATAAAAATAATACACTAAAAACTTACTGGTAAATTTTTTGGGGAAAATCCATGGAAAACCTTTTTAAGAGCTCCATTGCATATGGAGTTTCTGTTAAGCCCATGGTTTAGAAAGGGCAAACATGTGATACTACCAAGAAAGCCAAGAAATTATGCCTTACAGTGAGTTAAATGTTTTAAAATAATTTTACTTCCCTTAATCAGGTGTTCTACATTCTACCCTACATAAACTAGAGCTGATCCAAAACTTGGCTGCCCGTGTCTTAACTCGCACCAAGTCCTGCTCACCCATCACCCCCTGTGCTCGTCGACCTACATTGGCTCCCAGTTAAGCAACACCTCAATTTCAAAATTCTCATCCTTGTTTTCAAATCCCTCCATGGCCTCACCCCTCCCTATCTCTGTAATCTCCTCCAGCCCCACAACCCCCCCGAGATATCTGCGCTCCTCTAATTCTGCCCTCTTGAGCATCCCTGATTATAATCGCTCAACCATTGGTGGCCGTGCCTTCTGTTGCCTGGGCCCCAAGCTCTGGAACTCCCTGCCTAAACCTCTCCGCCTCTCTATCTTTCTTTCCTCCTTCAAGACGCTTCTTAAAATCTACCTCTTTGACCAAGCTTTTGGTCACCTGCGCTAATTTCTCCTTGTGTGGCTCGGTGTCACATTTTTTGCTGCGTAGTACTCCTGTGAAGCACCTTGGGATGTTTCGCTACGTTAAAGGCGCTATATAAATACAAGTTGTTGTTCCCGCATTTTTTGTGTGAGCACCTTTCAGCTAAACTGCAGGCGGCTGGAAAATTAAAAGGAAAGCAGGCTTCTCGCCTGATCCATCAACCGCAGTTCACACGATCCTGACCATTGCTACCGGTAAGGAGCATTGGGAAATTTATCCGTGAGTTCTTAAAATGTGGAGTGTGGAACTGAAGGTAGGCTTTCAAACACCAGTTGATTAAAAGAATGAGAGAAATTCTTAGAAACATAGAAACATAGAAAATAGGTGCAGGAGTAGGCCATTCGGCCCTTCTAGCCTGCACCGCCATTCAATGAGTTCATGGCTGAACATTCAACTTCAGTACCCCATTCCTGCTTTCTCGCCATACCCCTTGATCCCCCTAGTAGTAAGGACCTCATCTAACTCCTTTTTGAATATATTTAGTGAATTGGCCTCAACAACTTTCTGTGGTAGAGAATTCCACAGGTTCACCACTCTCTGGGTGAAGAAGTTCCTCCGCATCTCGGTCCTAAATGGCTTACCCCTTATCCTTAGACTGTGACCCCTGGTTCTGGACTTCCCCAACATTGGGAACATTCTTCCTGCATCTAACCTGTCTAACCCCGTCAGAATTTTAAATGTTTCTTTGAGGTCCCCTCTCATTCTTCTGAACTCCAGTGAATACAAGTCCAGTTGATCCAGTCTTTCTTGATAGGTCAGTCCCGCCATCCCGGGAATCAGTCTGGTGAACCTTCGCTGCACTCCCTCAATAGCAAGAATGTCCTTCCTCAGGTTAGGAGACCAAAACTGTACACAATACTCCAGGTGTGGCCTCACCAATGCCCTGTACAACTGTAGCAACACCTTCCTGCCCCTGTACTCAAATCCCCTTGCTATGAAGGCCAACATGCCATTTGCTTTCTTAACCGCCTGCTGCACCTGCATGCCAACCTTCAATGACCGATGTTCCATGACACCCAGGTCTCTTTGCACCTCCCCTTTTCCTAATCTGTCACCATTCAGATAATAGTCTGTCTCTCTGTTTTTACCACCAAAGTGGATAACCTCACATTTATCCACATTATACTTCATCTGCCATGCATTTGCCCACTCACCTAACCTATCCAAGTCACTCTGCAGCCTCACAGCATCCTCCTCGCAGCTCACACTGCCACCCAACTTAGTGTCATCCGCAAATTTGGAGATACTACATTTAATCCCCTCATCTAAATCATTAATGTACAGTGTAAACAGCTGGGGCCCCAGCACAGAACCTTGCGGTACCCCACTAGTCATTGCCTGCCATTCTGAAAAGTACCCATTTACTCCTACTCTTTGCTTCCTGTCTGACAACCAGTTCTCAATCCATGTCAGTACACTACCCCCAATCCATGTGCTCTAACTTTGCACATCAATCTCTTGTGTGGGACCTTGTCGAACGCCTTCTGAAAGTCCAAATATACCACATCAACTGGTTCTCCCTTATCCACTCTACTGGAAACATCCTCAAAAAATTCCAGAAGATTTGTCAAGCATGATTTCCCTTTCACAAATCCATGCTGACTTGGACCTATCATGTCACCTCTTTCCAAATGCACTGCTATGACATCCTTAATAATTGATTCCATCATTTTACCCACTACCGATGTCAGGCTGACGGGTCTATAATTCCCTGTTTTCTCTCTCCCTCCTTTTTTAAAAAGTGGGGTTACATTGGCTACCCTCCACTCCATAGGAACGGATCCAGAGTCAATGGAATGTTGGAAAATGACTGTCAACGCATCCACTATTTCCAAGGCCACCTCCTTAAGTACTCTGGGATGCAGTCCATCAGGCCCTGGGGATTTATCGGCCTTCAATCCCATCAATTTCCCCAACACAATTTCCCGGCTAATAAGGATTTCCCTCAGTTCCTCCTCCTTACTAGACCCCCCGACCCCTTTTATAACCGGAAGGTTGTTCGTGTCCTCCTTCGTGAATACCGAACCAAAGTACTTGTTCAATTGGTCCGCCATTTCTTTGTTCCCCGTTATGACTTCCCCTGATTCTGACTGCAGGGGACCTACGTTTGTCTTTACTAACCTTTTTCTCTTTACATATCTATAGAAACTTTTGCAATCCGTCTTAATGTTCCCTGCAAGCTTCTTCTCATACTCCATTTTCCCTGCCCTAATCAAACCCTTTGTCCTCCTCTGCTGAGTTCTAAATTTCTCCCAGTCCCCAGGTTCGCTGCTATTTCTGGCCAATTTGTATGCCACTTCCTTGGCTTTAATACTATCCCTGATTTCCCTTGATAGCCACGGTTGAGCCACCTTCCCTTTTTTATTTTTTATGCCAGACAGGAATGTACAATTGTTGTAGTTCATCCATGCGGTCTCTAAATGTCTGCCATTGCCCATCCACAGTCAACCCCTTAAGTATCATTCGCCAATCCATCCCAGCCAATTCACGCCTCATACCTTCAAAGTTAGCCTTCTTTAAGTTCTGGTCCATGGTCTCTGAATTAACTGTTTCATTCTCCATCCCAATGCAGAATTCCACCATATTATGGTCACTCTTCCCCAAGGGGCCTCGCACAACGAGATTGCTAATTAATCCTCTCTCATTACACAACACCCAATCTAAGATGGCCTCCCCCCTAGTTGGTTCCTCGACATATTGGTCTAAAAAACCATCCCTTATGCACTCCAGGAAATCCTCCTCCACCGTATTGCTTCCAGTTTGGTTAGCCCAATCTATGTGCATATTAAAGTCACCCATTATAACTGCTGCACCTTTATTGCACGCACCCCTAATTTCATGTTTGATGCCCTCCCCAACATCACTACTACTGTTTGGAGGTCTGTACACAACTCCCACTAACGTTTTTTGCCCTTTGGTGTTCTGCAGCTCTACCCATATAGATTCCACATCATCCAAGCTAATGTCCTTCCTAACTATTGCCTTAATCTCCTCCTTAACCAGCAATGTTACCCCACCTCCTTTTCCTTTTATTCTATCCTTCCTGAATGTTGAATACCCCTGAATGTTGAGTTCCCAGCCCTGATCATCCTGGAGCCACGTCTCCGTAATCCCAATCACATCATATTTGTTAACATCTATTTGCACAGTTAATTCATCCACCTCTTGCATTGGTTTAGTTTGTGGAATAAACAGGCAGTGGTACCTGCTCTCACCAGCCCTTCAAAAGATGACAAATTGCGATTGGAGGAGGGGTGTAAGCCTCACCACGCACTAAGGTGATGCTGAATGACCTGCGGTATTGATCGCTGGAAACTTGGGAGTACAGCAATGGCTGTATGATCGGTTCAGTTTATGGAGCAGGCATAATGGACTAAACAACTTTTTAAACTTATTTTTACAATTTAACGACAAATAACCCAAAAGGCTTTACAAGCGGCGACAACATTCTTTGCATTTGATCAGAATTTTTTAATGTATGGCTTGTAAACGAGAAATGATGAGGACTCCATTGGCAGGTCTGCTGTCTGTCTGGAGTGTTTCAACAGAACAGCAGCTACTGTAAAGACTTGCATTTATATAGCGCCTTTCATGACTACCGGACGTCTCAAAGCGTTTTACAGCCAATGAAGTACTTTTGGAGTGTAGTCACTATTGTAATGTGGGAAATGCGGCAGCCAATTTGCACACAGCAAGCTCCCACAAACAGCAATGTGATAATGGCCAGATAATCTCTTTTTTGTTATGTTGATTTTGGAGATAAATATTGGCCCCAGGACACTGGGGATAACTCCCCTGCTTTTCTTTGAAATAGTGCCATGGGATCTTTTACATCCACCTGACAGGGCAGAGGGGGCCTCGGTTTAACGTCTCATCCGGAAAATGGCACCTCCGACAGTGCAGCACTCCCTCAGCACTGCAACAACAACAACAACGTGTGTTTATACAGCGCCTTTAACGTAGCAAAATATTCCAAGGCTCTTCACAGGAGTGTTATAAGAGAAAAAAATAAATTTAACGCGGAGCCACATAAGAAATTACGGTAGATGACCAAAAGCTTGGTCAAAGAGGTAGGTTTTAAGGAGCATTTTAAAGGAGAAAAGGGAGGTAGAGAGGTTTAGGGAAGGAGTTCCAAAGCTTGGGGCCCAGGTAGCTGAAGGCACAGCCACCGATGGTTGAGCGATTATAATCAGGGATGCTCAAGAGGGCAGAATTTGAGGAGCACAGAGATGTCAGGGAGTTGTGGGACTGGAGGAGATTGCAGAGATAGGGAGGGGCGAGGCCATGGAGGGATTTGTAAACCATGTTGAGAATTTTGAAATCGAGGCGTTGCTTAACCGGGAGCCAACGTAGGTCAACGAGCACAGGGATGATGGGTGAACGGGACTTGGTGCGAGTTAGGACACGGGCTGCCGAGTTTTGGATGACTTCAAGTTTACGTAGGGTAGAATGTGGCAGGATCAAATATGGCTGCGAACAGTCTGGCTCAGCCTCCGACAGATACTAGGGAGAGGGATGGAGTCGGTGGCTAGGGAACGCAGTTTGTGGCGGCGACCAAAGACAATGGCTTCGGTCTTCCTAATATTTAATTGGAGAAAATTCCTGCTCATCCAGTACTGGATTAGCGACTGTGGAGGGGTCGAGGGAAGTGGTGGTGAGGGAGAGCTGGATGTCGTCAGCGTACATGTGGAAACTGACGCCGTGTCTTCGGATGATGTCACCAGGGGATGGACTGCACTGCACTGGAGTATCAGCCTAGATTTATGTGCTCAAGTCCCTGGAGTGGGATAAGTAAGTATAAGTGTGTCTGTGACAAATCCCTGTTCCTGTGAAGTTTGGGTATATTTGCTTCAGCGATTTATGTGTGTGTGTTTTCCCTGCTACCCCACTGATAGCTTATGGCTAAATTCTGTCTTCCATCTCACAGTATTTAGATCTGGCTCCTGCAGGCTTCCCTGTATATTGTTTTGTAAATGTCGGCATATTTATTTGACAAGGCTCATTCAAAAGGGAAGTGAATGTGTCAGACTGTGATAAGAACAGCAAATGAACTGAATTGAGATGGAGGCAAAAAGAGGTTAATGTTTAGCTTGGTGTGTTTCAGACATGGAAAAGTACCTCCGGCCTTTGTGGAACCATTTACTGCCAGTGATGGTTTGGACAGACGTAATGCCCAGTGCTGTACTTTAACAACAAGGAACACTTCTGGTTGAAACTTACTTGCAAATCATCTGCCAGCATATCCTGGACCTCCTCGGAGGGATATCGAACGAGACAAAAACCTACCTCACCCCTTCCCATATTCAGCGTCTCAGTTTCCCTCAGATGGTTTGATAATAGAGCCTGTACAGGCTTCTGACAGGAACCATGTGCTGTCTTTACCTCACAGCTGAAGCATGTCATGAATCATGGGATGTTTTTTACTGCTAAAGTACTTTGACATATGATCTGAGGAGGCAAGACCACTCTCTGCAGTGTACAGTGTAGGCATGTCAAACATCTGCAGATGGTTAAACATCTAAGATAAGGGCATTTCTCCTGCTTGTCATGCTACAGGGAAGATAAAATGTGTTACATTTTCTCCCAGTCTAATTGCATTGTTGAGGTGTACCAATTCTGTTTTCCCTGTTGCAAGAATCTTTATTTTAATGTTGAAATACGAACATCTGTAGCTGTGCCATCTGTGCACAATCATTGCATGTGGTTTAAATACCTGAGCTATTATTTTACAGATGTATTGAGAATGATTATCTGCAACACATGGCTTATGTCTGAATCACAGAAAAGTATACATTGTATTAGATTAATGTCATTTTTCTGTCAGAAAGGAAGGATTTCAAAAGCATGAAAAATGTATTGCTCGGAACGCATGTCAGTGATTTACTATGGGACATTGCACTGACAAATAAGTGAGCTGTTGTAAAATTGCTTTAAATGGTTATTCAGCTAAGTTAAAGATCACTTTGATACTTGAGTCTGCGTTGGGAGAGCTACTGCCTTATGCATGCAGTGCTGTCAGGGGCACAGTCTTCACTGTACCGTGTTGTCTCATATGTTGTATGCAAGTCCTTGATTTGCTCTGAGTGATGTTGCTATTTATCGTTGAACACAAATCTGTACATTTATTGCAAATTGCTCTTGAAACAGCCTTGAACCACTGCTGTTGGGCTCAGGTGAGACTCCAGGCACATTGTGGTCATCCAAGAAGGGGGTAGTGCTGATAACCCCACGTGTGATAACTTAAGAGTATGTTATTGGTTTATTCGCGTGGTTTCACTATGTAAATCTGTGTGTATTTTTTTAAATGTTTGGTCCTGTACTTATTCAGCCATTTAATCGCTGAATTACAAATCACAGTAGAGCTGTTTATATTTTCATTTGTTTTAAAGGATAACGACCATTGATAACTAGTTATATATTTACATTTATAATAACTTGTGCAATGCATGTTGGAAATACATTGTTGTGCTATACAACAACAACTTTTATTTATATAGCATCTTTTAACGTGGTTAAAAAGTCCCAAGGCGCTTCACAGCAGTGTTATAAGACAAATACATTTGATACCGAGCCACACAAGGAGAAATTAGGGCAAATGACCAAAAACTTGGTCAAAGAGGTAGGTTTTAAGGAGCGTCTTAAAGGAGGAAAGAGAAGCGGAGAGGTTTAGAGAGGGAGTTCCAGAGCTTAGGGCCTAGGCATTCTGAGGGCACGGCCACCAATGGTTATAAACAAGTTATGCTACAGTGAGCTGTAATTATTTCTTCAGTTATTTATATATTTTCTCCCCTTCTCCTCTTGGATTTCCTCTGCCATTCCCAAGTGCAGGCGAGCTACCTACTTTCAACCTTATCGCTGTGCTGTTCTATAAATAGCTGGGCCACTGCCTTGTGGCATGGCTGAGCTCAGCAACTCATCGTGTGAGGTTAAATCACAGGCACAAACCTTTCCCTTCATGGCCCAGCACATTGACATTCCAACATCATGGACTACGTTCCTGCGTCCATGTTACATCTCTGGCCTTATGGGTCTGTGTTGGCTTTCAAATACAACTCCGACTGCTAAGACCAACATCTCTGCCTGTTTGACGTGATGGTCCATTCTGAAATGATTCTTATCCCAGCCCCTAACTCCCCATTAATTGGCAATGCACTGTTTAGTAACTTGTAAAGAAATGTAAATGTATTCTCATCTGTTCCGTGTACTGCTTTCATCTGCATAGTGCTACAGTGGGATGAGGGCAGAATTGGCTAAAGTAGACTGGCAACACAGACTAAACGGTGGCACAATTGAGGAACAATGGAGGACTTTTAAGGAGCTCTTTCATAGTGCTCAACAAAAATATATTCCAGTGTGAAAAAGAAGGGCGTTAAGAGAAGGGATAACCAGCCGTGGATAACCAAGGAAATAAAGGAGAGTATCAAATTAAAAACCAATGCGTATAAGGTGGCCAAGGTTAGTGGGAAATTAGAAGATTGAGAAAATTTTAAAAGACAGCAAAGAATGACTAAGAAAGCAATAAAGAAAGGAAAGATAGATTACAAAAGTAAACTTGCGCAAAGCATAAAAACAGAGAGTAAAAGCTTTTACCGATATATAAAACGGAAAAGAGTGACTAAAGTAAATGTTGGTCCCTTAGAAGATGAGAAGGGGGATTTAATAATGGGAAATGTGGAAATGGCTGAGACCATAAACAATTATTTTGCTTCGGTCTTCACAGTGGAAGACACAAAAACCATGCCAAAAATTGCTGGTCACGGGAATGTGGGAAGGGAGGACCTTGAGACAATCACTATCACTAGGGGGGTAGTGCTGGACAGGCTAATGGGACTCAAGGTAGACAAGTCCCCTGGTCCTGATGAAATGCAACCCAGGGTATTAAAAGAGATGGCGGAAGTTATAGCAGATGCATTCGTTATAATCTACCAAAATTCTCTGGACTCTGGGGAGGTATCAGCGGATTGGAAAGCAGCTAATGTAACGCCTCTGTTTAAAAAAAGGAGCAGACAAAAGGCCGGTTAGTTTAACATCTGCAGTGGGGAAAATGCTTGAAGCTATCATTAAGGAAGAAATAGCGGGACATCTAGATAGGAATAGTGCAATCAAGCAGACGCAACATGGATTCATGAAGGGGAAATCATGTGTAACTAATTTACTGGAATTCTTTGAGGATATAACGAGCATGGTGGATAGAGGTGTACTGATGGATGTGGTGTATTTAGATTTCCAAAAGGCATTCGATAAGGTGCCACACAAAAGGTTACTGCAGAAGATAAAGGTATGCGGAGTCAGAGGAAATATATTAGCATGGATAGAGAATTGGCTGGCTAACAGAAAGCAGAGAGTTGGGATAAATGGGTCCTTTTCAGGTTGGAAATCGATGGTTAGTGGTGTGCCACAGGGATCGGTGCTGGGACAACAACTGTTTACAATATACATAGATGACCTGGAAGAGGGGACAGAGTGTAGTGTAACAAAATTTGCAGATGACACAAAGATTAGTGGGAAAGCGGGTTGTGTAGAGGACACAGAGAGGCTGCAAAGAGATTTAGATAGGTTAAGCGAATGGGCTAAGGTTTGGTAGATGGAATACAATGTCGGAAAATGTGAGGTCATCCACCTTGGAAAAAAAAACAGTAAAAGGGAATATTATTTGAATGGGGAGAAATTACAACATGCTGCGGTGCAGAGAGACCTAGGGGTCCTTGTGCATGAATCCCAAAAAGTTAGTTTGCAGGTGCAGCAGGTAATCAGGAAGGTGAATGGAATGTTGGCCTTCATTGCGAGAGGGATGGAGTACAAAAGCAGGGAAGTCCTGCTGCAACTGTATAGGGTATTGGTGAGGCCGCACCTGGAGTACTGCGTGCAGTTTTGGTCACCTTACTTAAGGAAGGATATACTAGCTTTGGAGGCGGTACAGAGACGATTCACTTGGCTGATTCCGGAGATGAGGGGGTTACCTTATGATGATAGATTGAGTAAACTGGGTCTTTACTCGTTGGAGTTCAGAAGGATGAGGGGTGATCTTATAGAAACATTTAAAATAATGAAAGGGATAGACAAGGTAGAGGCAGAGAGGTTGTTTCCACTGGTCGGGGAGACTAAAACTAGGGGGCACAGCCTCAAAATACGGGGGAGCCAATTTAAAACCGAGTTGAGAAGGAATTTCTTCTCCCAGAGGGTTGTGAATCTGTGGAATTCTCTGCCCAAGGAAGCAGTTGAGGCTAGCTCATTGAATGTATTCAAATCACAGATAGGTAGATTTTTAACCAATAAGGTAATTAAGGGTTATGGGGAGTGGGTGGGTAAGTGAAGCTGAGTCCACGGCCAAATCAGCCATGATCTTGTTGAATGGCGGAGCAGGCTCGAGGGGCTAGATGGCCTACTCCTGTTCCTAATTCTTATGTTCTTATGTTCTTATTAATGTTGGGGAGGTCCAGAACCAGGGGTCACAGTCTGGGGATAGGGGGTGGGCCATTTGGGACTGAGATGAGGAGAGACTTCTTCACCCAGAGAGTGGTGGACCTGTGGAGTTCTCTACCACAGAGAGTTGTTGAGGCCAATTCACTAAATATATTCAAAAAGGAGTTAGATGTAGTCCATACTACTAGGGGGAATCAAGGGATATGGCAAGAAAGCAGGAATGGGGTACTGAAGTTGCATGTTCAGCCATGAACTCATTGAATGGCGGTGCAGGCTTGAAGGGCCGAATGGCCTACTCCTGCACCTATTTTCTATGTTTCAATGTTTCTACATGTAATGTGATTCGTGATCGGTATTGAAATGTATCCTGGAATGTAATGTAAACCGGTTCTTATCTGCTCCATGTAATACCCTTATTTGCACCGTACTACATGTAACGTGATTTAAGGATTGTACTAAACTGTACCTTGAAATGAAATGCACGCTAGTGCATTGTATGGAACAGCTGTCAGCATCCAAACGAATTGTATGGAATTGCTGACCGCAAGGTACTGAACTATTTTCCAATGTATTGTGAAAATTTTATATGAATAAAGTATATTTTTGAAAAAAAAATGAATTGGCAATATATTGGAATCTCCTCCAGGTAAGCTGCAAGGTGGCTGGTTTAGTACAAGAAAGAAAGTGATTTTCTTGACCCCAGGATGATCACATAGCCTTTACAAGCCAATGCAATACTATTGAAGCTGTAACGTAGGAAACGCGGCAGCCAATTTGCGCATAGCAATCGTGCACAAACAGCAGTGTGATCATGAACAGATATAATCTATTTTAGTGAGGCTGTTTGGGGGATAAATATTGGCCAGGACACCGAGGAGAGCTCCTCTGCACTTCTTTGAAATAGTGCCATGAGATGTTTTATGTCCATTTGAAAGGGCAGACAGGGCCTCGGTTTAACGTCTCATCCGAAAGACAGTGAAGGAAAAATGTAAACTGAATGCATAGAAAGTGCTTTTATTTTTAGGTTGGAGCTCAGATACTTTGTTAGCTCAGAGTAGAAAGAGCTTTGGCCTTAATACCTCCTGGGAGTCTGGGACTGCTTGATACTGACTCCAGGACCCCAAAATGGAGAAGAAAAATGTTCCATTTCCAAACAATAAGATCCCTTACCTTGAGCACATAAAGTTCAGTTGTAAGTAACTATCAAATATTTACAGTAACATAGCTATTAAGTACTTCTTTCACATTAATGTGAAATGAGCTGGCCTGTATAATTCTATATTTGGGGAAAATGGGACTTAAACCTTCTGCTGGCGCAGACAGTTGATTGGAATGGTGTCTGAAAGCACAGAGGAGTGCGTGGGCCATTTGCCAGCCTGGTGTTGTGGGAGGATATATGGAGAGGAAACAGCTGGGCGGGAGGGAAACCAAGGAAAAATACCTCCAGCCCTGTTTACATGGGTGAAGTGGGTCTGCTGAGTTTATGATGGAGTAGGGCCGCAGCTCTGCACAGCAGGGTCCCGAGTGTCAGGCTGATGTTGAAGTGCTGAAATCCCCGATAACTGAATACAGGGAGTCCACTTGAGGCCATCATTTCAGAGTGACGCGAGATGGAAGGTTGGGAATGGGGCAGAAATTAAACCAGTTTCAACTGAAGTCAGTCGCAGTATTTACATAGTGCTCTTGGCTTCAGTTTTATCTCATCTAAAATGGTGGTGGGAGGACAGGGAGCACATAAATGGAATAAGGGATAACAGAAAGAAGTGGAAAGATCTGCGTGTATAACTCTTCGAATGTAGCACATGAACTGGCTGCAGACAAACAGCTGTACTCTGTTTGAGTTGAAGGATTGTAAAGCAAGCCAGGACTTTAAGACGTTCCTGTGCATGAATGCAATCCAAATTTAACTGTCTTTTTTTCTTTAAATTCTGAAACAAAGCACAAAATAAATGCATCTGGCTGTGTTAGGTAGTGAAACAGGAAAGGTTTATGTCTGTGTATGTGAGTGTGAAATTACTCTGGACAGACCTCCTCTGATCAGTGTTCACACACTATTATTTGAGGCAATAATTGCATTTTAAGATATTAAAAGTTGTACCATATTTAAGAACATAAGTTTGATTTGATTTTCGAGTGACAGTGTGCTTGGGCTCACCTGGCTTTCTGAGGGCTTGATGTGGAGTGTGGGGTGGTGCCTGTTCCAGATGGAATCCGTGTTCTAAAGCCTAAGTCAAGTCACATTATATTTGCTCTTGTGCACTCCACCCTCCTTCTCCCCCTTTAGGTCACTGGTGATGCACAACATTCCATGATTGAGTGGAAGTAACCAGTTCCTAGGAATTTGCCTACAGGATATTTAAAGCTGGAGTCATTATGAGAGAGAGAGCGAGCTGCCCAGATTGGTTAGCTGTCCATTTCTTTCTGAGAGGCATTGCTTCGCCTCTGATGACACCTTTCTGCTCCTTGTCCATTTTCTCTCCTCCCTCAACCCCCACAACTTAGTTAGGATCAGGAACTTGCTGAGGAATCAGACCCCTCTCCCCGTGCTCTGTGCTATAATGGCAAAAGTGCCTGGTGATCCTGGCGTAACGAGCACTTCCGCTCTGAGGCCTAGAGGCACAGCCCAGCGTATGGGCTCACACATCCCAGGAGCATACGGGCATCCGGGGATCACGTGGGCCTCGACCACCAATAAACATGGAGTATTCCCATTGATAATGATGGTGAGTTCCCTTTGTACGGGGCTCCCACGACTATGATTTGGGAATACACCTGTACCTCCAAAAGCACAATCCATAAAAAAAAATTCTTAAAATTAATTGAAATTAAATTAAATGTTTTAGAATTTCTTTTTCGTTTTTGAATTAAAAAAAAATAGGGTTAAAAATAAACTTACCTTAATGGATAGGGTTTTTAATATAAAAATTAGCGATAACATTTAATTTTTCTATCTTTTAAAACTCTTATGTGGGTAAAAGCAGGCCTTATGTCTGCTTTTACCAGGCACAAGACATTTTAAGGACATTCGCTGGGCAAGAGTTGGGCAAGAGTTGGGCAAATAGCCCAAATCCCCATCCGTGAAGGCCCTTCTCCCGGGGATGCGCTCCTAAACCTGGAACGTGCGAGGCCTTTCGGGCATGTGTGCACATCGTCCGTACCCAGAGAGGCCACAATTTATGGCCCACTCTTAATATCCAGTCATGTCTTGCACAGAATCAACATATTTCCATTGACCAAGGCAAAGCCCAGGTTGCTTGTTGCCATGGTTCCATTGGGCACTTTGACCCTCTCCATGGCTTCACAATGAGCTTTGTGGTGAAAAGTTTGAACAATGAACATTTCGTCTTAAATGATTCTTACTAAGTTACATCAACCTATTTGCAGCTTTTTGTGACACCGTTGCCCGTTGTGGTCTGTTGTGATGTCCTAACATTCCGTTATTAAACAAATTGTGAAGGACCCAGGGTATGATTCACTACTCTGGGTATATTGTTGGAGGGTTCATCACATGGCCTCCCACACGCCTGCCATTGGTCTATCCTCCAGGCGCACTTCCTTCCCAAGCCAATTGGAAAGGGAACAGACTTTCTGTTACCCAATTGGATTCATTTTGACCGTTAGTGAAACAGCCAAAGTGAAATTTAATTTAATGCTCCTATGATTTTTTTTTCTCCCTGGGCTTCCTCTCTGTGTCCTGGAGATTAATTTTCCATTCCTGGAGACTCCAGACCAATCCTGGAGAGTTAGCGACCCTACCCTGGCCTCCGCACTGAACAGAGGAATTTCTTATTTGAAAAGTTTTTTAAAAATCTGGGTGATACTGTCCTTTAAGGTCTATCTATGGATGTTGCCATTTAAATGCTACATTTGCATGGAGCTGAAGAATTGGCATTTAAATTGATTTTTTTCTCTCTCTGAGACACTGTTTCCTAAACATCATTAGTGGAAGCCAGCCTTTCGAGCAGCTAATCCATCACTCTGAAATCCACTAGGAGAGGCAACTTTTAGAATGACGACGTTAAAGAAAAATACATTTGGTCTGGTAGCTACAGCACTGGATTCATTGTTCTTTCAATCAAGGTTAGGAGGTTGAATCCCAATGTCAGCAGGCATTTACCACATTCACAGTTAGACGCCTCCTGGAGAGTTGTAGTTGCGTCTCTGCTTGGCCATTTGGGGACGGGAAGTGGGGTGTCTTCTGCTGAGTTCCGTAAATATTCCTCCTGATGGAGTGATCACATAGTGACATTGAGGTGGACGATGGCATCCTCCCGAGTGAGGAGAACCGCTTGATGAGGGGAGCATTTGGGGGTCTGTAGAGACACATACAACACCCTCTCCACACTCTATGCTGCAGCAGATCAGCTTCAGATTCTGATCAGCCATATCCCAATTATTCTGATTCCGAAGTTGTCCCTCTTTTTATATAATGACTTGCATTTATATAGTGCCTTCGGTGACCACTGGACTTCTCAAAGCACTTTACAGCCAATGAAGTACTTTTGGAGTGTAATCACTGTTGTAATGTAGGAAGCCCGGCAGCCAGCTTGCGTACAGCAAGCTCCCACAAACAGCAATGTGACAATGACCAGATAATCTGTTTTAGTGTTGTTGATTTGAGGGCGAACTCCCCTGCTCTTCTTTGAAATAATGCCACGGGATCTTTTACGTCCACCTGAGAGAGCAGACGGGGCCTCGGTTTAACGTCTCATCCGAAAGACGGCACCTCCGATAGTGCAGCACTCCCTCAGTGTCAGCCTAGATTTTTGTGCTCAAGCCCCTGGAGTGCGACTTGAACCCACAACCTTCCGACTCAGAGGCGAGAGTGCTACCCACTGAGCCACAGCTGGGAATGAGATGTAACAATAGGATGACTATTCTTACCGTGCAGATCTACATTTAACCATTGGTTATATATTCTCAGCGCTCACACCCACTAATTGTTTATTTTTAAATTCTCCCCCCCCCCCCCCCACTCCACGCATGCTGCCTGCCGTGTCCTCTGACAGTGAGGAGATTGACGGGTGGTTCCGAAAACAGCAACAACTTACCATTCTATAACACCTTCGCTGTAGATAATACATCCCACAGAGGCATAAGCAAAACCATTGTGATGAGCCAAAGAGGGGATATTTGGAATGGTGAGCGAAAGGCAGGTCAGTGGTGGGTTTTAAGGAGGAGAGGGAGGTAGGGTGGAGGGGTTCAGGGAGGGAGCTCCAGAAACTGGGACAGGTGGCTGAAGGCACGACTGCCAATCATGGGGCAAAGGGAAGAGGCTAAAGTGAGAGGAGTGGAAAGTTTGTGGTGGGGGTAGGGCTGGGGTCGTAGGGCTTAGAGGAGGTTACAGAGATTGGGAGGGTTTTGGGGCTGGGGGAGGTTACAGAGATTTGGAGGGTTGTGGGGCTGGAGAAGGTTACAGATATTGGGAGGGGTGTAGGGCTGGAGGAGGTTACAGAGAAAGGGAGGGTTGTGGGGCTAGAGGAGGTGACAGAGATTGGGAGGGTTGTGGGGCTGGAGGAGGTTGCAGAGAGCCGGAGGGTTGTGGGGCTGGAGGAGGTTAGAGATTGGGAGGGGTGTAGGGCTGGAGGAGGTTACAGAGATTGGGAGAATTGTAGGGCTGGAGGAGGTTACAGAGATCGGGAGAATTGTAGGGCTGGAGGAGGTTACAGAGATAGGGAGGGTTGTGGGGCTGGAGGAGGTTACAGAGATAGGGAGGGCTGTGCGGCTGGAGGAGGTTACAGAGATCGGGAGAGTTGTGGGGCTGGAGGAGGTTACAGAGATCGGGAGGGTTGTGGGGCTGGAGGAGGTTACAGAGATAGGGAGGGCTGTGCGGCTGGAGGAGGTTACAGAGATCGGGAGAGTTGTGGGGCTGGAGGAGGTTACAGAGATCGGGAGGGTTGTGGGGCTGGAGGAGGTTACAGAGATGGGGAGGGTTGTGGGGCTGGAGGAGGTTACAGAGATCGGGAGAGTTGTGGGGCTGGAGGAGGTTACAGAGATCGGGAGGGTTGTGGGGCTGGAGGAGGCTACAGAGATAGGGAGAGTTGTGGGGCTGGAGGAGGTTGCAGAGATCGGGAGGGCTGTGGGGCTGGAGGAGGCTACAGAGATAGGGAGAGTTGTGGGACGGGAGGAGGTTACAGAGATAGGGAGGGTCGTAGGGCTGGAGGAGGTTACAGAGATCGGTAGAGTTGTGGGGCTGGAGGAGGTTACAGAGATTGGGAGGGTTGTAGGGCTGGAGGAGGTTACAGAGATGGGGAGGGTTGTGGGGCTGGAGTAGGTTACAGAGATCGGGAGGGTTGTGGGGCTGGAGGAGGTTACGGAGATCGGGAGGGTTGTGGGGCTGGAGGAGGTTACAGAGATAGGGAGGATTGTGGGGCTGGAGGAGGTTACAGAGATCGGGAGGATTGTGGGGCTGGAGGAGGTTACAGAGATGGGGAGGATTGTGGGGCTGGAGGAGGTTACAGAGATGGGGAGGATTGTGGGGCTGGAGGAGGTTACAGAGATGGGGAGGATTGTGGGGCTGGAGGAGGTTACAGAGACAGGGAGGGGTGTAGGGCTGGAGGAGGTTACAGAGATCGGGAGGGTTGTGAGGCTGGAGGAGGTTACGGAGATCGGGAGGGTTGTGAGGCTGGAGGAGGTTACGGAGATCGGGAGGGTTGTGAGACTGGAGGAGGATATGGAGATCGGGAGGGTTGTGAGACTGGAGGAGGATACGGAGATCGGGAGGGTTGTGGGGCTGGAGGAGGTTACAGAGATCGGGAGGGTTGTGGGGCTGGAGGAGATTACAGAGATGGGGAGGGGTGACGCCATGAAGGGATTTAAACATGAGGATGTGGATTGTAATACTGAGCCATTGTGGGACAATATAGGTCAACCAGAAGAGGGGTTGTTGTGTGAGAAGGACTTGGTGCAGGGAAAGATGTGACCAGCAGAGCACTGGATGAGCTGAAGTTTAGAGGGTGGAGAATGGGTGATCATCCAGGAGATCATTGGAATGGTTGGGTCGGGAGGTGAAGGCGTGGATGAGGGTTTCAGCAGCAGTCGCACAGCACAGCAGTCCTGGGACTTGTACACGTGAGCTGTGATCTCGGTACAGCTGAGCGTTCAGAAAATCAGTCGGGTCCTTTTCCTGTGGCCTTGGCGAATGAACACAGCGACTATCGAACACGAGGACAATGGTCTGACCCCCAAATCTCGAGGCAATGTCCAAGCTATCATCCCATTTCTGTTATTCGGAATTATTTCAATAACAGAACCAACTTAAGCTGCGAATATTGAACGGGCCAAGGGACGTACAAAAAGTGCAGCTTTCCTCTTGGTCATCAGTTAGTTCCCTCTCGAAATTGGTTCCCTCTCGAAAGACTGGATCGACTTGGCTTATACCCACTGGAATTTAGAAGAATGAGAGGGGATCTCATAGAAACATATAAAATTCTGACTGGACTGGACAGGTTAGATGCAGGTAGAATTTTCCCGATGTTGGGGAAGTCCAGAACCAGGGGTCACAGTCTAAAGATAAGGGATAAGCCATTTAGGACCGAGATGAGGAGAAACTTTTTCACTCAGAGAATTGTGAACCTGTGGAATTCTCTGCCACAGAAAGTTGTTGAGTCCAGTTCATTGGACATATTCAAAAGGGAGTTAGATGTGGCCCTTATGGCTCAAGGGATCAGGGGGTATGGAGAGAAGGCGGGAGTGGGGTACTGAGGGAATGATCAGCCATGATCATATTGAATGGTGGTGCAGGCTCGAAGGGCCGAATGGCCTACTCCTGCAACTATTTTCTATGTTTCTGTGTTTCTCCTGTTTCAGCGGGAGGAGGAGGAAAAGAAGACGAAATGCTTCACTGGTCAAATCACCTGAATTTTCAGTAATAACAGCAACATCAAAACTGACGGTGTACTGCCTGACTGCACTGTAAAACTAAAGGTATTCATCAGTTGAAAGTGTGTACAATGTTTTTAAAGTCTGAATATTTGCAGGCCTGATTAAAGTACGTGCAGTGAAGTGCAGCGATGCTGGGAATATTTATAGACACTGCCAGCAGCTTTTTAATCACAAAGAACTTGTTGTTTTAGTTGTACTGCATTTTCAATAATGGTTTTCAAAATTATACTTCAAGAATTCATACTTTGAGAATTTCTCAGCAAATTTTTACTAAAAACCTTTTATTCGCAGGGTGTTGCTGGATTCTGATTGACTAGGTTGTAACTATCGGAGTCAGGGGACAAGTAGCAGAATGGATAGCAAAAAACCCCAGAAAATAGAGAGTAGGGGTTAAAGGTAGTTACTCAAACTGGCAAAAGGTGGGTAGTGGTGTTCCACAAGGATCGGTGCTGGGACCATGGTAAACGAACCGAAGGTGGGCAGCGGAAACGTTACAAGGACACCCTCAAAGCCTCCCTGGTGAAGTGCGACATTACCACTGACACCTGGGAGACCCTGGCCAAAGACCACCCTAGGTGGAGAAAGTGCATCCGGGAGGCTGTTGAGCTCTTCAAATCTCAACGCTGCGAGCGTGAAGAGATCAGGCACAGGCAGCGGAAGGAGTGCGCGGCAAATCAGTCCCACCACTCCCTTCCCCCAACGGATGTCTATCCTACCTGTGACAGGGTCTGGGGCTCTTGTATTGGACTGTTCAGCCACCAATGAACTCGCTTTAGGAGTGGAAACAAGTCTTCCTCGATTCCGAGGGACTGCCTATGATGATGATGATGGTTCACCATTTACATAAAGCATTTGGACTCGGGAATCGGAAGTGCAACCTCAAAATTTGCAGATGACACCAAGTTATGGGGTACAAGTAATCCTGAGCAAGACTGCGACACAACACAAGACGGTAACAAACTTGCAGAATGGGCACGTAAATGGCAAATTCATCTCAATACAGATGAGTGTGAGGTGAGACCTGATGGAGGCCTTTAACATTATGAAAGGATTGGATAGGGTAGACATAAAGAAGATGTTTCCATGTGGGGGAGTCGAAAGCAAGGGGCCACAAATATAAGATAGTGACGAATAAATCCAAGAAGGAATTCAGGAGAAACTTCTTCACTCAAAGAGTGGTGAGAATGTGGGACTCTCTGCCCAGTGGAATGGTTGAGGCGATTAGCATTGATGCATTTAAGGCCAAAGAAGAAAGAAAGACTTGCATTTATATAGCGCCTTTCACGACCACCGGACGTCTCAAAGCGCCTTACAGCCAATGAAGTACTTTTGGAGTGTAGTCACTATTGCAATGTGGGAAAGGTAGATAACTACATAAGGGCGAAAAGAATAAAAAGATATGTTGATAAAGTGGGAGGAGGTTCATGTGGCACATGAATGGCCTGTACTGTAAATTCTATGTCGTCCCACTGGACCCCCAGTCTTCATATTTTAAGGAAATTGTACAAAGGAAGATTAAACTTGAATCTAAACTTGGCAATGTTTGGAAAATGTCGAGAGGAAACATATCTCAAATTGAGGTACCTTCTTAAAAATGGTGCCAATTTCTAATATTAGGGGTTACTTTGAGCTATAGACTTGTGTCCATTGGGTAATGGATGGAGGTTGCTGAAACCCATTCAGTTCGGACCTTTGACAGCTAACACAAAGATACAGTTTCTCATCGTTCTGGGCTGGGTTCGCGTTCAGGTCACAGAAGTTATGTGGGGCATTACAGAGCTACAACACATCTGTGGGGTTACAGAGCTGTAACAGTTATTGGGTGTAGATGATATTCTAAATTGTATGTACAAAGCTTGGGTGTTCATCAGAAACTCTGGCTGGAATTTTCTCCAGATAGGTGGGTTGGGGGCGGGGCGGGGGGGCTTCTCCGAGGCGGGTGGGTTTCCCACAGGCCCTGCCAACTTTACCTGTATGCCCTGATATGTACGTGATGCCTCGGATTCCCGCCCGCAGCCAGCCAGGTTGAGAGGCCGGCTGGCTGCGGTGAGGGAGCGAGGGGTCGGTCCGGGAGAGAGATTGGGGGGGGGATTGGGGGGAGAGGGGTGGTGTCAGGAATCGCCTGTGGTTTGGTTGTGGAGGGAGGGCGGGAGTCAGAGATCGGCTGTGACTTGGTGTGTGGGGGGAGGGCGGGAGTCGGAGATTGGCTGTGGTTTGGTGTGTGGGGGGCGGGGGGGAGTCAGGGATCGGCTGTGGTTTGGTGTGAGGGGGGGGGAGGAGGGGATCGGCTGTGGTTTGGTGGGAGGGGGGAGGAGGGGATCGGCTGTGGTTTGGTGGGAGGGGGGAGGAGGGGATCGGCTGTGGGGGGCGGGGGGGAGTCAGGGATCGGCTGTGGTTTGGTGTGAGGGGGGGGGAGGAGGGGATCGGCTGTGGTTTGGTGGGAGGGGGGAGGAGGGGATCGGCTGTGGTTTGGTGGGAGGGGGGAGGAGGGGATCGGCTGTGGTTTGGTGTGTGGGGGGAGGGGGGAGTCGGAGATCGGTTGTGGCTTGGTGTGTGGGGGGAGGGGGGGGAGTCGGGGATCGCCTGTGGTTTAGTGTGTGGGGGGAGGGGGGGAGTCGGGGATCGCCTGTGGTTTGGTGTGTGGGGGGAGGGGGGAGTCGGGGATCGCCTGTGGCTTGGTGTGTGGGGGGAGGGGGGGAGTCGGGGATCGCCTGTGGTTTAGTGTGTGGGGGGAGGGGGGGAGTCGGGGATCGCCTGTGGTTTGGTGTGTGGGGGGAGGGGGAGTCAGGGATCGCCTGTGGCTTGGTGTGTGGGGGGAGGGGGGGAGTCGGGGATCGGCTGTGGTTTGGTGTGTGGGGGGAGGGGGGGAGTCGGGGATCGGCTGTGGTTTGGTGTGTGGGGGGAGAGGGGGAGGAGGGGATCGGCTGTGATTTGGTGTGTGGGGAGAGGGTGGGAGGGGGGGGAGTCGGAGATCGGCTGTGGTTTGGTGTGTGGGGGGCGGGGGGGGAGTCGGAGATCGGCTGTGGTTTGGTGTGTGGGGGGAGGGGGGGAGTCGGAGATCGCCTGTGGTTTTGTGTATGGGGGGCGGGGGGGAGTCGGAGATCGGCTGTGGTTTGGTGTGTGGGGGGAGGGGGGGGAGTCGGGAATCGCCTGTGGTTTGGTGTGTGGAGGGAGGGGGAGGAGGGGATCGGCTGTGATTTGGTGTGTGGGGGGGGGAGTCGGGAATCGCCTGTGGTTTGGTGTGTGGGGGGGGGGAGTCGGAGATCGGCTGTGGTTTGGTGTGTGGGGGGAGGGGGGGGAGTCGGGGATCGCCTGTGGTTTGGTGTGAGGGAGGGGGAGGAGGGGATCGGCTGTGGTTTGGTGTGTGGGGGGAGGGCGGGGGGGAGTCGGAGATCGGCTGTGGCTTGGTGTATGGGGGGAGGAGGGGGGAGGAGGGGATCGGCTGTGGTTTGGTGTGTGGGTGGGGAGGAGTTGGGGATCGGTGGGGAGGATCGGGAATGAGGGGTGTTGGGGATCAGCGGGGCTGGGCATCGGCTGGATTATCAACAGGGAGGGGAGGGGGTGAGGAAGAGAGAGTTGGGGCCAGCTACCGGAGGATTGTGACCGGCCTCAGCATAATCGGTGGGGTAGGATGGAGGCCTCATGGTGGGGATTGAAGGCCTGGGGAGGTGATCGTAGGCCTCGTAAAGAGGTCTCCATCATGGGGGATGGGTTAGGCAAGGACCCTGGATCCAGGAGCTAGGTGTAAAGCCACGTACATCCTGCATGCAGCCGTCCCCCCCCCCTTCAGTTTAACTACCAGGCTTCACGAATTGTGTTAAAACCGTCCACATGCAGTTACATTCAAAATGGAGGTTACAAAAAGAGGCGCCCAGCCTCATTATAATATTTGAATTGAGGTACCACCCCGTGGGAGCGGATTGGTTGCACATTCCTGCCCCGCGTCCGTTAAAACCAGAAGTGGGCGGATTGGAGATGGGATCAGATCAGGAATCCCATTTTTAACAATTTAACTGCCCCCACGCTCCATACCCATCTGTTTTTTTTAAGTGGATAATGTTGGCCTCTGTTACTGCTTTCTAACTCTCTTCACTTTTATGTAATGTATGTGGACAGGATTATACAGCATGGACTTGTTACTCAGTCTATTCAGTATGCAGATCCACAAGGAAAAACAGTAAGATAACTCAGACCAATTTGAAGACCATGCCTCGAGCCAGTTTTATTGTCATTATTCTAATTTCTTCTAAGACACCTTTTGCTGGTCCTGTTTATCAAAATGCAGTGTGTGTTTGTTCAGCGAGCAGTAAATACATTTACGGAATTCACTGTTCTCACTTATTCATGTATTCTTTCCAGCTGAGCTGGGAGTACTGCATTTCATGAATTAAACAGATTGCACACACTGTCCATGGAGTAAACACACACTGCATTTTGATAAATGGGAGCAATATAAGGCATTTTGAAAGAAATTAGAATGATTGAATTAAAACAGTGGCACTACATGGGGCCTAAGAATTGGATGAATTGTTTGGCGTCTGATCTCCTTTCATGAAAACTCCCGAACAGCAGCCAGGAAGCTGCTCTCATTGAACATAAGAACATCAGAATTAGGAACAGGAGTAGGTCATCTAGCCCCTTGAGCCTGCTCCGCCACTCAACAAGATCATGGCTTGTCACGCGCTTCACAAATTGGAGGTGCGTACTAGTGCGTGCACATCTGTTTCACAGTTTTGGTCGAATATGAGGAGAGATTGAGTAGACTGGGCCCATACTCTCTGCAGTTTAGAAGAACGAGAGGTGATTCTGAGGGGGATTGACCGGGTAGCTATTGAGGATAATTCCCCCCTGGCTGGAGAGTCTAGAACTAGGGGGCCAATTCTCAGGATAAGGGTTCGGACAATTAAGGCTGGGATGAGGAGAAATTTCTTCACTCAGGGGGTTCTCTACCTCAAAGGGCTGTGGATGCTGAATCGTTGAGTATATTCAAGGCCGAGATGGGTACATTTTTGGACTCGAGTTGAATCAAGAGATATGGGGATCGGGTGGTAAAGTGGAGTTGAGGCCGAAGATCAACATCGATCTTATTGAATGCATTTCAGATAGGGGCCGTATAGCCCACTCCTGCCCCTAATTCTTATGTTCACGGCTAAGATCCACACCTTTTCCCGCATGTTTTATCTTCTGGGTCATCTTGTAGTGTGGCGGAATCCCATGACATGGTGTATTCTCCAATACATCAACATCTTGCATTTATATAGCGCCTTTAATGTAGTAAAACGTCCCAAGGCACTTCACAGGAACCATATCATCCAAAATTTGACACTGAGCCACATAAGGAGACATTGGGACAGGTGGCCAAAGTCACACAGGATGAAGACATCATTCACATTTCCGTGTCACTGGCCTCTGAACTGTAACTGTGTAACTACCCAACATTGATGGCAGTCGCACAAATTATGCTGCTGCTTAATTAATTACCGGCATGCTTGGGAGAGCTAATGGAAAAAAATTGGAGGGAAAAACTGGGTAATAAAAAAAAGAACATTTGGGTATTAATTCAATTCCCGGTATGCTGATGTCATTGGCAATTTTGCTTTATCACTGAAGTTAGTTCACAGAGGTCCGCTCACTGATGAACTCATCGATTGAGTAGGTTAATGAACGACCGTCAATGATGCTGTTTTAATCTAGGCTCTTTGCCAATTCTTGGCCCATTAGCTGTTGGTCCGTGATATTGAGATTGCTGGGAACCGGATAGCATTTGTCTTTCTGATCTTGGTGAGAACGTGAACTAATTAGAGCAAGCAGAAAGAAAGATTCATCAGTTATAGGTATTTAGTTGTCAAGGGGTAAAAGTCGACTGAACCGGAAGATCGGGGAGAGGGGTAGGAAAATGTTTCTTGCAATAATTGCGTTTGTCTGTACAATTTGCTCCAGTTACTTACCAAAAGTTGTTACTTTAACCAGAAGAGATTCCATCCTGAACGGGAAATGGAATATGTATCTGGTTATAAACAAGGAGCTGGTCAGCTGAGCAGGAAGATTTTTCACACGTCACAAAGGATTGGATGCAGCAAGGAAGCATTAAACAGAATTGCTGAGTTATTAGAGATGGAACGTGTGGGAATGGAGGGAAGGGGAAGGGAGGGCAGGTGATAGATGGAAGGTAAAAGGGCTAGAAACCGGACAAGAAGGGAGAAGGGGGCTGAAGCTGGGTAGTGGGCAGAGACGGTAGCAAAAATGAGCTGGAGCACATTATCAAGCACATGATTCTTTCAAATGCCCCTCCCTATCTCTGTAATCTCCTCCAGCCCCACAATCCCCCGAGATGTCTGCGTTCCTCTAATTCTGCCCTCTTGAGCATCTCTGATTATATTCGCTCAACCAATGGTGGATGTGCCTTCTGTTGCCTGGGCCCCAAGCTCTGGAACTCCCTGCCTAAACCCCTCCGCCTCTCTTTCTTCCTTCAAGACGCTCCTTAAAACCGACCTCTTTGACCAAGCTTTTGGTCACCTGATTTCTGCTTATGTGGCTCAGTGTCAAATTTTTTATCACATAATACTCCTATGAAGCGCCTTGGGACATTTCACTATGTTAAAGGTGCTATATAAATACAAGCTGTTGTATATTCGGAGGTTTGTGTGGGAGACACTTAACATCAATTCCAGTAAACTATGGTTAAATCTCAAGATTTTTCCCCTTCCATTGGTAACCAACCCACGTAATGTTATTGTGCTGAAAATAAAAGCTTATTGCTGAATGATAATTGATAACTTTTTAACATGTTATAAAATTATCAGACACAGACTAATATTGCTGTAAAATGATCAATTGAGAGTCAGAAAATAAGTATATTGGAACATCGATAAAGTTCATCTTTTAAATTCAATCCTCTTTGGAGCTGAAATGACTTCTTGGTTGCTTGGTTTCAGAATGTCCTTGGAACAGATCACCTACCTGTCGTGCTCAGTTGGGTCTAGTGGTGGGTGTATTGTGAAATGCATTAAAAAAGTAAGAGGAGGAATTAAATAGTTCAATAACCTAAGTGTCCAATATGCCAAGTGTAATGTCTGTGCTTCATGGGTTCTTCGCTTAAGAATTCATAGCAACACATTGCTATGAAGAACTAGTTGGTTTATTTACAAAGGTTTAACAATCACACTACGCATTACCAGTTCATCCACTAGGCTCACAACTGCATACCTCATCGTGGATGACCTAGACTCAATTAACTGGGGTTTTATTGAGTCTTGCGAACATCACATGACTGGCTAAGACACTCACAATGCAACAACTCTACAACTATTTTGTTGTGCAACAGCTCCACAAACCTGGAGCATATTCAGCAGGTGTCGTGCACACTCTCATTCTGCACCAGAAGTGCCCCGTTCACCATATTGGTAAAGGCTCCAGTCATCATCATCATAGGCAGTCCCTCGAAATCGAGGAAGACTTGCTTCCACTCTAAAAGTGAGTTCTCAGGTGACTGAACAGTCCAATATGGGAATTACAGTCTCTGTCACAGGTGGGAAGACAGTGGTTGAAGGAAAGGGTGGGTGGGGAGTCTGGTTTGCCGCATGCTCCTTCCGCTGCCTGCGCTTGGTTTCTGCATTGCTGATGGCAATGAGATTCGAGGAGCTCAGCACCCTCCCGGATGCTCTTCCTCCACCTTGGGTGGTCTTTGGCCAGGGACTCCCAGGTGTTGGGGATGTTGCACTTTATCAAGGAGGCTTCAAAGGTGTCCTTGAAATGTTTCCTCTGCCCACCTGGGACTCGCTTGAAGTTCGACCAGCTCGGTTGGGCGGGCCACATTGTCTGCATGCCCGACACAGGACACCCAAAGGCTCCAGTACAGGGGCCCAGGTCTCATGCCCATCAGAATCCCTGCCAGGAACAATCCCTGCACTGGAAGAGGTAATGAATCAAAATTGAACTTCAGGCCTCATTTAAATTAGACTGGCCAGCTCCAGACCTGCTGAGCAACCCCAGTCAACTCGGGCCAAGCAGACCACAATTTCAGCAGCTGCCAGCGGCCCTCGGGTAGGTCTGGGGGGTGCGAGTGGGGGCTGGCAATGGTCTTCGGCACTGCCAGGCAGCCAGGAGAACCAGAGCTACTCCTCAGGGCTCCCCATTCGGGGAACTATTTTTCACACAACTTATCTTTTAGTGACGTCCTTCAGTGGTCCCTTTTAAAGACTGTTAGTCAGGCTGCATGTACACCAAGACTACTTCGACGACCACGACCAAGAGATCCAGGACCTAATAAGCCGCAAACACAAGGCATTCTTGGACTGGAAACAGCAACACAACTTGAGAGCAAGAAAGCAGCTCGACAGACATCCAACAAAAAACTCGTGCGAAAGAACAAATGGTGGGTGGTGAAAGTGCAGGAGATCCAGCAACGAGCCGACAACCTCGATGTGCGTGGATTCTTCAGTGCAGTCAAGACCACCTACGGCCCAAGCACCCAAGGTCCTACCCCACTGAAGGCCAAGAACGGAGAGGTACTTATCAAGGACAGAGAGGCAACCAGTGCCTGTTGGAAGGAGCATTTCGAAGATCTCCTCAACCGAGATTCTGTCTTCGACGCGAGTGTCTTCAATTCCATCCCGCAGCATGCTACTCGCCGCCACCTCAGCACAACCCCAGCCCGGCATGAGGTAGAAAAGGCCATCCGACAACTGAAAACCAACATCATCATCATCGTAGGCAGTCCCTCGGAGTCGAGGATGACTTGCTTTCACTCAAAGTGAGTTCTCACAACAAGCCCTCGGGCAGACGGAATCCCCCCGAAGCACTAAAACATAGCGGCGAAACACTTTTGGTACGAATACACAATCTCATTTCTCTCATCTGGAAGGAGGAGAGCATGCAAGGGGATCTCAGAGACGCTGTAATCATGACTATCTTCAAGAAAGGCGACAAGTCCGATTGCGGTAACTACAGGGGAATCTCCCTGCTGTCTGCCACAGGGAATGTCATCACAAGAATCCTCCTCAAACGCCTTCTCCCTGTGGCTGAAGAGCTCCTCCCAGTCACAATGCAGATTTCGCCCACTAAGGGGCACAATGGACATGATCTTCACTGCACAGCAAATCCAAGAGAAATGCAGGGAACAGCACCAACCTCTGTACATGGCCTCCTTTGACCTCACAAAGGCCTTTGACACGGTCAACCGTGAGGGACTATGGAACGTCCTCCTCAAATTCGGAAGCCCCAAAAAGTTGTCACCATCCTTCACCTGCTTCACGACAAACAGTGATCCTGACCAATGGATCCACCATAGATCCAATTCACGTTCGGACTGGGGTCAAGCAGGGCTGTGTCATCGCACCAACGTTCTTCTCGATCTTCCTTGCTGCAATGCTCCACCTCACCCTCGGCAAGCTCCCCGCTGGAGTGGAGCTAATGTACAGAACAAACAGGAAACTGTTCCACCTCCGCCATCTCCAGGCCAGATCCAAGGATGTCCCATCCTCTGTCATTGAAACGATGCTTGCATCTGGGCACACTCAGAGGCCAAACTCCAAGCCATCGTCAACACCTTCATCGAAGCATATGAGAGTATGGGCCTTACATTAAACATCCGTAAGACAAAGGTGCTCTATCAACCTGCCCCCACCACACAGCACTGCTCCCTGATTATCAAAATCCATGACGAGGCCTTGGAAACGGGAATCATTTTCCATACCTTGGAAGTCTACTGTCAACAAGGGCTGACATCGATGACAAAGTCCAACACCGCCTTCAGTGTGTCAGTGCAGCCTTCAGTCACCTGAGGAAGAGAGTGTTTGAAGACCAGGACCTCAAACCCGACACCAAGCTCATGGTCTACAGAGCAGTAGTGATTCCCACCCTTCTATAAGCCTCAGAGACATGGACTATGTACAGCAAGCACCTCAAAAGCACTGGAGAAATACCACCAACGCTGCCTCCGCAAGATCCTGCAAATCCATTGGCAGGATAGGCGCACCAACATCAGTGTTCTCGCTCAGGCCAATATCCTCAGCATCGAAACACTGACCACGCTCGATCAGCTCCACTGGACGTGCCACATCATCTGCATGCCTGACATGAGACTCCCAACTCTGAGCCCCGACACGGCAAGCGAGCCCCAGGTCAGCAGAGGAAACGCTTCAAGGACACCCTCAAAATTTCCTTGGAAAAAGTGCAACATCCCCACCGACTCCTGGGAATCCCTGGCCCAAGGCCACTCAAAGTGGAGGAAAAACATTTGGCATTGGACTCATCAGTCACATGAGAACTCATTTTTAGCATGGAAGCAAGTCATCCTCGACTCTGGGGGACGGCCTAATTAGGAAGATAGCAAGCCCAGCACTGGCTAGATTCAGAGCAGCCCAATTTTGAGAAGGCTAAAACAGGTGTTGAGGCTTCTATTTGCATGTACAAAGGGCAGAGCGCTTGTTTCAGGCGTGGGCCCTGGGCTCAGGTACTGGCGCCTTTACCAATATGGTGAGTGGGGCATTTACGCCGCAGAATATGAGCGCGCACGACACGTGACATATTGGAGGCCTCTTTTACGCCTGTAAAACGTGGATGGAGCCAACAATTTTCCAGGCCATAGTTTCTTACAGTAAAGCTGAGCTTTCTTACAGAGCACAACAAATCTAGGCTGACACTCCAGTGCAGTGCTGAGGGGGAGTGCTGCACTGTCGGAGGTGCCATCTTTCGGATGAGATGTTAAACCGAGGTCCCGTCTGCTCTCTCAGGTGGATGTAATAGATCCCACGGCACTATTTCGAAGAAAAGCAGGGGGAGTTATCCCCGATGTCCTGGCCAATATTTATCCCTCAATCAACATAACAAAAAAAATCCAGATTATCTGGTCATTATCACATTGCTGTTTGTGGGAGCTTGCTGTGTGCAAATTGGCTGCTGCATTTCCTACATTACAACAGTGACTACATTCCAAAAGTATTTAATTGGCTGTAAAGCGCTGCAAGACATCCGATGGTCGTGAAAGGCGTTGTATAAATCCAAGTTTGTCTTTCTTTTTAAAGAAACAGAAAAACAAATTGATCCAGCTTTTCTTTTGAAGTTAATTTTTGCCATCGTCTCTTCTGAAGGGAATAATTCTGACCAGAATATAGGGCCCAAGTTTCGGGACGCGCCTAAAACGGTGCAGCCCGGACTTGGACGCCCGTTTTTCGCACCAGAAAGTGCGCCTAAAAAAAACTGTGTGGGAGGGGCCCGAAGCACGCATCCCCTAGCCCTGGCCAAATGGCCTCACTGGGGCTGCGTGAATAAGGCTCCTCCCACGCCCAGCTCCTGCTTCCTCCCGACCTGACTCGACTCCCACTCCCCCCCCCCCCCCCCGTGACCCGACCTCCGTGACTCTCTCCCCCCCCCCCCCCCCACAAGACCTCCGCGACTCTCTCTCACCCCCCCCACCCCCGGACCTCCGCGACCCACCCCCCGCCCCGAGACCCGACGCCACCTATCTGTAAATCTAGCCCGAGGTCTTGGGCCCAGCCGTTCAGCCTCCTTCTCTCCCTCCCCCCCTCTCTCCTTCCCTCCCTTCCCCCCCTCTCGCCTTCCCTCCCTCCCCCCTCTCTCCTTCCCTCCCTCCCTTCCCTCTCTCCTATCTCCTTCCCTCTCTCCTCCCTCCTCTCTCCCTCCCTCCTCTCTCCTTCCCTCCCTCCTCTCTCCTTCCCTCCCTCCTCTCTCCTTCCCTCCCTCCCTACATCCTCTCTCCTTCCCTCCCTCCCTACATCCTCTCTCCTTCTCCCCCTCCCCCCCACCTCCTTTCTCCCCCCCACCTCCCTTCTGCCCCCCACCTCCTTTCTCCCCCTCCCCCCCTTCTCCCCCTCCCCCCCTTCTCCCCCTCCCCTCGCTGTCAGAAACACAGACACTGACAGACAGAGAGTGAGAGACACACAGACAGACAGACAGATAGAGACACTGACAGAGACACACTAGGGGGACCGTCCCAGCACATTGTTGGAGGACTCCCGGTGCTGCAGTCGGTAAGTAGAAAATGTCTTATTTATTGATTTTTTTTTTTAAGTTTTATTTTTTATTAATTTTTTTTAATTGATTTATTGGTTGATTTATTGATGTATTTATCATTTATTATTGATGATGTCTCTTTATTTGTAAAACTGAAGTGTTTAATGTTTGTAAACTTCCCTTTAAACACCCCCCCCCCACCCCCCACCATTCCCTACGCCTGATTTGTAACCTACGCCTAATTTTCTAAAATGTAGACAAGGTTTTTTCGAATGTACAAAAATCTTCACTTACTCCATTCTAAGTTAGTTTGGAGTAAGTTTTCACTGCCGAAACTTTGAAAACAGGCGTAAGTGGCCGGACACGCCCCCTTTTGAAAAAAAATTCTGTTCCAAAGTGAAACTGTTCTAACTGACTAGAACTGGAGCAAACTAAATGCTGGGAATTTGAATTTCTAAGATACTCCGTTCTACACCAGTTGCTCCAAAAAATCAGGAGCAACTGAGGCCGAAACTTGGGCCCATAGTTCCGTAGACAATGGCAGCACTCTTGTACCTTGCTCGAGTGACTTATTTTCATGTGCGAGCATGAGCAGTGAGGTTTGCTGGACAATTGGACCATGGAGCAGGTTACAGAGTAAAGTCAAAGTTTCGATGTTGGCCACACATCCACGTGTGTGCTTTCAGCAGCGGTTGTGTACTGGGTAATGATCAGGAGCAGGAACCTGGTGTCCTGGCTTTCCTTTCATCCATACTCTAGCCCAGGAGTTGGTGAAAACAATTACTGCACTGCCCAATCCGGACCCTCCCTCCCTCCCTGGCTGATACCACTAGGGACCTTCCGGCTCTGTGAGCCTCAGCACTAGACCACACGGTGCATTTGTTCACGGAGCCATTGGGGAAGTGTTTAGAAATTCCCTGTGAGTGAAGACTCCACAACGCCTCGAGGTACGGTAGCATAGTGGTTATGTTACTGGACTAGAGAAGTCCGGAGAAGTAAGTTCAAATCCCACCACGGTAGGTGGGGAATTTAAATTCAGTTAATTAAATAAACCTGAAATTAAAAAAGCTAGTATCAGTAATGGTGACCATGAGAACTATTGGATTATTGTAAAAACCCATCTGGTTCACTAATGTACTTTAGGGAAGGAACTCTGCTGTCCTTACCCGGTCTGGCCTATATGTGACTCCAGACCCACAGCAATGTGGTTGATTCTTAACTGCCCTCTGAAATGGCCTAGCAAGCCATTCAGTTGCATCAAACCGCTACGACAAGGTCAACACTGTGGGAGCACCTTCACCACACGGACTGCATCGTTCAAGAAGGCGGCTCACCACCACCTTCTCAAGGCAATTGGGGATGGGCAATAAATGCCGGCCTTGCCAGGAATACCCACATCCTGTGACCGAATATTTTTTTTAAAAAATGAGCTCATATCAGACAGGAGGGATGCAGACAATTCTATTATTTTCAGTCAGGCATCTTGCATTGCGTTTACATGCAGTTGAAGTGTGGCTGGATTTAAGCTCATCATGTCAACATATCTTTAGCATGTCAACTTAACCCAGTGAGATGCACTGTGCTTGGCTGATATACAGTAAGATTTTATAGCAGTGGTGACTGTATTACAGGTGAGCTTTCTTCGCCACTGTCTTCAGTGTGCGCAACTGTGCTTTTACCATTCTGGAGATCGTGCTTCTCCTCAATGTCCTGGTGCAGGAGAGCCCTGTGAACAATGCTACTGTGTAGTATAAAGACAAGTGTGTTTTCATGTCAATTAGAGCTCTTTATGCTGGTTGTTGTATATGTGGACTTGTATTTACTCTGTACAGCCACCAGAGGGCTCATCCCCTGGAGTCCCAAGGGATCCCATAATCTCTTGGGAGCCCAGGTATTTAAGGAGGCTTCACAGGTTGGAGAGGCACTCTGAAGATTTGCAATAAAAGACTAAGGTCACACTTTATTTTGAGCTCACAGTGTTCAGTCTGACTCTTTCTCCATGCACAACACTGCTATGTTTCTTATTGACCACCAATGGCCTTTGAATACACAACCATTCAATGACACCATGAGTAAATCTCAAAGCAAGCGCTCTACTTGGAACTGCTACACAGCAAGCGAGCCCCAGGTGGGCAGAGGAAACGCTTCAAGGCTGCCTGCAAAACCTCCATGATAAAGTGCAACATCCCCACTGACACCTGGGAATCCCTGGCCTAAGACCGCCCAATTGAAGGAAGAGCATCCAGGAGGGCACTGAGCACCTTGAGTCTCGTTGCTGAGAGCATGCAGAAATCAAGCGCAGGCAGTGGAAGGAGCGTGCAGCAAACAAGACTCCCCGCCCTTTCCTCCAACCACTGAATGTCCCACCTGTGACAGAGACTGTACTATTGGACTGTTCAGTCACCTGAGAATTCACTTTTAGAATGGAAACAAGTCTTCCTCGATTTCGCGAGACTGCCTATGATGGTGATGAGTGAATCTAATGAGTACTGGATGTTGCAGTGGGTCAGACTGGCCTTTCAGCTCTGGGTTGTGGGTTGAAATCCAGGCCAGGCTCACATGATGAAAGATTCCTCTCTCTGATGATTTTAAGGGTCCTACGTGAAGTACGTATGGTCTGCCTCAAACCAGTTCCACAGTACCAAATGGCCTCAAATTTGGCACGAAATTAGCAATCTCTCGCCGGTCACAGGTGTGAGAAATAAAAATATAATTCACAGCTGGTGCAGCAGGGGATAGTAGTAGAGCGAACTCTACTCTGCATCTAACCATGATATATGTGATCTGGAAACATTTGACGCTGACACTGGCTGCCCGAAATAGAAAATGTTCTTTTCCCCAACACTAAGATCTCTTACCTTGATCAGCATAAAATTCACAAAAAAATAAAAGTCAAATATTTCAACAAGAATTTGCAAAGCAAGCAAAGTAAGTTCCAAGATAAAGTCCCAAGATTTCTAAAGTCCCGTGTTGTAGCACGTACTAGTCCCATGTGACCTTTCCTAAAGGATATAGATGCTTGCTCCTTTAGGTGTGATCTATTCCTTGCTGGTTTCCTGGTTTTGATTGGTCATTAAGTCTGTAACCCATTGTCATTTAAATGGTTGTTTTCCATTTATCTTCTCTGTGGCAGATCCATTGGCTGTTTATTAAAGTCATCTTAGCAAAATAATCCCTGGTCAATAGTTAGGGGAACAGACAGGCATTTCTGTGGCCGTAGACATGACTCCTGAATGGTTCTGTCCCTCCTTGGTGCCAGGGTCAAGGATGTCACAGAGCGGACACAGGGCATCCTGAGGGAGGAGGGTAAACAGCTAGAGGTGGTGGTCCATATTGGGACCAATGACATAGTAAAATGAGGAATGAGGTCCTTCGGGAAGAATTTAGGGAACCAGGAAGAAAATTAAAGGGTCGGACCTCAAAGGTAGTAATTTCCGGTGCCACGTGCTAATGAGTATAAGAATAGAAGGATAGAAAGGATGAACACGTGGCTGGAAAGTTGGTGTAGGAGGGAGGGCTTTAAATTCTTGAGGCATTGGGACCGCTTCTGGGGGAGATGAGGCCTGTACAAATCGGACGGGTTGCACCTCAACAGCACAGGGACCAATATCTGCTAGTGCTGTTGGGGAGAGTTTAACTAGCCTGGCAAGGGGATGAGAACCTGAGAACAAATTCAAAAGGGAAGGAAGTAAAGCAGAAGTTGGTTAGCAAGAATCTAGAAAATAAATCTGTAAGACAGAGGAAACAGGGCTTGGTATGTAGTAAGTAAGGAGGTCTTCCTGTGCTGAATGGTATATACTTTAATGCAAGGAGTATAGCGAATAAGGTGGATGAGCTAAGAGCACAGGTAGACACTTGGGAGTATGACATTATAGCCATTACAGAAACATGGCTGAAAGAGGGGCAGGTTTGGCAGATCAATATTCCTGGCTACAAGATTTTTAGACAAAATAGAGAGGGGGTTGGGGGGGGGGGGATTGCAGTACTGATCAGAGAAATGATTACAGCTGTGAGGAGGGATGATATGTTAGAGGGATCATCAACTGAGGCCATATGGGCCGAATTGAAAAATAAAAAAAGGGCGATCACACTGCTGGAAGTGTATTATAAACCCCCAAACGGTGGGAGGGAGATAGAGGAGCAAATATGTAGGCAAATTGCTGTGGTCTAAAAACCATAGGGTAGTAATAGTAGGGGATTTTAACTTTCCAAATATTGATTGGGACAAATTTAGTGTGAAGGGTATATAGAGGGTGCGGAATTCTTGAAGTGCATTCAAGAGAACTTTTTTAGTCAGTATGTAGCAAGCCCAACACGAGAGGGGGCGGTCTTAGATTTCGTTTTGGGGAATGAAACTGGGCAGGTTGAAGGGGTATTAGTGGGGGAGCATTTGGGTGGCAGTGACCATAATTCAGTCAGATTCAAGTTGGTTATGGATAAGGACAAGAATAGGCCTGGAATAAAAGTTCCGAATTGGGGAAAAGCTAATTTTGCTAAGGTAAGGAGTGATTTGGCCATAGTGGACTGGAAACAGCTACTTGTGGGTAAATCGGTGTCGGAACAGTGGGAGGCACTCAAGGAGGAGATCCGAAAGGTTCAGGCCAAACATGTGCCCTTAAAGAAAAGGCTGGGAAAAATAATTCTAGAGCCCCCTGGGACTTACAGGGGAGGATTAAGAAAAAAAGGGATGCTTATGTCACATATCAACGGCTAAATACTTTAGAATCTTTACAGGAATATCACATGGCTCCGGTTGGGGTGGAGTGTAGATGTTTTTAATATAAGGGGTGTTGCAGTGGTGTGAGGCGGACTGGTTGGGCTGGGTGCTCTTTGCCTTTCCGTCATTGTTCATAGGTTTGTATGTAACCTTTAGGGCTGCTGATGAAGGGCCTCCTTCTGCACTGTAAATTTCCATGTTTCTATGTTTCTATGTTTTGTGGCAAATAATTTTCCTGGAAACAAGCTGATGAAACAAGTTCACCATTTAGACTATGGTGATATAACCTGATTCTTAAAAAAAAATAAAGTTGGTGAAACCAGTGTGTGTACCACAGAATCAAAAACTTACACCATATCAGAGATCATTTTACTCCGATCTACACCAAATTAATACTAAGGCTAAGGAAAGATTAGAGGAGGCTTTCCTTTCATGAGCCTTCATTTTTCATGTGAATAATTTCTTCCTTCGGGTGAAGTTTTAAACAAGAAAATGCTGTTCCTACAAAGATTTGAAATAATTAATCAAGATTAGCATCTTGGTTCAGTAAAGGGATTACTTAAACATGATACATTAAAGAGATTGTACATGTGTATAATTAAAACAATATAGTGTCCCGCTTTAAAATTAAATACAATATTGTCCAAAATAAATTGCACTTATCAATAAGCTTTCTTCTTTTGATTTAAAAAAAAATTGCATGCTGTTATTTACTTTTGAATCTGGTGTTTGAGTCACATCAATGTATATATGCGGCTCCCATCTTAATAATTTTGGTGTAGAAATTATTAAAATAATTTATAGCTATGGAAAGCCTGATGGATTATTAACTCTAGCTGCAGAATACTCTAATTTCTTACCTTTCCAGTTGCCTCTTACATAAGAACATAAGAAACAGGAGCAGGAGTATGTAATACGGCCCCTCGAGCCTGCTCCGCCATTTAGTACGATCATGGCTGATCCGATGATGGACTCAGCTCCACTTCCCTGCCTGCTCTCCATAACTCCTTATCCCCTTATCGTTTAAGAAACTGTCTATTTCTGGCTCAAATGTATTCAATGCCCCAGCTTCCACAGTACTCTGAGGGAAGAAATTTCTCCTCATCTCAGTTTTAAATGGGCAGTCCCTTATTCTAAGATTATGGCCTCTAGTTCTGGTCTCCCCTATCAGTGGAAACATCCTCTCTGCATCCACCTTGTCAAGCTCCATCATAATCTTATAAATTTTGATTAGATCACTTCTTATTCTTCTGAATTCCAATGAGTAGAGGCGCAACCTACTCCACCTTTCCTCATAAATCAACCCCCGCATCTCCGGAATCAACCTTGTGAACCTTCTCTGAACTACCTCCAAAGCAAGCATATCCTTTCGTAAATATGGAAATCAAAACTGCACGCAGTATTCCAGGTGTGGCCTCATTAATACCCTGTACAACTGTAGCAAGACTTCCCTGCTTTTATACTCCATCCCCTTTGCAATAAAGGCCAAGATTCCATTGGCCTTCTTGATCACTTGCTGTACATGCATATTAACCTTTTGTGTTTCATGCACAAGTACCCCCAGGTCCTGCTGTACTGCAGCACTTTGCAATCTTTCTCCATTTAAATAATAATTTGCTCTTTGAGTTTTTCTGGCAAAGTGCATGATCTCACACTTTCCAACATTATACTCCATCTGCCAAATTTTTGCCCACTCACTTAGCCTGTCTATGTCCTTTTGCCGATTTTGTGTTTCCTCCTCACACATTGTTTTTCCTCCCATCTTTGTATCGTCAGCAAATTGGCTACATTACACGAGGTCCCTTCCTCCAAGTCGTTAATATAGATTGTAAATAGTTGGGGTCCCAGCACTGATCCCTGCGGCACCCCACTAATTACTGGTTGCCAACCCGAGAATGAACCATTTATCCCGACTCTCTGTTCTCTGTTCGATAGCCAATCCTCTATCCATGCTAAAATATTACCCCCAACCCCGTGAACTTTTATCTTGTGCAGTAACCTTTTATGTGGCACCTTGTCAACTGCCTCTGGAAGTCCAAATACACCACATCCACTGGTTCCCCTTTATCCATCCTGTTCGTTACATCCTCAAAGAATTCTAGCAAATTTGTCAAACATGACTTCCCCTTCATAAATCCATGCCGACTCTGCCTGACTGAATTATACTTTTCCAAATGTCCTGCTACTGCTTCTTTAATAATGGATTCCAACATTTTCTCAACCACAGATGTTAGGCTAACTGTTCTATAGTTTCCTGCTTTTTGTCTGCCTCCTTTTCTAAATAGGGGCGTTACATTTGCAGTTTTCCAATCTGCTGGGACCTCCTCAAATCCAGGGAATTTTGGTAAATTACAACCAATGTATGCACAATCCCTGCCGCTACTTCTCTTAAGAACCTAGGATGCAAGCTATCAAGTCCAGGGGATTTATCTGCTTTTAGTCCCATTATCTTACTGAGTACCATCTCCTTAGTGATTGTGATTGTATTAAGTTCCTCCCCCCCCTATAGCCCCTTGGTTATCCACTGTTAGAATATTGTTAGTGTCCTCTACCGTAAAGACTGATACAAAATATTCTTCTTAACTTAATTCTTCCCTTTCCACAATTTATTTCTGTTGAATTTGGAATGGCCAAAGAAGAACCCTGTCTGTGGGACTGGGAGGGAGAGGGGGGCAGTCAGCAGCCATTGGAGGGAGAAGGAGATTGGAAGAATGAGAGGTGATCTCACTGAAATGTATAAAATTCTTAGAAGGATTGACAGGGTAGTTGCTGAGGGATCGTTGCCCTTGGCTGGAGAGTCTAGAACTATGAGCCATAGTCTCAGGATAAGGGGTCAGCCATTTAGGAATGAGATGAGGGGACCTTTCTTAAGAGGGTTGTGAATCTTTGGAAATCTCTACCCCAGAGGGCTGTGGATGCTGAGTCGTTGAGTATATTCAAGATTGAGATAGATAGACTTTTGTACACTAAGGGAATTGAGGGATATGGGGATTGGGTGGGAAAGTAGAGTTGAGGTTGGAGATCAGCCATGATCTTATTGAATTGGATGACGAGGTCCAACACCGCCTCCAGTGTGCCAGCGCAGCCTTCAGTCACCTGAGGAAGAGAATGTTCAAAGACCAGGACTTCAACTCTGGCACCAAGCTTATGGTCTCCAGGGCAGTAGTGATACCTGTCTTCCTATATGGCTCAGAGACATGGGGCTAGAACCTCCACTTTTGTGCTCATCGCCTAAAAATGGGCGGCGGCGATATCAAATGGGCGGTAGAATTAATTTTTTTTTTACCTTCTGCCGTAAAGTGTGGCTGTCCTTAGCAACGGCATGGCAATGCTTGATTCCTGTGATTCTGGAGGTCAAGGGTCACCATGACATGCACAGAAGAGGAGACAGAGAGAGAGGGACTGAAGACATGGCTGGGAGTGGTGTGGCTGCTTTGGGAGGAAGGAGGGAGACTTTAGAACTTCACAGCAAGTAGGCAAACAATAATTAGTTGTTACCAGCCACATATTTGACCTAATTTGCCCTATAATGGAGAGAGAGGAGGAGGAGCACACTGTGGAGACTGACGCTGGAGAGAGCAGTAAGGTGGGAGGGGAGCACATTGGAGGGCACAAAAGAGCCAGGAGGTTCTCGGACGAGGCAAATGCCTCCCTCCTGCAGGAGGTTGAGTTATGCTGGGATGATTTGACACAGGGAGGGCGTGGGAAGCCCACCCCAAAGGCCTACCAGAGGTAATGGACCAAAATAACAGAGGTGGTCTCTTCGGCAACCAACGAGGTGCATGAGGGCAAACGATGGAATGATCTTGTGGGATCCACAAGAGTAAGTATTACATTGATTTACATGTACTTATGTATTTAAATAATTTGTAATTTGATTTGTAATAGTCATGAGTGACTATCAGCAGATGTGGGGTCTTGCACTTTTACCGGGAATGTTTTACTCAAAGCCTGCGGTCACGGTGTACGTCTTCAGGTAAAGAATGAGAATAATCATAATAATCATGATTACATCTGTCAGTTATGTGTTTTATCAGTCTCTGTGACAGTACCTAGCAATGATATCACGCAATGATCTCATGCCATGTCGTCCTGTCATCTTTTACAGAAGAAGCCATCGACGATGAGGTCCGTGCAGAGGCGAACGGGTAGGGGGGGGGGCACCAGTCCCCAGCGACATCACTAAGATGGAGGAGCGAGTGCTCGCACTCGTGGGGAAGCACCCCCGGACAGCCACGGACACATCTGCAGACCCTGAAGTGACACCACGTGAGTAAAGCTTACACTATTGCGTCATGTAAAGTCAATAGATGCCACACCAACTCATATCCGAACAATCATATATGATAGATGATTTCTAGAAGTGTCATAGAAATAATGCTGGCTTAATGAAAATCATTGCAATGCACAATGTGTTGATGGTCATGAAATGTGATGCCTGCGATGATTTTGAGAGCGGTGGTGCTTTTGTCGTGCATGCTGTGTGTAGCGCTGGACTCACCTTGTCACCCTAGCACCCCCTTCTCCTCTAATAACCTCATTTGTGTTTTGCAGCTCAGCCAGGAGCGCGATCCCAGGCAAGGCCACAGAGGCCAGAAGGTGGGGGCGTGGGGCAGGAATCGACGGATGATCCTACTACATCTGATGCTGAGGAGCTCCAATTGTTGCCCGGCAATCCGCTGGGTCTGTTCTCGACGGATGAGAGCATGGACTTCGAAGATTCTGCATCGCCACGCTCCCATTCCACCCCAAGGCCATCTAGTGGTCCTCCGGTCATTCCTGCCTCCACTCTGGAGGTACCGGCCCCAAGCACCTCGCCACAGGGCATCCCATTTGTCCCCAGGGCAGCGCCGAGCTCGCGAAGGCCTCGTGGACGCGGCAGGTCTGTACCACGAGCGCGACATGACAGCGGAGAGATGGTACAGTTGTCCAAGAGGACTGTAGACATTGGTGACCAGCTCATCGAAGCATTGGGGGGCATATCCTGACATCTGGCCACCATGACCAAGTACATTCCGCGCATGGTGGAGTCCCTGGATGCGATAGCCAGGAACACTGCTGCCACAGGCCTCCCAGTGGTCCCCGAGTGTGGCACTCCACCTCTAGGTTCCACACCACCACTGCGAATGACAGATGAGAGCAAGGACCAAGATCCTGCATCTGCATCAGAGAATGTTGCCCCCTCGGCACCCCTCGATCCTGTACCCGTGCAACCACTGCATCTACCTTTATCCACCCCCAATGAGGCACCACCTGAGGAGCACCTCGGCCAGGCGCCGTGGGGGAAGGAAAGTGAGGTGCATGTGCGCAGGTGATGGCTGTGTTATATCTCCATCTAGGTGTATGCAATTTTTTGCAATGTTTGGTGGCTGGGGACCACACTCCTGCTTTGCCTTTGTATTCTGTGTTGCTGGACATGTTGAACATGTGATTTATGTCAATGGTGGAAAACATAAGAACATCAGAATTAGGAACAGGAGTAGGCCATCTAGTCCCTCGAGCCTGCTCCGCCATTCAACAAGATCATGGCTGATCTGGCCGTGGACTCAGCTCCACTTACCCGCCCGCTCCCCATAACCCTTAATTCCCTTATTGGTTAAAAATCTATCTATCTGTGATTTGAATACATTCAATGAGCTAGCCTCAACTGCTTCCTTGGGCAGAGAATTCCACAGATTCACAACCCTCTGGGAGAAGAAATTCCTTCTCAACTCGGTTTTAAATTGGCTCCCCCATATTTTGAGGCTGTGCCCCCTAGTTCTAGTCTCCCCTACCAGTGGAAACAACCTCTCTGCCTCTATCTTGTCTATCCCTTTCATTATTTTAAATGTTTCTATAAGATCACCCCTCATCCTTCTGAACTCCAACAAGTAAAGACCCAGTCTACTCAATCTATCATCATAAGGTAACTCCCTCATCTCCGGAATCAGCCTAGTGAATCGTCTCTGTACCCCCTCCAAAGCTAGTATATGCTTCCTTAAGTAAGGTGACCAAAACTGCATGCAGTACTCCAGGTGCGGCCTCACCAATACCCTATACAGTTGCAGCAGGACCTCCCTGCTTTTGTACTCCATCCCTCTCGCAATGAAGGCCAATATTGCATTCGCCTTCCTGATTACCTGCTGCACCTGCAAACTAACTTTTTGGGATTCATGCACAAGGACCCCCAGATCCCTCTGCACCGCAGCATGTTGTAATTTCTCCCCATTCAAATAATATTTCTTTTTACTATTTTTTTTTCCAAAAGTGGATGACCTCACATTTTCCGACATTGTATTCCATCTGCCAAACCTTAGCCCATTCGCATAACCTATCCAAATCTCTTTGCAGCCTCTCTGTGTCCTCTACACAACCCGCTTTCCCACTAATCTTTGTGTCATCTGCAAATTTTGTTACACTACACTCTGTCCCCTCTTCCAGGTCATCTATTTATATTGTAAACAGTTGTGGTCCCAGCACCGATCCCTGTGGCACACCACAAACCATCGATTTCCAACCCGAAAAGGACCCATTTATCCCGACTCTCTGCTTTCTGTTAGCCAGCCAATTCTCGATCCATGCTAATACATTTCCTCTGACTCCGCGTAACTTTATCTTCTGCAGTAACCTTTTGTGTGGCACCTTATCGAATGCCTTTTGGAAATCTAAATACACCACATCCATCGGTACACCTCTGTCCACCATGCTCATTATATCCTCAAAGAATTCCAGTAAATTAGTTAAACATAATTTCCCCTTCATGAATCCATGTTGCATCTACTTGATTGCACTATTCCTATCTAGATGTCCCGCTATTTCTTCCTTAATGATAGCTTCAAGCATTCTCCCCACTACAGATGTTAAACTAACCGGACTATAGTTACCTGCCTTTTGTCTGCCCCCTTTTTTAAATAGAGGCGTTACCTTAGCTGCTTTCCAATCCGCTGGTACCTCCCCAGAGTCCAGAGAATTTTGGTAGATTATAACGAATGCATCTGCTATAACTTCCGCCATCTCTTTTAATACCCTGGGATGCATTTCATATAGCCTGGGATCTCCACGGCCACTAGTTTGGGTAAATATGCACTTGACGACAAAAAACAGTGGGCGTGCGTTCATATTGAATCTCGGCGTTAATTCTGTGCGTAAAGTAATGCTGGCCGATATTATGGGCGTTGATTTTGCCAATTCTGCTGATTCTGCCCAAAAGTGGGGTGTGGGTGGGGGTTGGGTGTTATTGGTTGTGATACTTATGATTTCAGACCAATGTTGTCACTAAATTTTTGTGATTGAACATAACCTTGTTGCACATTGTCTCAGATAACTGGACCATTACACACTGGTGATTCCTTCCCATGAAAGGGTTAAATACAACTTAACATCAATCAACATAAACTTTAACTGGCACCAAGGTGATGGGCACCATTGATGTCTGAGCTGCACACACACAGCTGTATGTCAGCGTTGTCACTCACATCAGCAGTCTTTCAGGCAAATCTTTCAGATATCAGCTCCTCACGTAAGAGTGGGATTTAACAAATGGAAGTCACACCGCTGCCGTTCGTTCCGGTTAGTTCCAAGTTTGTGGGTGTTTTTTTGAGCGAGCGATATTGTGGGCGATATGTGTGCGAGGTGGTGAAATTGACGATGGCCGATCTCCACAGCCACTAGTTTGGGTAAATATGCACTTTACGACAAAAAACAATGGGCGTGCGTTCATATTGAATCTCGGCGTTAATTCCGTGCGTAAAGTAATGCTGGGCGATATTATGGGCGTTGATTTTGCCCATTCTGCTGATTCTGTCCCAAAAAAGTGGGCGGGCAGTAATGTTTTTTCTCGGCGTTAAGCCCATTGGGAAAATAATGCTCGGCGATAAGTCTCCTAAAAAAGCCCATCAGTTTCCATTTTGTGCCAAAATGGGCGATATACATTTCAGCGGTAAAATGGGCATTAAGTGGGCATTAAGCATGCAAAAAAAGTGGAGGTTCTAGCCCATGGACTATGTACAGTAGACATCTCAAAGCACTGGAGAAGTACCACCAGCTCTGCCTCCGCAAGATCCAGCAAATTCCCTGGGAGGATAGACGCACCAAAGTCCGTGTTGTCGCTCAGGCCAACATTCCCAGCATCGAAGCACTGGCCACACTCGACCAGCTCCATTGGGCAGGTCACATCGTCCACATGCCCGACACAAGACTCCTGAAACAAGCGCTCTACTCGGAACTCCTACACGGCAAGTGAGTCCCAGGTGGGCAGAGGAAACGTTTCAAGAACACCCTCAAAGCCTCCATGATAAATTGTAACATCCCCACCGATACCTGGGAATCCCTGGCCCAAGACCGCCCAAAGTAGAGGAACAGCAACCGGGAGAGCGCTGAGCACCTCGAGTCTCATCACCGAGAGTATGCAGAAAACAAGCACAGGCAGCGGAAGGAACGTGCGGCAAACCAGACCCCTCACCCACCCTTTCCTTCAACCACTGTCTGCCCCATCTGTGACAGAGACTGTAATTCCCATATTGGACTGTACAGCCACCTGGGAACTCACTTTTAGAGTGGAAGCAAGTCTTCCTCGATTTCGAGGAACTGCCTATGATGATGATGATGAATGGTGGAGCAGGCTTAAGGGTCTGTATTGCCAACTCCTCCTATTTCTTATGTTCTTATCTGTTGTTCTGAGCAGAAAAAGAAAGACTTGCATTTATATAGCACCTTTCACTACTGCCGGACGTCTCAAAGCGTGTTACAGCCAATGAAGTACAGAAGGAAGAATGGTTCACGCGTTCTAAATGAGAGTGTACGGAGCCAATCAATGGACATGGGATGGAGGAGTCTTACTTTGGATTGAGAAAGGACAAGGAACGGTTGATTCAGTGGCTTAGGAAGAGTGTTTGGCTCGGGAGAGGGGAAATGCGATGGCTGAAGCAATGAGGCTCAAGGATCCTTTCAGAAGTAGGCTGCTAATATGCGGTTCAGACAGTTCTGTGCTGTTCTAAACCAGTTGCACTCGGGTAAAGACACCCTTGTGTAATTCACACCCACAATACAGAGCTTTAAAATGGCTGCAGAGTTGCAATATATCCATTGAATGTTACTGTGACTTGTGCTTCACTCTGTGGGATATTGCAGTCTGCTTGCAGACTATTTGAAACAATTAATTTTTTTTTTTCTGATACTTTTCCCCTCAATTAGGATTTAAAAAAATGCCACGGTCAACAGTCTAAACTGACCTATTCATTCCAGACTTGATTAGTTTTAGTTGGGGTTGGTCCAAAAATGTGGGTTTTTTTTGTTCCTTTTGACCCGGAAAAATTTGAGGATATCTTCAGGTGATGTCTCGGTCATTTGTCTATAATTTCCACTGCAGTGAATGCCATTAACTGCAATAGCCAGGCTGGGCCTGCTACAATGGAAAGCAGTATCAAGTTAAATGAAACTTTCTACAAATCCAGATGGTATATTAGCCACTCATCTTATTGATTTTTGAGACAATGTAATACAGTTTCTAGACTCTCTTTCATTGTGGGACAGACCTCTGGCTTAATTGGAAGTTATGAACATACAGTGCACACAGAAAGGGGCTGATCTGTCTGTCTGTCTGTCTGCCAGTTTTTTCTTATACATCTTGTCCCATAATTATGACCACTGCAGCGATTTTTTTTTATTGAACATACATTTTCTTAAATGTACCTTCTTGGCTATAATCAATGCCGTTTCCTTGCTAGTGAGGTCAACATTACCTGCTCATTCCTTATAGATTTCCTTTGACAAACGAGAACATGTGGCTGTTTTAATGAAATTTGTTGAATGGACCAATAAAGCCGGCCCATTCCCTCTGTGGTTTCCAGCCTGTTTAGCAACCCGCAACAATGACAACGGAGATGGCATATCTCGAGCCGTCTCTGTTTTGTGACTGAATATTATCAGACGACACAAATTGTTGTTGGGGTGTGAAAGCCAGAGAAATCAGCTGGAGAACATTTTGAATGAGATTGCAATTGTTGCTGACAAAGCACGCACTTTATCTCTCACTGCAGAGTAGGAACTGGGGAAAAGGCTTCGAAAAATTGAGTGTGATAAAATCATTTTCTGAAGGGGCATGTTCTCTGGCTAACTTCCTATCTTGTTTCTCTTCATGCATCTTCTGTGCTGTCAACTCGCGGTTCCTGTGGTATCACAGGGCCGGGCTCAACATACCGTGCATTGGCTGATCTCCCTTCCCTTAAACAAGCAATTTCTTCCAGTGCAAATTAAGACCTTTCCATTGCAATCAGCCCCCACCAGCCAACACCCCCCTAAAATTACTGAAGCTTTCAGTCGGGCTCATAAATCTTTATAAACTGCTTTGCTTAAAAATATGATGACACCAAACATAACGTTGGTGAGTGGGTGTTCACGCCTGTGTGTAATATATATATATATATATATATAGATACAGATAAATAAATAGCACTTATACAAAACAGCGATTTTCACCTCCCCTTCAACATTGCCCGAGGCAACTATGAATTACTGCAATAGACTGCAGATCATTGAGATGGTGGCACTAACAGAGTAGCAGTCATTGTTAGCAACGGAATTACAGCGACACTGACCTGAAAATAGAAGTTAACCGCTGATGGTGGATATGATTCAAAATTGAGAACAACATCTTTTCTGAACGGATCATAATTTTATATTTCCCACCTGATGGATATAAACGCTGCCAGAACATGTCTGTTCCTAAGTGGCAGTTAAAGCCTTATTTAAAACAAATTGAATGACATCTCCCTAAAAAAAAAAGCAATTTTAAGGCATATGTGAACATGTCATGTAGCCATCTTGCTCCTTCACTCAAAAATAACTCATATGTCCAGTAAATCAATTTTCCCCTCTTCTAACCGCGTTTGCCGAGCAATTCTTTTCAGCTCGCTGTCACAGTTGCAGATTAATGTACATAGCCATTTACTAGGCGTGAGGACAATGTAGCAGTTTCGCCACTGACTTCATTTAAGTAATGGGTGAGACTGTTGTCAAAATATCCCGATTGAGCGTCTCCGACAATTTGCAGCATTGATTGTTGGGCCCTTCGCCCTACCGCTCTGGTCAGAGAGTAATTGCACATGGGACAGAGTCACTGCTCGCTCTGGCTTTGCCACAAACAAAATAGCTGTGAAATAAAACAGAAACGAGCAGGGATTGAGATGCCCTTGACCTCCCACTTGTATTCCACCCCTCAGAGGCCTATTCCCGCAGACCATCACTAAGTGTGAGGGTATACAAGGTATTTCAACGTTAATGCAGTACTGCTGTACTTAATCGCTCAAAAAAATCCCCACACCAGTGCCCAGTGTGCTGAAACTCTGGGTAAGAGCTTTCCTTTGTTTCTCAAAGCCAGGAGCTGAGAAGCAGTTACCTGCGACTCCAAATGTCTTCCTTGACATGTACAACAGTCTTCCCATCCCGATATTATTAACTTGTGTGGCAAACAATCACTCATCCATGAGATTATCTCCGTTGGGTCGAGTAATCTTGCAATCTCTTTGTACCAGTCACAGCTGAAATCTCATGAGATTTAAAAGACTATATATTTGGAAACGCAGTAAAGAGTTAACAGATTTTTAACACCAAACCCTTCATAAATGTAAATGTAATTTACCCAACAAAGGAATAGCAGAACAGCACCATCCACCTCGCCTTCTCAAGCTACTTTTCTTTTTCAAATAAGGTTTTAGGGCAACACAGCCTCAATTAATCATCGCGTTCTTCCCACTCTGGAAAAGTCAGTTGTTGAGTGGCACTGGATGTTGCAAGGTCGTCTGGGTTGGGTTCACTGTCAAATGTGATAGTCAGCTTATTGCTTCAAACACTGAACTGCTCATTATTAGGGAACAAGGTCAAGCTCAATGTCCCCCAACCCCCCTCCCCTCCACCTCCACTCCCTCTGATTTAAACTGTAGACCACCTGGCGAGGGAGCCTGTATAACCCTTCAGCTCGATGGCTTTCATTTATAATTTCACTGCCCACCACAATGTGCACAAATGCACAAAATAAAATCCACAGGAATGTAATTACACTTAAAGTGGAGCCATCTGTATCGTTCACAGTTCATTTTTCAGGCGTAACCATGTTTCACCTCTGGTTACCGGGTTAAAATCCAGCCTGGACAGTTAGAATGCAAGTCTCCTTTATTAGCATTTCCTAGTACACCATTTACAATGGAAAGTCTGCTTGCTCATTCATCGTTCGACAGGCTCTCCAATGTCAGCGGGATTCGAGTGTTCCTGATCCTCCTTCATCTCCAATTGCACAGTAACCATTTGCCATCACATAAGAAATAGGAGCTCGAGTAGGGCATTTAGCCCCTCGGGCCTGCTGCGCCATTCAATAAGATCATGGCTGATCTGATCTTGGCCAAGCTCCACTTTCCTGCCTGTTCCCCATAATCCTCGACTGCCCTATAGTTCAAGAATCTATCTCCGCCTTGAATATATTCAATGACTCAGTTTCCACAGGGTTGGAGAATTCCACAGATTCACGACCCTCTGGGAGAAGAAATTCCTCCTCATCTCCGTCTTAAATGGGCGACCCCATATTCTGAAACTATGCCCCTAGTTCTAGATTCCCCCACGAGAGGAAACATCCTCTCCACATCAAGCCCCTTCATAATCTTATGTTTTAATAAGATCACCTCTCATTCTTCTAAACTCCAATGAGTAGAAGCCCAACCTTTCCTCATAATATAACCCCTTCATCCCAGGAATCAACCTAGTGAACCTTCTCTGAATTGCCTCCAAAGCAAGTATATCCCTCCTTAAATACGGAGACTAAAACTGTATGCAGCACTCCAGGTGTGGCCTCACCGATGCCCTGTACAGTTGTAGCAAGACGTCCCTACTTTTATACTCCATCCCCTTGCAATGAAGGCCAACATTCCATTTGCCTTTATAATTACTTGCAGTACCTGCATGCTAACTTTTTGTGTTTCATGTACGAGGACCCCCAGATCCCCCCGTACCGCAGCATTCCGTTGTCTCTCTCCGCTTAAATAATAACATTTGCTTTTCTATTCTTCCAACCAAAGTGGATAACCTCACATTTTCCCACATTATACTCCATCTGCCAAATTTTTGCCCACTAACTTAGCCTTTCTATATCCCTTTGCAAAGGTTTTGTGTTCTCCTCTCAATTTGCTTTCCCACCCATCTTTGTATCATCAACAAGCTTGGCTACATTACACTCGGCCCCTTCATCCAAGTCATTAATATAGATTGTACCATCACCATCACTGCTCATACATTGAGATATTGTCCACTCATTATTCTGTCAAGAAAGTGTTTATTTTCATTCTGGGAATGGCTCTATTGCTCCTGCTCTCGAGCAAAGTGCAATTGAACAAAAATAAATGGACTTAAAACAAAAATAATTGGATGCCTTTATAAAAATGTAACAGTAATGGGAGAAAAAATTGCTTGTTTGGTCGGTAGGAAACAAGATTGTGCTTAAACCGTGCCACATTATTCTTACTGTCCATATTGTGTACGTTTTACTTACTGAAGCATCAATCCTCTTACTAATGTGGGTAAATGCAGTAAGAAAGAAGAAAGTACTTGAATTTATATAGTGCCTTTCGTGTCCTCCAGGCATCCAACAAAAGTTTTGAAGTGTCGTCGTCTCGATTTCAAAATTCTCATCCTTATTTTCAAATCCCTCCATGGCATCGCCCCTCACCATCTCTGTAATCTCCTCCAGCCCCACAATCCCCTGAGATGTCTGTGCTCCTCTAATTCTGCCCTCTTGAGCCTCCCTGATTATAATCGCTCAACCATTGGTGGCCATGCCTTGTGTTGCCTAAGCCCCAAGCTCTGGAACTCCCTGCCTAAACCTCTCTGCAGAACACCTCCGCAGGTTGGGCTATAAAAGAGCTGGAGCGGCGTTCCACTACAACTTTCAGTGCAAGCTGCTCCAAGTGAACGACGATTTTGAGGTGGGCGACTGGGTGACGTCGTCAAAACCCAGGTTGTCGCTTGGAGCGTAGGCAGGAACATCGGTGGGGCCCAGATACAGCGAAGCCGCGGGAAGGTCGGGGCAGAGGAGCGGTGAGAGATCGTGGCGGAGGTGCGGCAAATGAGGGTACGGGTTCCAGAAGAGCCCAGGGGCCCAGGGGCAGCACGGACCAGCCCACACTGCGATATGTGCGCGCACTAGGTTCATGCAGCAGAGCAGGTCTCCAGTCGTCCTGGTTAACCCTTGCCACTGGATAAAGGCCGAGCTCTGTCAAGCCCGTGTGGCGGCTGATGTGCAACGGTCACCACACGTTAAAAAAATCCACGCACAGGCATCTTCCACCCCCTCAATTGGAGTTCAGGACTGGAACATCGGGTCCTTCATTGAAACATCTGTGAACTCATGTGGAAGCAAGTCATCCTCGTTTGAGGGACCGCCTATGATGGTGATTGATGTTGTGTAAGAAACGCAGCAGCCAATTTGTGAATAGCAAAGTCTCTCAAAACTGCGATAAATAACCAATTAATTTGTTTTGGCTGAGGGATAATGTTGAGCAGGGGACCGGGAGAACACCTCTGGTCTTTCTCACACTGTGCCTTGGGATCTTTTACGTCCATCTGAACAGATAGTCGAAGCCTTGGTTTAACGTCTCCTCCGAAAGATGGCACCTCCGACAGTGCTGTGCTGCACTGCCCTGCAGTGTCGTTCTGGAGTGTCATCTGTACCCATGATTTCGAGATGAGAGGGCTGCCACTGAGCCAAGCTGACACTTAGTTACACATTTAATCCGATTCCTTTTCACTAAGAAATTCGTTTAAGGAGCAGACATGAAAAGTCAGAGCAGGGGAATTATATAACAAAACATCCATCTAGAATAGTTATTACAGAAAGATTTTGAAAGATTGATTGTTTGAAAATTATTTGGATGCTCATCAAATGGTTGGGAGTCTATCCAGAGCCAATCAGAGATGTTTTGCTCACCTATGATTTAAAATTCTTCATAATTTTCTTGTGTTAGTCATGATTGCCATTTATTTTGTGGGCATTGAGCTTCTCTGTTTAAGTTTTTCTTCCTCGTTGTTAAACGTTTTATTCTGTGTTTTTTTTCACAACTAACAAAAAAGCAAAGACTGGAACTGAGCATGTGCAACTACTTTTGGCAGCAGTCGGGCCCATAATGAGCAGCACTGGCCCACAGGTCGGTGAAGGCCTCCAGTTTCACCCACACCTATTCCCATCACCAAACGTTTCAACAGCTGATGCCCCAAAGGGCTTGGAATTCAGAGGGCCTCCTCTGGTGTGCCTTTGCTCTCTCCTGCAAGCAGACAAGTCATCATCATCGGCAGTCCTTCGAAATCGAGGAAGACTTGCTTCCACTCCAAAAGTGAGTTCTCAGGTGACTGAACGGTCCAATACGGGAATTACAGTCTCTGTTGCAGGTGGGACAGACAGTCGTTGGAGGAAAGGGTGGGTGGGACTGGTTTGCCGCACGCTCCTTCTGCTGCCTGCGCTTGATTTCTGCATGCTCTCGGCGACGAGACTCGAGGTGCTCAAGTAGTGTTGAAATGTTGATGGTTTTCAGAGCACATGCAGCGACACCCCAGGGCCCATCCTGCGGCCAAGTGTACGCGTGTGTGAGTAGATGAACATGCATTTGGTTTTGTTAGAAGAGTATTTTTCAGAGCTCCCTTTTTTTGAAGACCAAATGTGTGACAAGATTTTCCGTTTTAATCTGTCAGGGGGCCAGTGTGCCTGCTGTACTATAAGCATGCGAGCTCAGCAATTAAATAGTTTTTTGGCTGTCGGACTGTTCTGTGTGCAGCTGTAGTCGATGTGTAACAGGTTGAGAGAGAACTCTGTGGCATGTGTGTTGCCTATCTCCTTGGTCCGGGGATATATTGAGTAGCCTTACTTTGATAGCATTTTTTGATCATTTCTTTTGCGTTATATTTTCGTGTTGGCATTGACTATGTTTTCTTATTTCCTCCCAGGTTCTTTGAACTCCTCTGCTGGAGGCAGGATGCCTTGGTGTTCACTGGGTCAGCCCTCTCTTGGTGCATCTCTTGCAGTGGTTGTTCCAGTGCCAAATCTGTGAACTGTGCAGTTTTTCCTCGACGTGGCTTAATCACGACTTTATCTTCAAATTTACCCATTTAATCATGCATTCAGTGACCTGATCTTTAAATATAAGGTGCAGCCCTTTTAAGGTGCAGCCCTTTTAAATTGCTGCACATACGCAGGAAATCTCTTGCGGATCAGATCCTTTAAGAATGCAAACAAGTTTGAAGCCGAGGATACACGTAATAACCTCCTGGCAGTATTCACTAAAGAAAACACGAGTTCCACTAGCCACCCATCAAAAGAGGTTTTACAACTAAACTTAAAGGCATTTACATCACTTGCATGGACATTCTGGATATGGTTAAAGGGTTTAAAAGCAATAAATTCTCGAGAGAATGATGGCATATACCTGAACCTACTATGTGAGATTAGGACACAGGGTGCTGACAGTTATCATGAGGGAGTCAATGAATGCAGGAAGATCCCACTGGATTGGAAATCCAACGCAGTACCTATTTTCAAGAAGGATAAAAAAGCCCACAGAGAATTATACACCATTAATATTCCATCAGTAGCTAGCAAAATTAATGGAATCAACTAGCAGGAATGAAATTGGGGGATAACTGCACACCATATCTTAGCACGTGGCAGCTGACATGGTAGTAGAAAAGGCTGATTCTGACTGACCAACTTCTTCGACTTTTTTGAGAAAGGGGCATCTCAATTTCATGCTGGAAAGCCCGATAAGGTTTCAACTTCCAGACAGCTTTTGATAAAGTTACACAAGGAAGGCTGTGGCAAGCATTGGGCACCCGAGACAAGAGGTGCATAAGGGACTGGCACAAAGAGAGGAAGCAGAGTGGGTACTGTTTCGGAGAGTGATGCCAAGCCAGGGACGTGCACTGAGTGGAGTGCTGCTGCGTCATCAACTGTTCCTGATCTACATAAATGATGTGTGTTCTGAAACTCAACGTAAGTTGGCCAAAGTTGTAGGTGATCCTAAACACCAGTGAGGAGGGGGCGGGGGGGGGGGGGTGTGAGGAGTGGGAGGCAGTAGTGTTTAATGAAGTAGCCGAGAATTTAAATCAAGATCTAGATAATATTTGCAAATGGCAGAGCTTACGGCAGATGGAAATCAAAACCGATAATTGCAAGGTCTTGCACATTGGTGAAAACGCGGGGCATATGCTGACTTAATAAGTGGTGTTGAGTTAGCCAGCAGAGAGACTGAAAAGTCTAAGAGTGATCGTACACTCAGCATTGTTCATGTCCCGTCATTACAGTGAAGCAATCAACCAAGTAAACAGAATGCTGAGCTAAATTGCCAGTTCATTGAACAGAATCACAAAACAGTTACGGCACGGAAGAAGGCCATTTGGCCCATCGCGTCTGTGCCGGCCGAAAAAGAGCTTTCCAGCCTAATCCCACTTTCCAGCTCCTGGTCCGTAGACCTGTAGGTTACGGCATTTATTCAAGTGCATATCCAAGTACATTTTAAATGCGATGAGGGTTTCTGCCTCGATCACCCTTTCTGGCAGTGAGGCAAGGTATAACTCTGTGGCTGTCATACTGAAGCTGTACAGTGCTCTCGTCAGGCTGCATGTTGAACACTGCATTGAGTTCTGGTCACTGAAGCACAATGGAACTGGCCTCTGGTGTAAAGTAGGACGATGAGACTGATGCCAAGTGATAGAGGACTGAGTAATGAAGAAAGGTTAGAAAAGCTTGGTCTTGTCAGCCTTGAAAGGGGACAGATGAGAGGATCTTAGCGAGATATATATGATATTAAGTGGAATAGAACGTTAAAGCAAGGCTTCAGGAGAAGGCAGCGTTGGTACAAAGTAGTGAAATGTAACTTGAGGATTGATTTCAGGAGGCATTCCTTCACACAAAGGGTGACTAATACCGGAATAGTCTTCTGGGGAAGGCTGCGGTGGCAAAAAACTCAAGTCATTGAAGAGCAATGTGTGAGGAGGACACAAAAAATCTGCAAAAGGACATAGACAGGTTAAGTGAGTGGGCAAAAATTTGGTAGATGGAGTATAATGTTGGAAAGTGTGAGGTCATGCACTTTGGCAGAAAAAAATCAAAGAGCAAGTTATTATTTAAATGGATAAAGATTGCAAAGTGCCACAGTACAACAGGTGATCAGGAAGGCCAATGGTATCTTGGCCTTTATTGCAAAGGGGATGGAGTATAAAAGCAGGGAAGTCTTGCTACAGTTGTACAGGGTATTGGTGAGGCCACACCTGGAATACTGCGTCCAGTTTTGGTTTCCATATTTACGAAAGGATATACTTGCTTTGGAGGCAGTTCAGAGAAGGTTCACTAGGTTGATTCCGGGGATGAGGGGATTGACTTATGAGGAAAGGTTGAGTAGATTGGATCTCTACTCATTGGAATTTGAATTTGTAATACAGATTGAGGGTGAGGAAGTAGTGTCTCAAACGAGCGTACTATGCTTAAACAAAGGAGACTACAGTGGGATAAGGGCAGAGTTGGCTAAAGTAGACTGGGAACACAAACTAAACGGTGGCACAATTGAGGAACAGTGGAGGACTTTTAAGGAGCTCTTTCATAGTGCTCAACAAAAATATATTCCAGTGAAAAAGAAGGGCGGTAAGAGAAGGGATAACCAGCCGTGGATAACCAAGGAAATAAAGGAGAGTATCAAATTAAAAACCAATGCGTATAAGGTGGCCAAGGTTAGTGGGAAACTAGAAGATTGGGAACATTTTAAACAACAGCAAAGAATGACTAAGAAAGCAATAAAGAAAGGAAAGATAGATTATGAAAGTAAACTTGCGCAAACATAAAAACAGATAGTAAAAGCTTTTACTGATATATAAAACGAAAAAGAGTGATTAAAGTAAATGTTGGTCCCTTAGAAGATGAGAAGGGGGAATTTAATAATGGGAAATGTGGAAATGGCTGAGACCTTAAACAATTATTTTGCTTCGGTCTTCACAGTGGAAGACACAAAAACCATGCCGTAAATTGCTGGTCACAGGAATGTGGGAAGGGAGGACCTTGAGATAATCACTATCACTAGGAGGGTAGTGCTGGACAGGCTAATGGGACTCAAGGTAGACAAGTCCCCTGGTCCTGATGAAATGCATCCCAGGGTATTAAAAGAGATGGCGAAAGTTATAGCAGATGCATTCGTTATAATCTACCAAAATTCTCTGGACTCTGGGGAGGTACCAGCGGATTGGAAAGCAGCTAATGTAACGCCTCTGTTTAAAAAAGGGGGCAGACAAAAGGCAGGTAACTATAGACCGGTTAGTTTAACATCTGTAGTGGGGAAAATGCTTGAAGCTATCATTAAGGAAGAAATAGCGGGACATCTAGATAGGAATAGAAACATAGAAACATAGAAACATAGAAACATAGAAAATAGGTGCAGGAGCAGGCCATTCAGCCCTTCTAGCCTGCACTGCCATTCAATGAGTTCATGGCTGAACATGAAACTTCAGTACCCCCTTCCTGCTTTCTCGCCATAATCCTTGATATCCCGAGTAGTAAGGACTTCATCTAACTCCCTTTTGAATATATTTAGTGAATTGGCCTCAACTACTTTCTGTGGTAGAGAATTCCACAGGTTCACCACTCTCTGGGTGAAGAAGTTTCTCCTCATCTCGGTCCTAAATGGCTTACCCCTTATCCTCAGATTGTGACCCCTGGTTCTGGACTTCCCCAACATTGGGAACATTCTTCCTGCATCTAACCTGTCTAAACCCGTCAGAATTTTAAACGTTTCCATGAGGTCCCCTCTCATTCTTCTGAACTCAGGTGAATACAAGCCCAGTTGATCCAGTCTTTCTTGATAGGTCAGTCCCGTCATCCCGGAAATCAGTCTGGTGAATCTTCGCTGCACTCCCTCAATAGCAAGAATGTCCTTCCTCAAGTTAGGAGACCAAAACTGTACACAATACTCCAGGTGTGGCCTCACCAAGGCCCTGTACAACTGTAGCAACACCTCCCTGCCCCTGTATTCAAATCCCCTCGCTATGAAGGCCAACATGCCATTTGCTTTCTTAACCGCCTGCTGTACCTGCATGCCAACCTTCAATGACTGATGTACCATGACACCCAGGTCTCGTTGCACCTTCCCTTTTCCTAATCTGTCACCATTCAGATAATAGTCTGCCTCTCTGTTTTTACCACCAAAGTGGATAACCTCACATTTATCCACATTATACTTCATCTGCCATGCATTTGCCCACTCACCTAACCTATCCAAGTCACTCTGCAGCCTAATAGCATCCTCCTCGCAGCTCACACTGCCACCCAATTTAGTGTCATCCGCAAATTTGGAGATACTGCATTTAATCCCCTCGTCTAAATCATAGTGCAATCAAGCAGACGCAACATGGATCATGAGGGGGAAATCATGTTTAACTAATTTACTGGAATTCTTTGAGGATATAACGGGCATGGTGGATAGAGGTGTACCGATGGATGTGGTGTATTTAGATTTCCAAATGGCATTCGATAAGGTGCCACACAAAAGGTTACTGCAGAAGATAAAGGTACGCGGAGTCAGAGGAAACGTATTAGCATGGATAGAGAATTGGCTGGCTAACAGAAAGCAGAGAGTCGGGATAAATGGGTCCTTTTCGGGTTGGAAATCGGTGGTTAGTGGTGTGCCACAGGGATTGGTGCTGGGACCACAACTGTTTACAATATACATAGATGACCTGGAAGAGGGGACAGAGTGTAGTGTAACAAAATTTGCAGATGACACAAAGATTAGTGGGAAAGCAGGTTGTGTAGAGGACACAGAGGCTGCAAAGAGATTTAGATAGGTTAAGCGAATGGGCTAAGGTTTGGCAGATAGAATACAATGTCGGAAAATGTGAGGTCATCTATCTTGGAAAAAAAAACAGTAAAAGGGAATATTATTTGAATGGGGAGAAATTACAACATTCTGCAGTGCAGAGGGACCTTGGGGTACTTGTGCATGAATCCCAAAAAGTTAGTTTGCAGGTGCAGCAGGTAATCAGGAAGGCGAATGGAATGTTGGCCTTCATTGCAAGAGGGATGGAGTACAAAAGCAGGGAGGTCCTGCTGCAACTGTATAGGGTATTGGTGAGGCCGCACCTGGAGTACTGCGTGCAGTATTGGTCACCTTACTTAAGGAAGGATATACTAGCTTTGGAGGGGGTACAGAGACGATTCACTAGGCTGATAGCGGAGATGAGGGGGTTACCTTATGATGATAGATTGAGTAGACTGGGTCTTTACTCATTGGAGTTCAGAAGGATGAGGGGTGATCTTATAGAAACATTTAAAATAATGAAAGGGATAGACAAGATAGAGGCAGAGAGGTTGTTTCCACTGGTCGGGGAGACTAGAACTAGGGGGCACTGCCTCAAAATACGGGGGAGCCAAATTAAAACCGAGTTGAGAAGGAATTTCTTCTCCCAGAGGGTTGTGAATCTGTGGAATTCTCTGCCCAAGGAAGCAGTTGAGGCTAGCTCATTGAATGTATTCAAATCACAGATCGATAGATTTTTAACCAATAAGGGAATTAAGGGTTATGGGGAGCGGGCGGGTAAGTGGAGCTGAGTCCACGGCCAGATCAGCCATGATCTTGTTGAATGGCGGAGCAGGCTCGAGGGACTAGATGGCCTACTCCTGTTCCTAATTCTTATGTTCTTATGTTCTTATAATTCAGAAGAATGAGAGGTGAGTTTATTGAAATTTATAAGATTTTGAGAGGGCTTGACAAGGTGGATGCAGAAAGGCTGTTTCCACTGATGGGGGAGACTAGAACTAGAGGGCATGATAGAATAAGGGGCCTCCCATTTAAAACAGAGATGAGGAGCAATTTCTTCTCTCTGAGGGTTGTAAATCTGTGGAATTCGCTGCCTCAGAGAGCTGTGGAAGCTGGGTCATTGAATACATTTAAAAGAAAAATAGACAGTTTCTTAAACAATAAGGGGATAAGGGGTTATGGGGAACAGGCGGGGAAGTGGAGCTGAGTCCATGATCAGATCAGCCATGATCTTATTGAATGGCGGAGCAGGCTCGAGGGGCTGTATGGCCTACTCCTGCTCCTATTTCTTATGTTGTTAAGAGGCAGTTCAATGGAATGATGTGGCAGGTGGTGGTGGGGAGAGCACTGTACACCTTCAGTATGGAAGGAGGAGATGGATGGCTACCTCTATGGGAAATGGGCAGTAAAAAGTGTTTCAGAAGAGTAAGATGGAAGGCAAAGGGAAAGTGAAAAGAAATGAGGGGAAAAATAAATTTCCCCTAAAGGGGCAAGAACTGGAGGGAAAAGTAGAATGTGCAGTAGTCTGCCTTCATTGAATACACTTGCAGCTTTATTTTAGCATTTTTACAACCCTGAGAGAAAAGAGAGACAGAAAGTAAAGAATTGTTGTGGGTAGGAAGAGTGAGGGAAAGACACTGTCGAGGGAGGAGCAATGGACAGCGACTGAAACTCTCTTGCTATGTGGTGGAGGGGGGATTGAGGGTTGCAGGAAGAGTCACACAGCGATATCCTGCTGGGATTACAGAAACGTGAGGAATTAAGGGGGAAGGGGGAGAGTAAAAGCTTGGGAACAGGGAAGAATCCAGCACAGGGCTCTGGAGAACTACACTCATTATCAGACCCCAATCTGAACCCTTCCTGTGGTGTCTCGTGTACATGTTTTTATCATAACTGCTGTCCACTTCTCTATTCATCGTCCGTCGTAAACACAAGGAAGAAAACTTGAAGTCAGCAGTGTTTTTATTACACTTCGAAAAAGTGAAATTACAGAATGGTCTACAATAAAAATGACAAGTGGTTTGGAGATTGGAACCTGGGGCTTTGAATTCCGACCATTTGATAATTCAGACAATCACTCTAGCTTTGCCCTTGTAGGTTCTGATATGTGACAGCCTTGAAACTGTCTTGGACATTTCTTACTCGGTATGTCATTGTACAGGCCAGGGTTTTTTTCTCACAGAGAAGAATATTGAGTTGATTTGTGGCTTGATATCAATATGTGTTCGTGAGCCAAAGAGCAGAAGAACTTCAGTTTTGTGCTTTTTGGCTCCATGAGCTGAGCTCCATCCTTGAGATGATTCAAGGTTGGGTTGGGGGCCGGTGCGGGGGGCCGAGGGTAAAAATCAGAATGGGGAATGAGGTTATGCATTAGCATCCAGTTATACAGCAGTATTAGTGGGGACTGTGGAATGAGCGCTGCTCATGGCTGGGTGGGAGATCTACACACGGTAGAAAACTCTTGAGTCAACAATATAGCAATATAACCAATTGGAGAGGACCATATATTGGTCCAAAAGAGGTAAAGGACACAGAGCAAGTTAAAAAAAAAATCATTCTTTGGGATGTGGGTATCATGGACAATTATTGTCCATTTCTACTTGATCTCCAGATGGTGGTGGTGGGCCATCTCCTTGAACCCCAACAGTCTGTGCGGTGAAGGTACTCCCACGATGCTGCTGGGTAGGAAGTTCCAGGATTTTGACCCAGCGACCATGAAGCGACAGCCATTATATGCCCAAGACAGGGTAGTGTGTGACTTGGAGGGAAACTTGGAGATGATGCTGTTCCCATACACTGGCTGCCCTTGTTCTTCTACGTGGTGGAGGTCACGAGTCTGGGATGCCACTGCTGAAGAAGCCTTGATGCAGTGCACCCTGTAGATAGTACACATAGCAACCACGGGCACGCCAGTGGTGGAAGAAGTGGATGTTTAAGGTGGTGGATGGGGTGCCGATCAAGCGGACGGCTTTGTCCTGGATGGTGTTGAGCTTCTTGAGTGTTGATGCAGCTGCACCCATCCAGGCAAACTGGAGCGTATTCCATCGGACACCTGACGTGCCTTGTAGGTAGATGGTGGAAAGGATTTGGGGAGTCAGGAGATAAGACACTTGCTGCAGAATACCCAGCCTCTGACCTGCTCTAGTAGCATTTGCGTGGCTGTCTCAGTTGAATTTCTGGTCAATGGTGATTACCGTCCCCCTCCCACCCCAAGAAGTTCAGATTGCAAACATCACCTTTCCCACACCAGGTGCAAGATGAGAGTATTGGACTGTGGGCTGTGTGTTTCTGTGTCAGAGTTAATGGTGACATCACAAGGATGCCATCCCCATGGAAACAGCCACTGATCACGTGACTGGCCCAAGCAGCCATTAAGATCACAGTGCCCTTTAAAATGCTGATGTCAGACAAGATTACTGTTAATACGAATTTAGTGCAACTATCATTACTGTGTCAGTTCATATTGCTCATCACATTGTCAAAAATACTTGAGATCAATAGGTATTCTGTTCAAAAATAAAAAGTGCATTTTTCTGAAGAGCCTGCCTGTTTTTATTTTAAACTGATGCAAAAAACAAAGTGAAATTGGCTTAATTAAATATCCTCACTGTAATTCAGGTGAAAGTGTGTCTGTGCTTGTGTATGTGACAAAATATTCCATGCATTGTTAAAATGAAGATCATGAGAAGTGAGACACCCACCAAAGTCGCTTTGATTTTGAAATGGAAATCATCAGCGATCAATATTCATTTTTTTTTATGTGAATATATTCCTACGAATCTTCCATATAACTAATGTGTGATTTCAGAAATGTTACAAGGACCCTGCTGAAAACTAGGGATAGTGATGCCTTTTAAAAAAAAAATAGAGCATTTTTAATATACTGAAAATCCTTTTTAGCAATACTGTCGACTAACACAAGTCTGGGTCTCTGAGGGTTTATTTTAAGATTATAAAGGCCTTAAACAAAAGCTGATGTATGGAACGTGTGTGTGATGTGTGACACCGATTTAGTCATTTAGCAATTTGCTTCAGTGACTGACACCCGGGAAAATAACCCAGTCCCTGTTCCACAGAGAAGATGGCAGCTCCTTGGGTGTTAATTTTTACAGTAATTACTGCCACCTCTCCATCTTTCCTAATTACCTCCAGGAAGACTCCAGCTCCCCAGGCACTTAAGCAGAAAGCAATAAACAAGGGACCATCGTGTAAGGAAGCGGAGTGCGTTGCAGAGAGACCCCAGCAATACATGGAAATAAAATGAGCAGCAACAAAGCTAGCAGTAATCCAGGTCTTGGAGACGGGCTGTTTTTGGTGGTGAATTGGTCTGTTTTAACCGCATTAAGCAGGGATCTGCTTTCCTGCGGAAGTGCGTCACACACTTCAATTTTGTGCGCCCGTTTTCTTTCCTCCACCAGTTTTACATAAGAAATAAGAAATAGGAACAGGAGTCGGCCATTTGGCCCCTCGAGCCTGCTCCGCCATTCAGTAAGATCATGGCTGATCTGATCTTGGCCTCAACTCCACTTCCCCGCCCGCTCCTCATAACCCTTCACTCCCTTATCGCTCAAAAATATGTCTATTTCCACCTTAAATATATTCAATGAACCAGCCACCACAGAAATCTGGGGTAGAGAATTCCACAGATTCATGACCCTCTGAGAGAAGAAATTCCTCCTCAACTCCTTTTTAAATGGGCGACCCCTTATTCTGTCCGTTCCTCTCCTGAAGTGCTGCAATTTATAGGGCTACGGACCAAGAGCTGGAAAGTGGATTCAGGCTGGATAGCTCTTTTTTTTGGCAGACACAGACACCATGGGCCGAATGGCCTCCTTCTGTGCTGTAAATTTCTATGATTCCATGAAGACCCTGGCATATGCTGGTGTGTAGCTCCATGGGAGCGGCAACCCTTCTGATGCATTAGCCAGGTGGTCCTTCCTCTTATGTGAGGCCCCATGGTGAGTGTGATCAGACTATTTGAATGTGGAGGGCCTCATGGCCAAGTTGGATCTGGTTCTTGCCTGAAGAGTGTTTTTTTTACAATCCATCCTGGAAATTAGGGTTTGTTTCACTAGAGTTGACCAGATTGAGGCCTTCAAGGTTATGAATGGTTACGTTAAAGTAAATAGTGATCGATTATATCCACTAATCAGTGAGATGTTAACAAGAGGACACAAATTTAAGGTAAGCACACGAGGATTGAAGGGGCGGTTCGAAAAAAATCTGTTACAGTTAGAATGTGGAACTCTCTGCCTCAAACCTTTTGTTAAAGTCGAGTCTAATTACTTTAGAAGAGAATCAGAAAGTTGCTGCTTAAAGAGGAATATTAAAGGGCATGGAGAGTGATTAGAATAGGTGGCTCATGTGGAGGGAAGTACTGGTACAGATTTGATGGGCCAAATGGTTCTTTTGGTGCTGTTACAATCTGCAATCCTTATTGAATCAAAATGTGAGACATTTGTTTGGGAAACTTGGAAACAAACAGGCTCAATTTTCCACATGGCTGACTTTTGGCGCAGTTGTAGAGATACGTCCGATTTTCCTTAGTGGCCCTACGGCGCAAAAAAATAAGTTCCAAGTTTTGCCGGAATGAACTCTGTGGGTGGAGCTTAAGGTCTGCGCCAAAAACAGGTTGCCAGGGTAATGAGGGACACACTGAAGGGCTCAAGCTGGAAACTAAGACTGACGCCACTGCTATCCTGGGTCGAATAGCCCCCCTCCCCCAGTTCCACTGCTATCCTGGGTCGAATGGCTCCCCGCACCTGGTGCCGCTGATATCCCAGACTGAATGGCACCCCACCGCCCCGCCCCTGGTGCTGCTCCTATCCCGGGCCGAATGGCCCCCTCCCCCAGTGCCACTGCTATCCCCGGCCGAATAGCCCCCCGCCCCCTACAAGGCCGTGTCTTCAGCTCCACTGAAACAATGGCGTCTTCTCTCCACCAATTTCCTTCAGTGTAGGGAAGGGTGCAGGCGCAGTTTTAGAAAAAATCCTACTTGGCCAAACTCGCTTAAATGGCCAGAAATGGCGCATCTGGCAGGTTCCGCCCCCAGCGACATCAAAAAATCGGGAGCTAAACAAATCAGACGTACCTGCTTTGGAACGGTGCAGAAACGTTGGCGAAACTTGCAGATTTTAGTCTGCTCCAAAAAAAAACAGCGTAGGTCAAAATAAGGTGGCAGAATGTTGGCGAAACTTCAGCCCCAAGTGTGTCCCTACCTGCATTCTGCACTCGTAATGTTTTGAGATATATTAACTGTTTCTAATGGTTCTCGTTATGAGATTTCCCACTCATTGTTGAAGAATCTTCTGGTTTTAAGCTTTTTCTCATCATCCTGCTGCTTGTTGTGTATTTTGAGTGGCTTGTAATTCCCATATTGGACTGTTCAGTCACCTAAGAACTCATTTTTAGAGTGGAAGCAAGTCCTCCTCAATTCCGAGGGACTGCCTATCATCATGATGATTTTGAAGTGCAGGAATTCTGTTCGGAGTATTACTGCTTTCTATTTTCTTTTATGTAAAAGATCTCGTGGCACGATTTCGAAGAAGAGCAGGAAGTCCTGCCCAATATTTATCCCTCAATCAACGTCCCTGTAAACAGATTATCTGGTAATTATCTCATTGCTGTTTGTGGGAGCATGCCGCGTGAGAATTGGCTGCCGCATTGCCTACATTGCAACACTGACTACACTTCAAATTTATTCCATTGCCTGTAAAGCTCCCGAGGTCATGAAAAGTCCTATATAAATGCAAGTCTTTCTTTTGATCTTCTCATTAACATTGTTCGAAATTCAGCAGTTTCACTGAAATCGTCATCTACAATTGCGAGACCTTCACGATCTCCGAGGGGCACAGGCTCATCTCTGCTACCTTTGGCAGAGTTCCCAGCAGCTGGTTTGAGGGCAGCCGAGACCCTGCTTTTAATCGGGGAGGGGACGGGAACGATGCGCACGAGCCCCTGAAGTGCGTTGCGCGCCCGTACGTAACGGAGAAGTCGAGGCCCAACCTCCTTCCCATAACTTTTCTCCGACTCCCACCCTTACCCGGCCAGATTCCATTACCTGGCCGGCGGGAGGAGCCTGCAGCTGGGCACCAGCAGCAACAGTCAGGTGGGGGTGCCCTCCGGACACGCTCGGGGTGGGGAAGGGTGAAGAGAGCTGTGGGCCAGGCTGGCCCCAGGCTTTCTTGTGTGGCCCAGAGGGGCACTCCTGTCCTGGCACACTGGGATACCTAAAACGACAATTAAAAACTTCCCTTCCTTGGGCCTCTTCTGGGCCACGCTCTGGTCTGGTCTGACGGGGGAAGCCATCACTGCCATCCCGATGATGTAATCAGGACCCAATCTGCATATTTAAAGCAGGACCCCACTTCCGGAGGGTGACCTGCTCAAAAGAGGGGGCATTGGGACATGGTGAGAAGGCAGTGGGATCAGAGCGGGAAAGTCGTTGCCCTCATTCTAACTGATCCCACCACGGGGGAGGCAGTGGAGGTTAAATCGAGGCCAGAGTTCCAAAGCTGATTACCCCCTGGGTGTAGAATGATTCTAACATTGGGCCAAATTGTGTATATTTTCGAACACAGGAGATTGGCGCTCAAGAGTTGTCCATTATACTTACACAGAATTCATTGTGGGCTCCTTACCGGACCCTCCTTTGGGGAACTCAGTTTTATTTAAATAAAAACATTGAAGGTGCAGTTACAAAGGATACTGACCCAGCGTACTGCAGACAATTGGCCATTTTTCACTGACAATTCCACTCTTTTTATTCCGATGGGATCAATGGAGCTGAATTCACAAAAGTGAGAGAGGGTTTGCAACAACCAAGATTCATAAAAATCAAAATGATAAATTTAACTAATTTAATGCAAATACTAAGGCATGGATTTATATAGCGCCTTTCACGACCACCGGACATCTCAAAGTGATTTACAGCCAATGAAGTACTGTTGCATTGTAGGAAACGCGGCAGCCAATTTGCGCACAATAGTAAGGAATGCCAGCTGGAGTGAGGCAGGTTAAACTGTTAAGACAGTTGGTCAAGGCGAAGTGGGCCTCTGCAAAGACTGGAGCACTTGCTGTGCGTCGTCCCCTTCGTCCAACTGTCTACACCCCCAGCTGCCCCAGTGGTCAACTAGTTATTGGCTCCACCAGGTGTAGCAGTAACTGATCAACGGCCGGAGGTCTGATTCCCGGTCTGTGCCAATTTTACCGATCTCGGGTGGAGACAGCAGAGGTGTGTTGCAATTGACGTCCGCAATCCTGGGCTTACGGGGAGAAATCAACCCGGTTTCCCATTCCATATCATTATCCTGCGACTCCTGCTGAAAGTGGGCAAGTGAGGACAGGTCCAGGATCGGCAGGATCTAGGGCCACACATCAGACAACGGTGAAGACCCTACCCCAGTCAGGTGAGAGCACCTTCAGGAGAGGAGAAGAGAAAATCTATGCATTGGTTCGAGTCTACTGATCTCGGTGGGAAATCAGACTCTAAAGAGTATCATCATCATCATAGGCAGTCCCTCGAAATGGAGGAAGACTTGCTTCCACTCTAAACATGAGTTCTCAGGTGACTGTACAGTCCAATATGGAAACCACAGTCTCTGTCCCAGGTGGGACAGACAGTTGTTGAAGGAAAGGGTGGGTGGGGAGTCTGGTTTGTCGTACGCTCCTTCCGCTGCCTGCGCTTGGTTTCGGCATGCTCTCGGCGACAAGACTCGAGGTGCTCAGCACCCTCCCGGATGCACTTGCTCCACTTTGGGCGGTCTTTGGCCAGGGACTCCCAGTTGATGGTGGGGATGTTGCATTTTATCAAGGAGGCTTTGAGAGCGTCCTTGAAACGTTTCCTCTGCCCACCTGGGGCTCGCTTGCCGTGTAGGAGTTCCGAGTAGAGCGCTTGCTTTGGGAGTCTTGTGTCGGGCATGCGGACAATGTGGCCCGCCCAACGGAGCTGGTTGAGTGTGGTCAGTGCTTCGATGCTGGGGATGTTGGCCTGGTCGAGGTTGCTAATGTTGGTGCATCTGTCCTCCCAGGGGATTTTCAGGATCTTGTGGAGACATCGTTGGTAGTATTTCTCCAACAATTTGAGGTATGTAAATATGGTTGATAAAAGCAAGAGACGGCGCATGATGGAAATCTGAAATAAAAACAGTAAATACAAGAAATACTCAGCGGGTCAGGCAGCATCTGTGGAGAGAGAAACAGAGTTAGCGTTTCAGGTCAATAATCTTTCATCAGAACAGGAGACATGTGGAGATGGAACAGGTTTTAAGAAAGTGCAGGGAAAAGGGGGAGTGGAGGATAGAACAATAGGAAAGGTCTGTGATAGGGTGGAAGGCAGGAGAGATTAAATGACAAAAGGGATGATGGTGTGGGGCAAAAGGCGATGGAAATGGGACAAGTACACAAACAAAAGATGGGTCTAAAGGAGCTTTAAATAGCAACAGCACAATCATTACCAACAGCTGATGTCCGAAAAATTGGGAGTGGTGGTTATAGATTGCAGATTACAGGATAAGTCATATTTTGGAAAGACATGGATTAATCCAGGACAGTCAGTATGGATTTGTTAAGGGAAGGTCATGTCTGACTAAATTGAGTGAATTTTTCAAGGAGGTAACCAGGAGCGTCGATGAGGGCAGTGCGTATAATGTAGTGTATATGGATTTTAGCAAAACTTTTGATAAGGTCCCACATGGCAGGCTGAAGTAAAAGTCCATGGGATCCAGGACAAAGTGGCACTTGGATCCAAAATTGGCTCGGAGGCAGGAAGCAAAGTTTAATTGGTGTTTTTGTGACTGGAAGGCTGTATCCAGTGGGGTTCCACAGGGCTCAGTGCTGGGTCCCTTGCTTTTTGTGGTATATATCAATGACTTGGACTTGAATGTTGGGGATATGATTAAGAAGTTTGCAGATGACACTAAAATAGGCTGTGTGGTTGATAATGAAGAAGAAAGCTGCGGACTGCAGGAAGCTATCAATGTACTGGTCAGGTGGGCAGAACAGTGGCAAATGGAATTCAATCCGGATAAGTATGAGGTAAAGCATTTGGGGAGGTCTAACAAGACAAAGGAATACACATTAAATGGTATGAAAAGTGTAGAGGAACAAAGGGACCTTGGAGTTGCAGGTCCACAGATTCCTGAAGGTAGCTGGCCAGGTAGATATGGTGGTTAAAAAGGCATACGGAGTACTTGCCTTTATTAATCGAGGCATGGAATACAAGAGCAGGGAGGTTATGCTTGAACTGTATAAAACACTGGTTAGGCCACAGCTGGAGTACTATGTGCAGTTCTGGTCACCACATTACAGGAAATATGTGATTGCACTGGAAAGGGTGCAGAGGAGATTTACAAGAATGTTGCCTGGACTGGAGAATTTTGGCTATGAGGAAAGATTGGAGATGATGGGTCTGTTTTCTTTGGAACAGAGGAGACTGAGGAGAGACCTGATTGAGGTGTATACAATTGAGGGGCCTGGATAGGGTGAATAGGAAGGACCTGTTTCCCTTGGAAGAGGTGTCAACAACCAGGGGCCATAGATATAAAGTAATTGCGGGGAGGTTTAGAGGAGATATGAGGGGAAGTTTCTTCACCAAGAGGGTGGTGGGGGCCTGGAACTCACTGCCTGAAAGGGTGGTAGAGGCAGAAACCCTCACCACATTTAAAAAATACTTGGATGTGCACCTGAAGTGCCGTAACCTACAGGGCTATGGACCAAGAGCTGGAAAGTGGGATGAGGCTGGATTGCTCTTGGTTGGCTGGCGTGGACATGATGGGCTGAAATGGCCTCCTTCTGTGCTGTAAATGTCTATGATTCAATGATTCTATGAAACACTAATGCTGTTTCTCCCTCCACAGATGCTACATGACCCGCTGAGTATTTCCATCATTTACTGTAGAGAAGGTAGGTTCACAGTGCTTGGACTGATGTGTCCCCTGTAGCTCAGGCTAGGAATATTCTGGTGTAACAGATCATACTAGAAAAGTAGAATATTTCCCACAACACATGGTATCATAAGCCAGTGTAAATATTTAGCCTGTTGGCATTTGTAAACCATGGGCTAGATATTCATTCGGAGGCAGAGAGGGAGCGGGGGTGCTGCTTTGAGGTTGAGAAAGCCCAAGAACAGCTTTCCCAAAGGTCCTGCCATTTTTTGATCTCTGTTTCCCATCCGCAGCCAGCTAGAATGAGAGGCTGGCTGTCGTGTGGGCAGGCCTTTGGCACCAGGCCGCAGCTGGGGAGCGGAGAGGAGAGGAGGGAGATCGGAGGACGGAACGGGGGAGGTTGGAGGCCTAAAGGCAGATCGGAGTTTGGGGCTGGGGCGGGCGATTGAATGTCTGAGGAAAGATTGAGATCCAGAGCAGTGGGGGTGAGGAGGGAAAACGGAGGCCTGAGCAGCAGGAGATCGGAGTCCAGAAGGCAGATTGGAGGCCTTGTGGAGGAAATAAGAAGGGTCGGGGGGGCGGGGCATGAGGGGCTGGAGATGAGAATAGTCGGGGGTGGATGGGGGGCGGGGGGTGGCGGGGTGGTGGTGGAGAGATCGGAAAGGTTGGTGGTGTAGGATCACAGGGGATTGGTGAAGCAGGTAAACTGGCTCCAGCAGGTAAGTGGAAAAGCACTTAACTCCTATCCAACAGTCCTCGCCTCCCTTTAGCTGCCAGGTTTCCCCAAGTCCGGAAAACTCGGCCAACCAAGGTTAAGTTTAAAATGGGGATTAAATATAAGGCACGCAGCCTCATTATAACATTTAAATTGCTAACCTGCTTCCTGGGAGTGGGTTAGTTGCCTGCCGTATGTAAAGTCCGGAAGTGGGTGGAATTCAGATTAGCATTTTAACATCCCACCTGTCCCAAACCCGCTTGTTTTTTGGGGGGTTTAAAATTCCCTCCATGTGTGCCATTTGTTTTGATTTATTTCCCCAGCTTTTGTGTCTCGTTCTTCTCCCCCACACTGCTATTCTCTCAAGTGGACATAAAAAATGGTAGGCCACTGAGAAGTGTAGAGGAACAAAGGGACCTTGGAGTGCATGTCCACAGATCCCTCAAGGTAGCTGGCCAGATAGATAAGGTGGTTAAGAAGGCACACGGGATACTTGCCTTTATTAGCCGAGGCATAGAATACAAGAGTAGGGAGGTTATGCTTGAACTGTGTAAAACACTAGTTAGGCCACAGCTAAAGTATTGCGTACAGTTCTGGTCACCACATTACAGGAAAGATGAGATAGCCCTAGAGAGGGTACAGAGGAGATTTACAAGGATGTTACCTGGACTGGGGAATTTTAGCTATGAGGAAAGATTGGATAGGTTGGGTTTGTTTTCTTTGGAACAGAGGAGGCTAAGGGGAGACCTTATTGAGGTGTGTAAAATGATGAGGGGCCTAGATAGAGTGGATAGGAAGGACCTATTTCCCTTCGCAGAGGTGTCAACAACCATGGCCATAGATTTAAAGTAATTGGGGGGAGGTTTAGAGGGCATTTGAGGGGAAATGTTTTCACCCAGAGGGTGCTGGGGGTCTGGAACTCACTGCTTGAAAGGGTGGTAGAGGCAGAAACCCTCACCACATTTAAAAAGTATTTGGATATGCACTTGAAGTGCCGTAACCTACGGACAAAGAGCTGGAAAGTGGGATTAGGCTGAATAGCTTTGTCGGACTTGATGGGCCGAAATGGCCTCCTTCCGTGCTGTAAATTTCTATGATTCTATGATTCAATGTATAACAAGGCTGAAGTGAGATTACAGATTAGAAATGTTTTTTTCGCGTAGAAAGGTTAGATTTCTGGCGAACATGCTATATGAATTAATTGCCTAAAATAAAGCTCTGTGCTCACTCCATAGTGTTGGTGCTGATTGGCGAAAACATATTGGATGTTTCTGTGCCCGATTCGCGCCTGTAAAACGGGCACCGTGTCATCGAATTTCAAGGCCACAGTTCACTGTATTGGAAATTAAAATATCGCAATTATACTTTTAAAAATTACTTAAAGTGAATGTCGCCCTCCGAAACCTTTATGTAATGATATAGTAGCATCATATTCAGTAAGTGTCAGTGTTTCATACCAGTTTGAGTGTAATTTAGAGTCTCAACAATCAGTATACATCAATTAACCAATTAGTTTGATGCAGTTTGCTGCAGCCAGTGAGTGGGGGCTGGGACTCTCGTGGGTGAGGTTGAACTGCTGCAGTATATAATGTTATTTTTCAACATTAATAGGGATTCCTTTTCATTCAATCTTGCATCACAATTCACCCTGAAAAAAGTTCAAAATAAGAAACGTGCTTGGTTATAAATCAGGCTTATGGCTTGGGTGTAAAGTTAAAGGGAAAAGCTTTTTAAAATTGCAGAGGTTGCAGAAAAAAATCAAGTAAAAAAAATATACCCGAAGTAAGATTACAATTGTCTGCTTTCACTTTGTTTATCTGGATCTTTTTGGTGGAATATTTTTGCTTAAAACCCAAATGCTGATGTTATCGAGGATATCCTTTGTGACTGTGACAAAAGTAAACTATTCCTCCTCATCCTTCTCGACCTGTCTGTAGACATTGACATGGTTGACCATGTCATCCTCCTCCAACTCCTCTCCACTGTCGTCCAGCTGGGTGGGACTGCGCTCGCCTGGTTCCATTCTTATCTATCTAACCATAGATCACCTGCACTGGCTTCCCTTCCCGCCCCTGCATCGTTACCTCTGGTGTCTCCCAAGGAACTATCCTTGGTCCCATCCTATTTCTCATCTACATGTTACCCCTTGGTGATATCATCCAAAAACACGGCGTCAGTTTCCACATGTACGCTGACGACACCCAGCTCTACCTCCGCGGTCTCTAAATTGTCAGGCTGCTTGTCCGACATCCAGTACTGGATGAGTAGAAATTTTCTCCAATTAAATATTGGGCAGACCGAAACCATTGACTTTGGTCCCCATCACAAACTCCGTTCCCGACTCCATCCCTCTCTCTACCATCTGTCTGAGGTTGAACCAGACTGTTCGCAACCTTGGTGTCATATTTGACCCCGCAATGAGCTTCCGACCACACATCCACGGCATATATAAAACCGCCTATTTTCACCTCCGTAACATCGCCCGCCTCCGCCCCTGCCTCAGCTCATCTGCTGCTGAAACCCTCATCCATGTCTTCATTACCTCTAGACTTGACTATTCCAACGCACTCCTGGCTGGCCTCCCACAGTCTACTCTATGTAAAGTACAGGTGATCCAAAACTGGGCAGCCCGTGTCCTAACTCGCACCAAGTCCCGTTCACCCATCACCCCTGTGCTCACTGACCTACTTTGGCTTCCGGTTATGATTTAAAAATTCTCATCCTTGTTTACAAATCCCTCCATGTCCTCGCCCCTCCCTATCTCTGTAATCTCCTCCAGCCCCACAACCCCCTGAGATATCTGCGCTCCCCTAATTTAGCCCTCTTGAGCATCCCCTGATTATAATCGCTCAACCATTGGTGGCCGTGCCTTCTGTTGCCTGGGCCCCAAGCTCTGCAGCTCCCTCCCTAAACTTCTCTACCTCTCTTTCCTCCTTCACTGGAGTTTAGAAGGATGAGAGGGGATCTCATAGAAGCATATAAAATCCTGATCGGATTAGACAGGGTAGATGCAGGAAGAATGTTCCCGATGTTGGGGAAGTCCAGAACCAGGGGTCACAGTCTAAGGATAAAGGGTAAGCCATTTAGGACTGAGATGAGGAGAAACGTCTTCACTCAGAGAATTGTGAACCTGTGGAATTCTCTACCACAGAAAGTTGTTCGTAAGATATATTCAAAAGGGAGTTAGATGTGACCCTTACGGCTAAAGGGATCAAGGGGTATGGAGAGAAAGCAGGACTGGGATACTGAAGTTGCATGATCAGCCATGATCATATTGAATGGTGGTGCAGGCTCGAAGGACCGAATGGCCTACTCCTGCACTATTTTCTATGTTTCTATGTATCCCTGATTATAATCGCTCAACCATTGGTGGCTGTGCCTTCTGTTACCTGGGCCCCAAGCTCTGGAACTCCCTGCCTAAACCTCTCTACCTCTCTTTCCTCCTTTAAGACACTCCTTAAAACCTAACTCTTTGACCAAGCTTTTGGTTAGCTGCCGTAATTTTTTCTTATGTAGCTCGGTGTCAAATGTTCGTCTTATCATCATCATAGGCAGTTCCTCGAAATTGAGCAAGACTTGCTTCCATTCTAAAAGTGAGTTCTCAGGTGACTGGACAGTCCAATATGGGAATTACAGTCTCTGTCGCAGGTCCTGTGAAGCACTTTGGGACGTTTTACTACGTTAAAGGCGCTATATAAATCCAAGTTGTTGTTGATATTGATTCGGGAAAGTTGGCAGTCGGATGATGCCAAGGAGATGAATTAAGGGGCACAGCTGACCTCTTGGCTTAACGCGGCTCCGCTGATGTCAGTCCAGCTCCTCCTGACAGCGTCAATAACTCATCAACGCTCACTGTGTGAACAAACCTATTCCAAACAAAATTAGACCAGGTCGCAAGGAAAAGCTGCTGGAGGGGATCATAACTGCTTGTCACCCAGCTATTTAAAGCAAGACGGTCATCAGCGATAAGGTGACCTGCATGTCATTTTGCCAAGTTTGTGCATAGGGGCAGACAACCATGGCAACAATGTGCAGCCTGCCAATCGACGTGTGAAAGAGAAAGGCCAACATTTCAGATGTAAGCCCTTCTGACGAAGCCCTGCCCTGAGATTGTGACCTTACTTTCTCTCTTTGAAGTTTGCCCGACCCGGGTAAACATGTCCTGGTCTATTTCAGGTTGATGGCACTTGTGTGTTCTTTGTAAATCAGCACTTAACGATGTGATGATTTCATTACAACACGCCTCGCATCTGACATTGAAAACACAAGTGTGTTAGCTAGCTTTCATCGGGGCTGGGTTGCACTGCAGACTGCAACAGTATGTGTGCAACATGTCTGCAACAGCACTGGCCTTGCCTGGGACCTATGTGACAGTCGTTAAGCTGTTGCAACAATACTCGCCTCAAAATTCCCCCCCCCCCCCAAACTGTTGCACAGCCCTTCTGAAGAGAGGTACCACTGGTGGCACTCGCTCTATAGCTGAGGGAATTATTTATAGAATCATAGAATGGTTACAGCGCAGAAGGCGGCCATTCAGCCCGTCGAGTTCACTCTCTGCTAGTCCCACTCCCCTGCCCTTCCCCCCCCCCCCCCGCAGTCCTGCAACTTTTCCCCCTTCAGATACTTATCCAACTCCCTTTTGAAAGATACAATTGAGTCTGCCTCCACCACCCTTTCAGGTAGTGCATTATCTACTCGCTGCGGTTTTTTTTAAAGTCTATGTTAAAAAAAGGCACAATCATTCATCACTGCAAACATAGTTCAGAGTAAGATTTCGGAGCAACTTTCACTTTAAACCTGGCGCTGGTTGAGCAGGGATTGAGTGCCATACCAACCTGCTTTGCTGCTGGCAGGGAACATCTTGCTCTACACTGTGCCATTGGCTGGTGAGACCTTGGAGGGGTTGTGCTGGTTTAAATAGTGACCTGCCTTCTGTCGCATTGCCCAAACCAAGCACCATGCGTTTGTTAAACAAGTTATATTCCGTTTCCTTTGTATTTCCCGTGAAGCAGATGACATCATATTTCTCCCATAATGTGACGGTGAGCTCATTTTCTCCTGTTCCGTCCTGTGACAAAAAACTAATTTGACCTTTTAACATGCAGATAAAAAATAGTTTATGTAACCCACGTTCAAAAATAATGCCAATGTTTATGGTGATGGTGCCTGGGTCCTTTTCCCAGTTCCCTAATCCACAGAGGGGTTGGGGAAAAAAACAGATGCAGATTGGTAAGTGTGTGTGTTGCAGGAGGACGCCGACAAAAAAGCCCTGAGCGTGTTAATAACACGAGTGAGTTTCCTTGTCAAAATCTGTATCTTGTGTAAGCCCGACCCCAAGCCCAGCGTGATTCTGCTGTCAGCGCTCTGACACACCAGCATCAGATTTACAAATTGAAAATCATTAATAAATCTGAACAGGATATGATAAATCTGAAATCACATTCGATAAACCCGGACATCTTTTAATAAATCAAAAAGATTACTTAGGAATTTTTAAAATCTGACGTCAAAATGTCGGGATTACAAATGGGCTGCTGCCGATCCCTCACGGTGATGTATCATTTAAGGTGTAATATATTTATGAGTGCGGGTGTGGAGCAAAAAAAAATTAAAAGGAAAAAGATGGGACGCTTTTAATGACAAAATGGGGACAACAGCTCCGAGTCCTGCTCCTCTCCTCCACAAGCTGATCTCCAAGCTTCTTGGGTTCAATTATAATTTGCTTTGTTTCTCTCTGCGTGCAGGGACCTCTTGCTGGTTAATAGAAACATAGAAACATAGAAAATAGGTGCAGGATAAGGCCATTCGGCCCTTCGAGCTTGCACCACCATTCGATATGATCATTCCCTCTGTACCCCTTTCCTGCTTTCTCTCCATACCCCTTGATCCCTTTAGCCGTAAGGGCCATATCCAACTCCCTCTTGAATATATCCAACGAACTGGCCTCAACAACTCTCTGCGGCAGTGAATTCCACAGGTTAACAACTCCCTGAGTGAAGAAGTTTCTCCTCATCTCGGTCCTAAATGGCCTGCCCCTTATCCTTAGACTGTGTCCCCTGGTTTGTGTGGGAATGGATGTGACCGGGGCTGGGGCTCAGGGTGGTCATGATAAAGGCTGGGGTCTCCTAATATTCAATTGTTTGTTACAGTTTATTTTCAGTCGGGGGGGGGGGGGGGGGGAAACATATTTGGTGAAGTCACTTTAAAGTTTTGTCATGCTATGTTGACTGAAAAGATTGGAATCTTTTGGAGTGGTTGTGCACACTTTGGGAACAGTGCTCTGTTTAATGGTCCACGGCGTAGAATCATAGAACGGCTACAGCGCAGGAGGAGGCCATTCGGCCCGTCGAGCCCGTGCTGGCTCTCTGCAAGAACACCTCATCTAGTACCACTCCCCCGCCCTTTCCCCGTAGCCCTGCAAATTCATTTCCTTCAGGTACGTATCCAATTCCCTTTTGAATGCCACTTACTGATGGTCCCCAGGGGCTGGTTGTTAGGGCTGTCAAAAGTGTTGTCTAAGTGTCGTAGTTTTGTCGGATAAAGGTCTTTATTCTTTGTCGGGAGGCCTGTCTTCAACATGTTGTTTCATGTTTTTCCCCAGTTCTACCCCCTCCCCCGTCATCTATATTCCCTTTAGTGGCGTTGAGCAGGACACTCCACCCCCCCAAATGATACCCCATGGCTGACCTGCCACAGTGCTCACTTTGAGTGGTGTGGGAACCCCAACCTAATGCACAACATGCCCGCCAAGCCATTCTGCCCACCATGTTAGCCAGCCAGCATTCACCTGGGCTCTTCTCTTTTTGTGTCATGCTCTGAACTGTCATTCTCAAATTCAAGAAGCTTCTCATTCATATTCAGAACATAGGGTCGAATGGGTTGCCAGGGTGTGATGAACATTCTTGAGCTGCAGTGATCCCATACACATCAGCATTAGCAATAAAGCATTTCCCCCCCGATGGTCTGCATTATGATAGGAGGATGACCAACCTCCATCTTTTAGTGCAGGACATCGAGTTAAAGTGTATTTTACGATAAAATGTTATCTATGAATTTAATTACAGGTTGAAGCTCCCTTATCCGGCACCCTTGGGACCTGGACACATAGGGGATCTCATAGAAACATATAACATTCTGACGGGACTGGACAGGTTAGATGCAGGAAGAATGTTCACGATGTTGGGGAAGTCCAGAACTAGGGGTCACAGTCTAAGGATAAGGGGTAAGCCATTTAGGACCGAGATGAGGAGAAACTTTTTCACCCAGAGAATTTTGAACCTGTGGAATTCTCTACCCCAGAAAGTTGTTGAGTCCAGTTCATTGGCTATATTCAAAAGGGAGTTAGATGTGACCCTTACAGCTAAAAGGGGTCAAGAGGTATGGAGAGAAGGCAGGAGTGGGGTACTGAAGTTGCATGATCAGCCATGATCATATTGAATGGTGGTGCAGGCTCGAAGGGCTGAATGGCCTACTCCTGCATCTATTTTCCATGTTTCCATGAATAAGGGATTTTGCCGGATGAGGGGAGGTCAGCGGCCTGAGGTCGGGGAGGGTGGGGGAGAGGAGGAGGTCGGTGCCCCGGGCAGGCCCGAAGCGTTGGCGCGATCCCAACGGGCCCAGTGTCGGCGGGGCCCCAAAGTTGGGGTGGAGGTCGGCCGCTTTCTGTGCATGTGCCCCCGGCCGCCGGAATCATGCCGGACGAGGGGTGGTCCCGGATAAGGGTGTCCCGGATCAGGGAGGTCCAACCCCTGTAGTATGAATTTAAGTATTACTGAACTCGCTATATGATACATGTTTGCAGGTTGATTTTTTTTTGAAGCCTGTAATGGTAATCAGCCCTTCCACCCCACTTTGTAAACATTTTTTTGCAGGAGGTCTGTACGTGGGAGAAAGGTTTATTTTGTAGACAGCGCACTGGTGCGGAGATAAAGGTCTGTGAGGGAACACTTCTCAAGCTGTGACTGAGAAATGAGGTATTTTGGGGCCTGAATTCCTCAGCGCCCCGAACCAGGTGCGATTGCACCAGCACCAGACCGCAGAAGCCCGAGGACTGTGGAAGTTCGTCCTCGGGCCTCCAGAATAAATCAGGCGAGCAGCGGGAATCAACCAGCCACCTCGCCCCAGCTCGCCCGTTGAAGCCTTGTGAATTTTGGCCTTCACTGAGGCTGAGGGGTAGATCTGGGGGTTGGGGGTGAGGTGATCAGGAGCGGGAAGCGAGGCTGGGCTAGCAGTGGTTCGCAGTTGTTTCACGGAGCCAGAGGGAAGTTCTTGCTTCTTGTGACTCCATAAAATACTCAACATTCTCCCCAAGTTTTTGGGCCTGTTTTGAGCGACCTCCAGTGGTCCCTTTAAGGGTGGTTGGGCATCTCAAGATTCGGAACTTGAACAGTGTAAGCTCCGACCGGGGCAAATTAATTTAGGAGTCTGGGTCTGAACCCAGGAGTCATCTTTCAATATGGCCTTCACTAAAACTAAAGGCCCCGACCCATTCAGCAATGGCCCGTACTCCCGTGCAGTGCTGAGGGAGCGCTGCTCTGTCAGAGGTGCTGTCTTTCTGGCGAGACGTTAAACCGAGGCCCCGTCTGCCCTCTCGGGTGGACATTATTTCGAAGAACAGCAGGGGAGCTAACACCAGTGTCCTGCCCAATATTTATCCCTCAAACAACATCACTAAAAACAGATTATCTGGTTATTATCACATTGCTGTCTGTGGGAGCTTGCTGTGCGCAAATTGACTGCTGCATTTCCCACATTACAACAATGACTACACTTCAAAAAGTACTTCATTGGCTGTAAAGCACTTTGGGATGTCTGGTGATTGTGAAATGCGCTATATAAATGCAGGTCTTTTTTTGCTTTTTCAGATCGGGTGCAGGCCTCTATCCTGCTAAATTGGTTATCGTTCTGCCGATTTTAGGCACATAAAACTGGCACAGTGATGTTGCATTTAAAAACCATTTTTGTTCTGAGGCTGGGATACTGGAGCAGGTTGTGCAAAATCTATCGAAAATAATATTTCCAACGGAAACAGAAATTACCAAAGCAATTGAAACATTGTAGGCCTTTTCAAAATGTCTGTCTTGAAGATCTATGAAATTTCTGGTAGCTGTTTAATTGTGCCTTTGAGTTTTAGATTAATCTGATGAAACTGGGAAAAGAACATTGGATGGCATGCTGCTAAAATATGCAGTGTTTTCACAAATTATAATTCTGCTCTTTTAATAAAAGTGGATTATTAAGATGTGAGACCTGGCCTGTAATTACTTTGGTAGCACTCAGCATTCTCACATTGTGCAGTACCAAGGGTGGTAGAATCAGGCTATTTATACCCATCATTAAATGCTGACATTTCTCTATCAGAATCCGCATGGTATTCTGAGTGATTGATTAGTGACGTAATGCTAATTTTGTTTTATAGAGTAGTGTAACGGTTATGGTGCTGGACTGGCCCAAAGGTTGTGAGTTAACATCTCACCTTGGAAAGTTCTAAAAGTGAATTTCAGTCTACCCTACGTAAATTAGAAGTGATCCAAAACTTGGCTGCCCGTGTCCTAACTCGCACCAAGTCCCATTCACCCATCACCCCTGTGCTCGCTGACATACATTGGCTCCCGGTTAAGCCACACCTCGATTTCAAAATTCTCATCCTTATTTTCAAATCCCTCCATGGCCTCACCCCTCCCTATCTCGGTAATCTCCTCCAGCACCACAACCCCACGATATGTCTGCCCTCCTGAGCATCCCTGATTATAATCACTTGACTATTGGTGCCTTCTGTTGCCTAGGCTCCAAGCTCTGGAACACCCTCCCTAAACCTCTCCGCCTCTCTACCTCTCTTTCCTCCTTCAAGACGTTCCTTAAAACATACCTCTTTTTTGGTCACCTGCACTAACTTATACTTATGCGGCTCAGTGTCAAATTTAAAAACATCTTAATACTCCTGTGAAGCGCCTTGGGGTATTTCACTATGTTAAAGGCGCTATATAAATACAAGTTGTTATATCTGGTAATTTGTGGGCCTGCACCATCACAATTGTTGTCAGAAGCCAGTTAATGTCCTTCAGGGAAGGTTACTTCTCTGGTCTGGCCTAGCCTACATGTGACCGCACGTCCCACAGTATGTTGTTGACTCATGATGCTCTTCGAGTACTGTTGCAAAGACACCGAGTTGTGGAAAGAATTGCTATAGAAGAAGCCCCACCACCACCTTCTCGGGGCAACTAGGGATTGGCAATAAGTGCGGTCTTGCAGCATTGTCCACGTGCGGAGACCCAAGGTTATCAAAATGTTGGTGTATTGTGGGCCAGGTGATGGCTGACCTTGACATGTACCTCGCAGAAGGAGAAGGTGATGTTGGTGCCTGTCGGGGAATCCGGGGTGGGGGGGTTGCTGGGGGTGAGGAGGTGAGGAGATGTTTTACATTTTCTCAATTCTGACACTGAATTATTCTGCATGCTTTCGACATAGCGATATTTTTAACAGTCACCCCCACTCCCCCTCAGTTAGACACCTTTTGCTGACAATCTGAAAAAGTCGACCGATATTTCTATTAAACTTCAGCACCTGAGAAATAGCGATGCTGAATAATCAAATTTCCAAATGCAGTGGTATGTTGCAAATGGGCTGAATGTTCAATTAAATAGCTAAAGCTCGGTCGTGACGGATGTTTCTGAGCAAGGTGCCCTCTCAGTCAGAGAATACAAGAATACTCGAGGATAACGAAAGGGCACTAGTGCTCACCGATGCTCATCCCTTGAGTACTCTAACTCTTTCCATTATAGCATCAGCAGCACTTTGAATGTCCCTAATGTTTTGCCTCTACCACCTCATTGAGCAGGTTGTTCCAAACATTTATCACCCTTTGAGCGAAGAAGTTCTTTCTGATATCATTTGGTTTAAATTTTCGCTCGTTTACATTTACAGGAGCTCCTCCCTTTCCACCTCCTTTCTCGACTATAGCCTCCTTTAGCCTCTTATGGTTTATCTAGCTGTTCGTCTCAGAACCTTCACCGATACTTTCTGTGGCTCAGTAACCAGAATTGAACGCAGTGAGTCATCTCACCGGTGCATTGTTAAGTCCCCAGCGGAACCTCTGGAGACTTGTACTTTGCTGTAATTTATATCTCGGAGAGTAAACTATTTGCTTTGTTTAAATGCTGCAGCACATTGACCAGACACTGAATGCGAAGAGAGTGCCATCACTCCTGGGTCTTTTTCTCAGTCTCCATCTGCCAATTCAATTCCATTCATTTTATATTTATGAAACGTATTTTTGATCAATGTATCATGCGTTACATTTATCAGTGTTAAATTTAATTTGCCATTTGTCTTACCAATTGCTCAGCTGATCTACATCCTTTACTGCATCCTCTGTTTCTACTGTTCTCCCTATCTTAGTATTATTCCTAAATTTGCCATATTTACATTTAGTTTCGATACTGGGATCATAATCGTGGATTAAAAACAAACCAAGCACTGACCGCCTTCAGCAATCGAATCAATACCCCCTCCCCCCCGAGTGAAATTACCTACACACATTCTATTCTTCCGATATTTTAGCACTTTCTTATCTTGCCTCGTGTTCTGCCCTGATCCGATGTTTTTTTTTACAAACTTAATTAGCAGTCTTCCATGTGAGATTTGATGAAAAGCTATCTGAAAGCCCACAGAAACCGATGGGACACAGTTTGCTGGAGCGTGGCATCCCGTGAGTTGGATTTTTTTCCTCCCCTTCAAAATCCTTCGTGCCACAAGTTGCTGGAAACGCGAGGTCAGCGGGGCAACTCACCATCATCATAGGCAGTCCCTCGGAATCGAGGAAGACTTGCTTCCACTCTTAAAATGAATCCTTAGGTGGCTGAACAATCCAATACGAGAGCCACAGACTGTCACAGGTGGGACAGACAGTCGTTGAGGGAAAGGGAGGGTGGGACTGGTTTGCCGCACGCTCTTTCCGCTGCCTGCGCTTGATTTCTGCATGCTCTCGGCGGCGAGACTCGAAGTGCTCAGCGTCCTCCCATATGCACTTCCTCCACTTAGGGCGGTCTTTGGCGAGGGACTCCCAGGTGTCGGTGGGGATCTTGCACTTTATCAGGGAGGCTTTGAGGGTGTCCTTGTAACGTTTCCTCTGCCCATCTTTGGCTTGTTTGCCGTGAAGGAGTTCTGAGTAGAGCGCTTGCTTTGGGAGTCTCGTGTCTGGCATGCGAACTATGTGGCCTGCCCAGCGGAGCTGATCAAGTGTGGTCAGTGCTTCAATGCTGGGGATGTTGGCCTGGTCGAGGATGCTAATGTTGGTTCGTCTGTCCTCCCAGGAGATTTGTAGGATCTTGCGGAGGCATCGTTGGTGGTATTTCTCCAGTAACTTGAGGTGTCTACTGCACATGCTCCATGTCTCTGAGCCATATAGGAGGGGGGGTATTACTACAGCCCTGTAGACCATGAGCTTGGTGGCAGTTTTGAGGGCCTGGTCTTCAAACATTCTTTACCTCAGGTGGCCGAAGGCTGCACTGGCCCACTGGAGGCGGTGTTGAATCTTGTCATCAATGTTTGCTCTTGTTGATAAGAGGCTTCCGAGGTATGGGAAATGGTCCACGTTGTCCAGGGCCGTGCCATGGATCTTGATGACTGGGGGGCAGTGCTGTGCGGCGAGGACAGGCTGGTGGAGGACCTTTGTCTTATGGATGTAAGGCCCATGCTTTCATATGCCCTATGAAATATGTCGACTAGGTCCTGGAGTTCAGCCTCTGTGTGTGCACAGACGCAGGCGTCGTCCGCATACTGTAGCTTGACAACAGAGATTGGGGTGGTCTTGGACCTGGCCTGGAGACGGCGAAGGTTGAACAGGTTCCCACTGTTTCTGTAGTTTAGTTCCACTCCAGCGGGGAGCTTGTTGACTGTGAGGTGGAGCGTTGCAGCGAGGAAGATTGAGAAGAGGGTTGGGGCAATGATGCAGCCCTGCTTGATCCCGGTCCGGACGTGGATTGGGTCTGTAGCGGATCCGTTGGTAAGGATCACGGCCTGCATGTCGCCCTGGAGCAGATGGAGGATGGCAACGATCTTTAAAAAAGGGGACAAGTCCGACTGCGGCAACTACAGAGGAATTTCCCTGTTATCAGCCACTGGGAAAGCCGTGGCTAGAGTCCTCCTCAACTGTCTTCTCCCCGTGGCTGAGGAGCTCCTCCCGGAGTCATAGTGCAGATTTCGTCCCCTACGGGGCACAACGGACATGATTTTTGCAGCGCGACAGCTGCAGGAAAAATGCAGGGAACAGCGCCAGCCCTTATACATGGCCTTCTTCGACCTTACCAAGGCCTTCGACACTGTCAACCACGAGGGTCTATGGAGCGTCCTCCTCCATTTCGGATGTCCCCAAAAGTTCGTCACCATCCTCTGCCTGCTCCAGCGGGGCAACTGGGAACGTGGTGAATGACCAGACCGTCTGTCTGTATCCTTAACCAATGAGATTTAAGGATAGAGAAAGAAACAAAGGAAATGGTCACAGAACTACAAACACTTTCACATGGTGAATAAGGTGAATTAGAGTCAAATTAGATACAGAAAGAGAAATAGAGGGGGAAAGAGAAAGATAGAGTTAATAGACAAAGGAAAAGTAAGAACCATTTTAAATGTTTAAAAACCTCCTTGGAACAATTTACTACCTGCTGGAGTGAGACGCTACAATTTTGATTGTTCTTTTTCTGGGACGGAGAGGTTGAGTGCATTGCAGGAACATAAATTACCCGCAAAGTTGCTGAACGTGTGAAATGATAAGGGCGCAGCGAGGGAAACAGGGCATCTGGGACGCTAGCGAACAAAGCGACCAACAGGGTATTTCCTCAACCAATGAGATTTAAGGATTGGGAAATATACACATGAAGGACTGATAAGGAGGGTGGATTAAAAGGGATGAACTCAATGTCAAATCAGGCACAGAAAGGGAAATAGAGAAAGGGAAAGAAAGATTGGTTTGAGAGAGAACAAAGAGACAAAAGAAATGCAAGAAAAAGTAAATAAAATTAAAATTCTAAAAACCTCCAGGAACAATTTACTACCTGCGGGAGTGAGACACCACCATTTCAATTGTTCTTTTTCTGGAAGGAGAAAAAAAAGACTTGCATTGAAATAGCGCCTTTCTTGACCACTATATCAAAGCGCTTTACAGCCAATGAAGTACTTTTTGGAGTGTAGTCTCTGCTTTAATGTCGGAAACGCGACAGCAAGCTCCCACAAACAGCAATGTGATAATGACCAGGTAATCTGTTTTGTTATGTTGATTGAGGGATAAATATTGGCCAGGGCACTAGTTGAGCGCATTGCAGGAACATAAACCTTGCCATTAAAAGAGTCCTTATGTCATGAAATACCAGCCCGAACTTCCTGCGGCGAGTTTCATTTGTTGTAAAGGCAGCAATTGCTTGAAACTCACGGGGTGGTTGAGGGCAAGTTTTGTTTTTTGCGAGGTTACATCGTCCAGCAAGTTGTGCTTCCTCGCCACACATTGCTGGGCGAACGCACTGATAATGGCATGTGTCTTTAACTCGCTGTTATCTCCCCAACAATGTCCGGGCCATTATAACACCATGCGCCACTACCCATTTTATCTGCAATACCCCTGAAGTCAAAAAAAGGTTTGTCAGGCAGGATCTTCTCTTTCTAAACCCAGCCGTGGTATTTCTTATTATGTTATTACTACACCTTAAATAGTTTTCATTACTTTCCATTAAGCTGATATTAGGCTAATTGGTCAGAGAGTTTTTTCTTTATTATTCATTCACAGGATGTGGGCGTCGCTGGCAAGCCAGCATTTATTGCCCATCCCTAATCGCCCTTGAGAAGGTGGTGGTGAGCTGCCATTTCAGAGGGCAGTTAAGAGTCAACCACATTGCTGTGGGTCTGGTGTCACACGGGTTGGCAATCAGTAACCAGTGGGGTGCCGCAGGGATCAGTGCTGGGACCCCAACTATTTACAATCTATATTAACGACTTGGAGGAAGGGACTTGGTAACGTAGCCAAGTTTGCTGACGATACAAAGATGGGAGGAAAAGCAATGTGTGAGGAGGACACAAAAAATCTGCAAAAGGACATAGACAGACTAAGTGAATGGGCAAAATTTTGGCAGATGGAGTATAATGTTGGAAAGTGTGAGTTTATGCACTTTGGCAGAAAAAAATCAAAGAGCAAGTTATTATTTAAATGGAGAAAGATTGCAAAGTGCCTCAGCGGGACCTGGGGGTACTTGTGTATGAAACACAAAAGAATAGTATGCAGGTACAGCAATTGATCAGGAAGGCCAATGGAATCTTGGCCTTTATTGCAAAGGGGATGGAGTATAAAAGCAGGGAAGTCTTGCTGCAGTTGTACAGGGTATTGGTGAGGTCACACCTGGAATACTGCGTGCAGTTTTAGTTTCCATATTTACGAAAGGATATACTTGCTTTGGAGGCAGTTCAAAGAAGGTTCACAAGGTTGATTCCAGAGATGAGGGGGTTGATTTATGAGGAAAGGTTGAGTAGGTTGGGCCTCTACTCATTGGAATTCAGAAGAATGAGAGGTGATCTTATTGAAACATATAAGATTATGAGGGGGCTTGACAAGGTGGATGCAGAGAGGATGTTTCCACTGATAGGGGAGACTAGAACTAGAGGCATGATCTTAGAATAAGGGGCCGCCCATTTAAAACTGAGATAAGGAGAAATTTCTTCTCTCAGAGGGTTGTGGATCTGTGCAATTCGTTGCCTCAGAGAGCTGTGGAAGCTGGGACATTGAATAAATTTAAGACAGAAATAGACAGTTTCTTAAACAATAAGGGGATAAGGGGTTATGGGGAGTGGGTGGGGAAGTGGACCTGAGTCCATGATCAGATCAGCCATGATCATACTAAATGGCAGAGCAAGCTCGAGGGGCCGTATGACCTTCTCCTGCTCCTATTTCTTATGTTCTTATTTTGGCCAGACTGAGTAAGAGCAGCAGATATCCTTCCCTAAAGGACATTAGTGAACCAGATGGGCTTCGATGACAATCCGGTAGTTTCATGGTCACCATTACTGACATTAGCTTTTTAAAAAAAATTCCAGATTTATTTAATTAACTGAATTTAAATTCCCCAGCTGCAATTTGAACTCGTGTCTCCGGACCGGCCTCTGGAATGCCAGTCCAGTAACATAATCACCCACTACCGTATCCATCATGCCCGAGGGCGTTACAGGCTGTACATATCTTAACTAAAAACCTTATGGAAGGTGCACACTTTCTGCCCAAAAGGTTTAATTCCCATCGTCACTATATTTGGTCACGCTCTGTGCTAACATTTCGCTTCAGTTTTGCTATGTCAACTGTCATGATGCCATTGCAGCCTTCGGCCATGGGGTGTCTCTGTGAAACAAGTTGCTGAACTTTCTTCCTCAATTCTGTTGCGATCTCGTATATATGTAAAAAAAAACTTATATTCATAATGAACCTTGGGCAATGCCACAAGCAATCTACTGGTAGGAAAAGTATTTTTAATAGTTGGACAAAAAAAAACAAATTAATTTTTCCCTTTATTTTCTTCACTACTTAAAGAAAAAAAGACTTGCATTTATATAGCGCCTATCCTGACCACCAGACATTCCAAAGCACTTTGCCAGTGAAGTACTTTCAAAGTGCAGTCACTGTTGTAATGTAGGAAACACGGTAGCCAAATTATACACAGCAAGCTCCCATAAACTGCAATGTGATAATGACCAGATAATCAGTTTATTTTTGTTATGTTGATTGAGGGATAATACGCTTGTGTCTGCGCACATTCTGAAGCTGAACTCCAAGCCATTGTCAACATCTTCACCAAGGTGTATGAAAGCATAGGCCTTACACTAAACATCCGTAAGACAAAGATGCTTCACCAACCTGACCCCGCCACACAGCACTGCCGCCACTCCCCCGGTCACCAAAATCCACAGCACGGCCTTGGACAACTTTCCATACCTCGGGAGCCGACTGTCAACAAGGGCAGACATTGAAGACGAGATCCAACACTGCCTCCAGTGCGCCAGCGCAGCCTCAGGAAGAGAGTGTTTGAAGACCAGGACCTCAAATCTGGCACCAAGCTTATGGTCTACAGGGCGGTAGTGATACCCACTCTCCTATATGGCTCAGAGACGTGGATTATATACAGCAGACACCTCAAAGCGCTGGAGAAGTACCACCAGCGCTGCCTCCGTAAGACCCTGCAAATCCCCTGGGAGGATAGAAGCACCAACGTTAGTGTTCTTGCTTAGGCCAACATCCCCAGCATCGAAGCACTGACCACACTCGACCAGCTCTGTTGGGCGGGCCACATTGTCTGCATCCCTGACACAAGACTCTCAGAGCAAGCGCTCTACTCGGAACTCCTACACGGCAAGCAAGCGCAAGGTAGGCAGAAGAAACGTTTAATGGACACCCTCAAAGAATCCTTGATAAAGTGCAACATCCCCACCGACACCTGGGAATCCCTGGCTCGAGACCGCCTTAAGTGGAGGAAGAGCGTCCGGGAGGGCGCTGAGCACCTTGAGTCTTGTCGCCGAAAACAAGCGCAGGCAGCGGAAGGAGCGTGCGGCAAACCAGGCTCCCCACCCACCCTTTCATTCAACGTCTGTCTGTCCACCTGCGACAGAGGCCGTAATTCCCGTATTGGACTGTTCAGTCACCTGAGAACTCACTTTTAGAGTGAAAGCAAGCCTTCCTCGATTTCGAGAGACTGCCTATGATGATGATGAAATATTGGCCAGGGCACAACTCCCCTGCTCTTCATCGAAATATTGCCGTGGGATCTTTTATGTCCACCTGAGAGAGCAGACGGGCCTTGGTTTAATGTCTGATTCAAAAGATGGCACCTCCGACAGTGCAGCACTCTCTCAGCACTGCACTGTCAGCCTAGATTTTTGTGCTGAAGTTCCTGGAGTGGGATTATGAACCCAATACCTTCTGACTTAGGCACATGTGCTACCCACTGAGCTACAGCTGACACAGTAAGACTTTGCCTCACACAAAAATGCTGAGTCTTACTGTGGTGCAGATCCATGGGTACAGCAGCCTGGCCCAAGTGCCTGTTCTTCACAAGTTGACCTCGAGCCACAGCGATGGCAGGTTGACCAACTGTGGTGGGCATCACAGCTGAGCCCAATCCCTTGCTTGTCGTGCGCACTGTCCTGCAGGAGATACTGGCTAATGATCAGCAGTGGCTGATTCCGTTGTTAAACTGCTTTCCAGGCTCAGGAATACTGTTGTTAGTCGCTGTGCCCTGGCTGGCTGGGATGGATGAATTCAGCACCGACTGGGAATGGAAGCTAGGCTGCATGACATCGTGCTACACCAGCCAGTACCTGCAGCCACGAGACACAGACAGAGAGAGTGAACATTGTGCTCAAGTGTCCGAATGAAACAATTGCATAGCAGCAATTGCTAAAGTATTTTCACATTCTTTAACATGTTGTATTAAAATGGATTCTTAAAGTGACATTCAATACGTTAATAACAATAAGCAAATAATGACGAGGGAGTGTACGGTTATCCTGTACATTTAAGTTTTTAAACTGGAGTAAGGAAAAATCATCTATTTTTGTAACTTTCAGCAAATGCTTATTGTACACTGGTTGGCACTTTATGCAAAGGCTAGTTCAAAATCCTTCAACTCGGGCCATTAATATTTCAATATCTACATATTGCCAAGGTCAGACTGCCCATATTTTTTCTTTACAACTGTGATGGGAATAAGCAATGACTGCTGCATAATAGACCATAAAATGTCCACAGTGGGAATGATGGGAAATCAATAGGGACCTGCTCCTGTATCCCCCCTGCATCCCCCCGCCTTCTGAAGATACCACCAGCAACAAAATGGTTGCAGCTCTAAGGTGAAGTGAAGAATAAATCAGACAGATCTTGTAAACATCTGTAACTGCCAAGGATGTTTGTAATTTATCTCCATATCACTGACACCGGTTCCTACCGAAACCAGCATTCTGAGTTTCTTAGACAAATACGAGCATCTGAGATCATTGCATCGCGTGCATGGGTGGTGGGTGAGCAAGCTGTAGGCTTTGCCAGGAGGCTTGGTTGCCACCGGGCAAGCCACACTGGGAGTAGTGTCAGCTGTGGCTCAGTGGGCAGCACTCTTGCCTCTGAGGCAGAAGGTTGTGGGTTCAAGGCCACTCCAGGAACTTGAGCACAAAAATCTAAGCTGACATGCCAGTGCAGTGTTGGAGGTGCTGTCTTTCAGATGTGATGCTAAGTTAGGCAGTCCCTCAGAATCGAGGAGAACTTGCTTCCATTCCCAAAGTGAGTTCTTTGATGGCTGAACAGTCCGATGTGAGAGCCACAGACCCTGCTGTGATGCTAAACTGAGGCCCTGTCTGCTCTCTCAGGTGGATGTAAAAAATCCCATGGCACTATTTCGAAGAAGAGCAGGGGAGTTATCCATGGTGTCCTGGCCAATATTTATCTCTCAATCAACACGACAAAAAAAAAGATTATCTGGTCATTATCACATTGCTGTTTGTGGGAGCTTGCTGTGTGCAAATTGGCTGCTGTGTTTCCCACATTACAACAGTGACTACACTTCAAAACGAGTTCATTGGCTGTATAGCGCTTTGAGATATCCGGTAGTCGTGAAAGGCGCTATATAAATGCAAGTCTTATTTTTTCTTTTTACCTGAGGGAGCGTTTCTCTATTTTATCGTGAACTGTCAGTGTGACAGGCAGCCAGCCTGGGAGCACAGGCTGTAAAGTGTCTGCCCCAGTTGTTTAAACTTTGCTCCACATTTGTTCGGACGCCCTCAGCAAAGTTTTTGTTTCTTGAGTGACAGGCAACACATTCACACAACCGCGCTGATCAGTTGATAGCAGTACAAAAACAGACCGCAGGTTTGGTTAATGCAGCAAATGGGAGGTTTTGTGTCACACGTTGGGAATGCAAGGGGAAAGAATTTATCGCATAAACATGCAGGAGGTGTGTGATATCTCCCACCAGAAGAATGTAACGCTCAGCGTAAGGGTAAGATTCTTGTATAAACAAATCGGGGGGAGCTCCCCATTTTCAAACCACCTGATGACTTGCTGTCACTCAGACAGATCCTGTTACAGGCCCCAGCTACCATTGCCAGCTCTGAAGTGGATGAACATGAGTCTGATCATTTCGTGCCCTCCTGCCACATCTCCCTGTCTGTGCCTCACACACATACACACACAGCAGTCAGCCTGGGTTTGATGTTTTTTAAAAGACCTGCCTGTTCTTTCATAGTTCCTTGACTCTGAAAGACTTGCATTTATATAGCACCTTTCATTGAATATATTTAAGGTGGAGATGGACCGATTTTTGAGCGATAAGGGAGTCAAGGGTTATGGGGAGCGGGCAGGGAAGTGGTGTTGAGGCCAGGATCAGATCAGCCATGATCTTATTGAATGGTGGAGCAGGCTCGAGGGGCCAAATGGCCTACTCCTGCTCCTATTTCTTATGTTGTTTCAAAACCACCGGACGTCTCAAAGCACTTTACAGCCAATGAAGGACTTTTGGAGTGTAGTCACTGTTGTAATGTGGGAAACGCGACCGCCAATTGGCGCACAGCAAGCTCCCACAAACGGCTATGGGATCCGTGTGATCTTTTACATCCACCAAGATGATGCCGTCTTTCGGCTGAGACGTGAAACCGAGGGTCCCGTCTGCCCTCTCAGGTGGATGTAAAAGATCCCACGGATCCCATTGCTGTGTGTGTGAGCTTGCTGTGCACAAATTGGCAGCCACGTTTCCCACATTACAACAGTGACTACACTCCAAAAGTCCTTAACTGGCTGTAAAGTGCTTTGAGATGTCTGGTGGTCATGAAAGAACATAGCAGGAGCAGGAGCAGGCCATTTGGCCCCTCGAGCCTGCTCCGCCATTCCATAAGATCCAGTGCACTCCCTCAGCACTGTACTGGACTGTCGGCCTAGATTTATTTGTGCTCAAATTCCTGAAGTGGGACTTGAACCCATAACCTTCTGCCTCTGAGGTGAGAGTGCTGCCCACAGAGCCACAGCTGCTGCTGGGCCAATCCTGGTTGAGAGTGAGGCCGGTTGAGGTGACCTGCTGTTCAGCCTCTTCCAGTGCTTCTCCAACACCGGAGCAGTGATGGGTATCTCCGGTACCCACAGGAAGCAGGGGCTCATGATTTGACCAAGTGATGTTAAACTTCGGTGATACTGCATATTATTCCACTGCAGGGGAATTATTATTATTATTATTATTATTGCAGGGGGCCGATTATAAATGGGATACCTCATCACCCTCTCTGAATACCATTGTCTTCTAAATTTCCACTTTGCAAGGCTGATTGCATGTTCTGCCACCATTTCCTGGTGCTAACTGATGCACAGTTACCTATTCCAGCTCACTGTGCAACCATAATGATGTGCACGCCCCAGAAAATACTCATCTCCAGAAATTCAATTCCACCAATGACAACAATTCAAAGATCCAATTGTTTGCATAGGTCCGAAGACAACTGCTTAATTTAACCTGCTGTTTGTAAATTGCGGTTGTTAAGAACTTTGGCTGCCAAAAGGTTCATAAATAATAATAGAGGACTGATAGAAGAGGGTATCCTCCCCCCCGCCTCCTGGCATTCTACATTTTATATATAATTTTGCAAATACAGACACAACATTATTCTACCGACTTGCATTAAAATGATCGGGACTAGGGTGCAATTGATGAGAGGATCATTCCGCAAGATGCATGGAAAGTGAATGATTAAATACCCTGGTGCTCAGATAGCATGCTGATATTAAAGCGAGTGTGGATATTAAAGTCAGCTGGAAATCGCACCGGAGCAAGTCCAGTTTTTATAACGCTATTGTACACAGTAATTTGCATGCTGTTGCAGTGCAGTAAACATTTGTACATTGACTTGGGATCTGGAAACTCTAAAATCCGATATTAAAAATTATTAAAACTCCAGATGACAAACAGAGAGAAAAATTTTAATATTGCTGCTCCTCAGATTCTCGATTTTTAAGCCTCTATTGCAAACATCAGTTCCAATATTTGACATTTTCAACCTATTTATGGAGTATCATTATTAAAAAAAAAAGTCTGTTTCTTCAAAATAATTTCCAGTGCAGTATTTGTTTCTTGTGTTTGGAAATCTGATGTGATTTTAAAGTTGCAGTGTTGTGCGCCCCTTCTCTTGTACTGAGAGTGAAGATTAAGAATGAGGGGACTGGTTGGTGGATTTCACCAAATGAGTTAACGCAAAGGAATGACGCAGCTTAAATCAGACAGGAGCACAAGTGGTGTGCTTAAAACACCGAGGTTCAAGAGAGAAGGCCCCTCCACGCCCCCCCACACCCCTCACACATCCCTCACACTCCCCAAACACCTCACACCCCTTCACACCCCTCATCCCCCCCCACACCCCTCACCCCCCCCCCCATACACCCCCCACTCCCCTCACACCCTCCCACTCTCCCCACACCCCTCACACATCCCTCACACATCCCTCACACTCCCCAAACACCTCACACCCCTTCACACCCCTCATCCCCCCCCACACCCCTCACCCCCCAATACACCCCCCACTCCCCTCACACCCTCCCACTCTCCCCACACACCCCTCACACATCCCTCACATTCCCCAAACACCTCAAATCCCCTCACACCCCCTCAACACCTCACCCCCCCCACACACCTCTCACACTCCCCCACACTCCCCAAACACCTCACACCCCATCACCCCCCACTCCCCTCACACCCTCCCACTCTCCCCACTCTCCCCACGCCACTCACACCCCTCACTCATCCCTCACACTCCCCAAACACCTCACACCCCCTCATACCCCTCACCGCTCCACACACCCCTCACACATCCCTCCACTCCTCACACTCCCCAAACACCTCACACCCCCTCATACCCCTCACACCCCCCCACATCCCTCACACATCCCTCCACCCCTCACACTCCCCCACACTCCCCAAACACCTCACAACCCCTCACACCCCTCACCCCCCCCACACCCCTCACACTCCCCCACACTCCCCAAACACCTCACACCCCTCACCCCTCACACCCTTCACCCACCCCATACACCCCCACTCCCCTCATACCCTCCCACTCTCCCCACACCCCTCACCCCCCCACACTCCCCAACACTCCTCACACCCTTCACCCCCCACACTCCCCTACACTCCCACACCCCTCACACCCCTTCCCCTCACACTCCCCACACACCCCCACATTCTCCCCACCCACACACCCCTCACATTCCCCCCACACTCCCCCCACATTCCCCCCACATCCCTCATACACACCACACTCCACCCACACCCTTCACCGCTCCCACTCCCCACACCCCTCATAGCCCTCACCCCCACACTCCCCCAGACTTCCCCACACTCCCCCACACATCTCACACCCCTCCCTCCTCACACTCCACACACTCCCCCAGACTCCCCCACACTCCCCTACACTCCTCACACCCTTCCCTCCTCACACTCCCCACACTCCCCCACACTCCCCCACGCACCTCACACCTCTCTCTCCTCACACTCCCCACACTCCCCCAGACTCCCCCACACTCCCTCACACACCTCACACCCCTCCCTCCTCACACTCCCCCACACTGCCCACACTCCCCCACACCCCTCACACTCTCCCACACAGTCCACACTCCCCCACACCCCTCACACTCCCCCACACTGCCCACACACCCCCCACCCCTCACACCCCTCCCCACATTCCCCCCGCACACCCCACACCCCCACACCCCTCACACTCCCTCACACTCCTCACACTCCCTCACACCCCTCACACTCCCTCACACTCCCCCACACCCCCCACACCCCTCACACTCCCCCACACTCCCCCCACATCCCTCATATCTTCACACTCCCCCACACTCCCTCACACTCCTCCCTCACTCTCCCCCACACTCCCCCCACACCCCTCACACTCCCCCCACACCCCTCACACTCCCCCACACTCCCCCCTCACACTCCCCCACACTCCCCCCACACCCCTCACACTCCCTCACACTCCTCCCACACTCCCCACACTCCCCACACTCCCTCACACTCCCTCACACCCCGACACTCCCCCACACTCCCCCCACACCCCTCACACTCCCCCACACCCCTCACACCCTCCCCCTCACACTCCCCACACCCCCATACTCCCCATACTCCCCCACACCCCCCACACCCTCAGCCCCCAACTTCCCCCACAGCACCACACTCTCCCAGCTCCCTCACACCCCCTCACACTCCTCACTACCCCCCCACACTCCTCACTATCCCCACACCCCTCACCCCCCCACACCCTTCACCCCCCACACCCCTCACCCCTAACGCCCTCTCACACCCTCCATGCCCCCCCCACATCCCTCTCACCACCCTCACCCCTCACCCCTCACACCCCTCACACCCTCCCCACACCACTCTCACTCCCCTACAACTCTCACACTCCCCACCCCCTCACATCCCCTCACACTCCCGCACACCCCTCACTACCCCTGACACCCTCCACGTCCCCCACACCCCTCACACCCTCCCCACACCCCTCACCCCCCCCTCACCCCTCACACCCTCCGCACACCCCTCACACCCTCCCCACACCCCTCACCCCCTCACTCCCTACACCCTCCACGCCCCCCCCCCCGCCATATTCCCCTACACCCCTCATACTTAGTGTCAGCTGTGGATCAGTGGGTAGCACATGCCTCTGAGTCAGAAGGTTGTGGGTTCATGTCCCACTCCAGGGACTTGAGCACATAAATCTAGGCTGGCACTCCAGTGCAGTGCTGAGGGAGTGCCGCACTGTCAGAGGTGACATCTTTCAGATGAACAGTTAAACCGAGGTCCAGGCTGCTCTCTCCAGTGGATGTAAAAGATCCCATGGCACTATTCCGAAGGAGAGCAGGGGAGTTATCCCCGATGTCCTGACCAATATTTATCCCTCAATCAACATAACCAAAAACCAGATTATCTGGTCATTATCACGTTGCTGTTTGTGGGAGCTTGCTGTGCGCAAATTGGCTGCCGCGTTTCCCACATTACAACAGTGACTACACTTCAAAACGTACTTCGTTGGCTACAAAGCGCTTTGAGACACCTGGTGGTCGTGAAGGGCGCTATATAAATGCAAGTCTTTTTGTCGAAGCCAAGGGAGCTGGTGAGGAGGAAGCCTCTCTCCTTAACCCTGGGAAGGCCACTGCATCATTTCTGGCCCAGAATTAACCAAAGATAACCCACATTATAATGCTTCATCTTATTCAGATAATGCTGAGAACTAAGAAGGGAAGATTTTAACACTGCGCGACAGTGTGAAACAGGTGTAAGTGAATTGGCTGCCTGATTTTTTAAACTTTACAATGAAGTCAATGGAAATATAAATTCTGAGAGATTTAAAACTGGCGGCCGATTCACTATCGCCCATTTTGCATTGAGTGATGACTCTTGATATTTCTTTAAGTTTGCTTTTTGAAATAATCAGTTTCAAAATAATGTTTGGAGGCATCACATGATGGGAACCCCAAAGGACAATTGGTGTTGAAAGGGTTAAAGGTACCAGACGCAGTCTAACCCTGTCGTTACCAGGCTTTGAAGGCCAGCCTCGCATTTTCAATAATTTGTTAATAAAACTCATGTCCAGTTCAGGAGTTCTCAATTTTAAGAAGGGGGATTCCCTTTTGTTAATCAGGGAAGATGAAGAGATTTTTTCATTTTACTCAGCGAGATGTTGTGTCCTGGAATGCACTGCTTTAAAGGGTGGTGGAGCAAGTTCCATAGTAACTTTCAATTGGATATTTGCTTAAAAAGAAAACATTTGCCAGGCTGTGGGACAAGAGCAGGGAGGTATGACTGAACTCCTTCAGAGAGCTGGCACAGGCATGATGGGCCAAATGGCCTCCTTCTGCAATCTGTGATTGTAAGTTGAAACAATCATAATCATCATAGGCCGTCCCACGTGTCACGGTTGACTTGCTTCCACGCCAAAAAAGGATGTATTCACAGGTGTTTCAATGAAGGACCTAATATTCTAGGTCCCGAACTACATCCTGAAGGGTGGAAGATGCCTGTGCGTAGATTTTTTTAACGTGGGGTGGCCGTTGCACACCAGCCACCACACGGGCTTGACAGAGCTAGGTCTTGGTCCAGTGGCAAGGGTTAACCAAGACGACTGGAGACCTGCTTTGCTGCACAGACCTAGTGCGCACACATATCGCAGTGTGGGCTGGCCCGTGCTGCCCCATGGGCCCAAACTCGCGCCTCTCCTGGGCCTCATTACATCCCTCCATAGTCTCTCACCGCTCCTGCTGTATCTGCTCACACTCCAATCACCGAAACAATCATAAGTGGCATTCCTGGTTTATTGCTCATTTTCTGTTAATTTTTGTTGAGGGTTTTGTTTAAATAGCGAGTGCTGATGATCCAATCAAAGGATCGGAGGGAAGCATGATTGAGCCACTCGGTGCAAGGGTGCTGTATTAAGTGCACAGTTAAAATGTAAACACTTGTGAAGCGCCCGGGGTCAATAATTGTGCCCGAGGTTGTTGATCCATCTTCCTCACACTCTCCAGCTCCTCCAGACCGGTGCGTGATGTCATTGCTGGTTTCAACAAATGAAGTAATCTACTGTGAACAAAAATGAAAAAATTTCAAGAGTTAATCATAATTCTTCAATTTCTGAAAGCGGGGGGCTGGTGAGAGTCATTTATTATGAATTCAATTATTTTGTTAAATATCTTGGAGTTTTGACAGCAATAAGTTACTGACGGCAGCCAATACTGTGGATAAAATGCCATTATTACTGAATGGTAAGCAGGCAACACGTGTCCATGATCGCTATCTACTCCTGTACTCAATCCACACAACAAAAACAGATGATCTGCTCATTATCACATTGCTGTTTGTGGGAGCTTGCTGTGCGCAAATTGGCTGCTGCGTTTCCCACATTACAACAGTGACTACACTCCAAAAGCACTTCATTGGCTGTACGACGCCTGCGTCTGCGCACATACAGAGGCTGAACTCCAGGACAAAGTCGACATATTTACTAAGGCAGACGAAGGCATAGGCCTTACGCTAAACATCCGTAAGACAAAGGTCCTCCACCAGCCTGTCCTCACCGCACAGCACTGCCCCCCAGTCATCAAGATCCACGGCACGACCCTGGACAACGTGAACCATTTCCCATACCTCGGGAGCTTCTTATCAACAAGAGCAGACATTGATGACGAGATTCAACATGGCCTCCAGTGCACCAGTGCAGCCTTCGGCCGCCTGAGGAAAACAGTGTTCGAAGACCAGGCCCTCAAATCTGCCACCAAGCTCATGGTCTACAGGGCTGTATTAATACCCGCCCTCCTGTATGGCTCAGAGACGTGGACCGTGTACAGTAGACACCTCAGGTCGCTGGAGAAATACCACCAAAGATGCCTCCGCAAGATCCTACAAATCCGCTGGGAAGACAGATGCACCAACATTAGCGTCCTCGACCAGGCCAACATCCTCAGCATTGAAGCACTGGCCACACTTGATCAGCTCCACTGGGCAGGCCACATTATCCGCATGCCAGACACGGGACTCCCAAAGCAAGCGCTCTACTCGGAACTCCTTCACAGCAAACGAGCCAAAGGTGGGCAGAGGAAATGTTACAGGGACACCCTCAAAGCCTCCCTGATAAAATGCAACATCCCCACCGACACCTGGGAGTCCCTAGCCAAAGACCACCCTAAGTGGAGGAAGTGCATCTGGGAGGGCGCTGAGCACCTCGAGTCTCATTGCCTAGAGCATGCAGAAATCAAGCGCAGGCAGCGGAAAGAGCGTGCGGCAAACCAGTCCCAGCCACTCCTTCACTCAATAACTATCTGTCCCACCTGTGGCAGTCTGTGGCTCTCGTATTGGACTGTTCAGCCACCTAAGGACTCATTTTAAGAGTGGAAGCAAGTCTTCCTCGATTCCGAGGGACTGTCTATGATGATGATGATGATGGCTGTAAAGCGCTTTGAGATGTCCAGTGGTCATGAGAGGCACTAAATAAATCCAAATCTTTTTTTCTCTGTCCCAGAAAAAGAGCAATTGAAACAATGGCGCCTCACTCCCACAGGTAGTAAATTGTTCTTGGAGGTTTTTAGAATCTTAATTTAAAGTTTTTTTCTCACTTTTCTTTTGTCTCTTTTTTCTTTTCTCAAACCAATCTTTCTTTCCCTCACTTTATTTCTGTGTCTGTGCCCGAATTTTCTGTTATAATGTAACTATGTAATACTTGCCACCAGAGGGTGCGACTGTTGGAGTCCTAATGGTCACCTGCACACACGTGCAGGGCCAGTATAAAAGGTTGGCTGCCATTTTCTTTAGGCACTCTGGAGTTGTAATAAAGAAGACTACGGTCACAGTAAGTTTAGCTCACAGCCTCGCGGAGTTCTTCTATGTGTTATGCTCCTCCTATACCATGTGGGAACTCAGGGACACTTCCGGTGTCCCTGACGACTACGTGTGTGAGAAGTGTATCCGCCTCCAGCTCCTGACGGACCGCGTTGCGGAATTAGAGCTGAGGGTGGACTCACTCTGGAGCATCCACGATGCTGAGAATGACGTGAGTAGCACGTGTAGCGAGTTGGTCTTACCGCAGGAGAAGGATCCACAGCCAGCTAGTGAATGGAAGACCAGCAGGAAGAGTAGTGCAAGGAAGGTAGTGCAAGGGTCCCCTGTGGTCATCCCCCTGCAAAACAGATACACTGCTTTGAGTGCTGTTGAGGGGGATGAGTCATCAGGGGAGGGCAGCAACAGCCAAGTTCATGGCACCGTGGCTGGCTATGTTGCACAGGAGGGCAGGAAAAAGAGTGGGAGAGCGATAGTGATAGGAGATTCAATCATAAGGGGAATAGATAGGCGTTTCTGCGGCCGCAACCGAGACTCCAGGATGGTATGTTGCCTTCCTGGTGCAAGGGTCAAGGATGTCTCCGAGCGGGTGTAGGACATTCTAAAAAGAGAGGGAGAACAGCCAGTTGTCGTGGTGCACATTGGTACCAACGACATAGGTAAATAAAGGGATGAGATCCTACGAGACGAATTTAAGGAGCTAGGAGCTAAATGAAAAAGTAGGACCTCAAAAGTAGTCATCTCGGGATTGCTACCAGTGCTACGTGCTAGTCAGAGTAGGAATTGCAGGATAGCACAGATGAATACGTGACTTGAGCAGTGGTGCAGCAGGGAGGGATTCAAATTCCTGGGGCATTGGAACAGGTTCTGGGGGAGGTGGGACCAGTACAAACCGGATGGTCTGCACCTGGGCAGGACCGGAACCAATGTCCTAGGGGGAGTGTTTGCTAGTGCTGTTGGGGAGGAGTTAAACTAATATGGCAGGGGGATGGGAACCAATGCAGGGAGACAGAGGGAAACAAAAAGGAGACAAAAACAAAAGACAGAAAGGAGATGAGCAAAAGTGGAGGGCAGAGAAACCCAAGGCAAGAAACAAAAAGGGCCACTGAATATAAAGGGGCTGCAGGAGGGGTCAAAACTAAAAATCATGGTTTAAAAACTAGGATGAAAACACTCTACCTAAATGCACGCAGCATTCGAAATAAAGTAAATGAGTTGATGGCACAAATCATTACAAATGGGTATGATTTGGTGGCCATTACAGAAACATGGTTGCAGGGTGGCCAAGACTGGGAATTAAACATACAGGGGTATCTGACAATTCGGAAGGATAGACAAGAAGAGAAAGGAGGTGGGGTAGCTCTGTTAATAAAGGATGATATCAGGGCAGTTGTGAGGGATGATATTGGCTGCAATGAACAAAATGTTGAATCATTGTGGGTGGAGATTAGAGATAGTAAGGGAAAAAAGTCACTGGTCGGCATAGTTTATAGGCCCCCAAATAATAACTTCACGGTGGGGCGGGCAATAATCAAGGGAATAATGGAGACATGTGAAAAAGGAACGGCAGTAGTCATGGGGGATTTTAACCTACATATCGATTGGTCAAATCAAATCGCACGGGGTAGCCTGGAGGAGGAATTCATAGAATGCATACGGGATTGTTTCTTAGAACAGTATGTAACAGAAACTTCAAGGGAGCAAGCCATCTTAGATCTGGTCCTGTGTAATGAGACAGGAAAAATAAACGATCTCCTAGTAAAAGATCCTCTCGGAATGAGTAATCACAGTATGGTTGAATTTGTAATACAGATTGAGGGTGAGGAAGTTGTGTCAGAAACGAGCGTACTATGCTTAAACAAAGGGGACTACAGTGGGATGAGGGCAGAGTTGGCTAAAGTAGACTGGAAACAAAGACTAAATGGTGGCACAATTGAGGAACAGTGGAGGACTTTTAAGGAGCTCTTTCATAGTGCGCAACAAAAATATATTCCAGTGAAAAAAAAGGGCGGCAAGAGAAGGGATAACCAGCCTTGGATAACCAAGGAAATAAAGGAGAGTATCAAATCAAAGACCAATGCGTATAAGGTGGCCAAGGTTAGTGGGAAACTAGAGGATTGGGAAAATTTTAAGCAACTGCAAAGAATGACTAAAAAAGCAATAAAGAAAGGGAAGATAGATTACGAAGGTAAACTTGCGCAAAACATAAAAACAGATAGTAAAAGCTTTTACAGATATATAAAACGGAAAAGAGTGACGAAAGTAAATGTTGGTCCCTTAGAAGATGAGAAGGGGGATTTAATAATGGGAAATGTGGAAATGGCTGAGACCTTTAACAATTATTTTGCTTCGGTCTTCACAGTGGAAGACACAAAAACCATGCCAAAAATTGCAGGCCACAGGAATGTGGGAAGGGAGGACCTTGAGACAATCACTATCACTAGGGGGGTAGTGCTGGACAGGCTAATGGGACTCAAGGTAGACAAGTCCCCTGGTCCTGATGAAATGCATCCCAGGGTATTAAAAGAGATGGCAGAAGTTATAGCAGATGCATTAGTTATAATCTACCAACATTCTCTGGACTCTGGGGAGGTACCAGTGGATTGGAAAGCAGCTAATGTAATGCCTCTGTTTAAAAAAGGGGGCAGACAAAAGGCAGGTAAACATTTGCCGGTTAGTTTAACATCTGTAGTGGGGAAAATGCTTGAAACTATCATTAAGGAAGAAATAGCGGGACATCTAGATAGGAATAGTGCAATCAAGCAGACACAGCATGGATTCATGAAGGGGAAATCATGTTTAACTAATTTACTGGAATTCTTTGAGGATATAACGAGCATGGTGGATAGAGGTGTACCGATGGATGTGGTGTATTTAGATTTCCAAAAGGCAGTCGATAAGGTGCCACACAAAAGGTTACTGCAGAAGATAGAGGTACGCGGCGTCAGAGCAAATGTATTAGCATGGATAGAGAATTGGCTGGCGAACAGAAAGCAGAGAGTCGGGATAAATGGGTCCTTTTCGGGTTGGAAATCGGTGGTTAGTGGTGTGCCACAGGGATTGGTGCTGGGACCACAACTGTTTACAATATACATAGATGACCTGGAAGAGGGGACAGAGTGTAGTGCAACAAAATTTGCAGATGACACTAAGATTAGTGGCAAAGCGGGTTTTGTAGAGGACTCAGAGAGGCTGCAAGGAGATTTGGATAGGTTAAGCGAATGGGCTAAGGTTTGGCAGATGGAATACAATGTCGGAAAGTGTGAGGTCATCCACCTTGGGGAAAAAAAACAGTAAAAGGGAATATTATTTGAATGGGGAGAAATTACAACATGCTGAGGTGCAGAGGGACCTGGGGGTCCTTGTGCATGAATCCCAAAAGGTTAGTTTGCAGGTGCAGCAGGTAATCAGGAAGGCGAATGGAATGTTGGCCTTCATTGCGAGAGGGATGGAGTACAAAAGCAGGGAGGTCCTGCTGCAACTGTATAGGGTGTTGGTAAGGCCGCACCTGGAGTACTGCGTGCAGTTTTGGTCACCTTACTTAAGGAAGGATATACCAGCTTTGGAGGCGGTACAGAGACGATTCACTAGACTGATTCCGGAAATGAGGGGGTTACCTTATTGAGTAGACTGGGTCTTTACTCTTTGGAGTTCAGAAGGATGAGGGGTGATCTTATAGAAACATTTAAAATCATGAAAGGGATAGACAAGATAGAAGCAGAGAGGTTGTTTCCACTGGTAGGGGAGACTAGAACTAGGGGGCACAGCCTCAAAATACGGAGGAGCCAATTTAAAACCGAGTTGAGAAGGAATTTCTTCTCCTAGAGGGTTGTGAATCTGTGGAATTCTCTGCCCAAGGAAGCAGTTGAGGCTAGCTCATTGAATGTGTTCAAGTCACAGATAGATAGATTTTTAACCAATAAGGGAATTAAGGGTTACGGGGAGAGGGCGGGTAAGTGGAGCTGAGTCCACGGCCAGATCAGCCATGATCTTATTGAATGGCGGAGCAGGCTCGAGGGGCTAGATGGCCTACTCCTGTTCCTAATTCTTATGTTCTTATGTTCTTATGTTCAACATTTTCTTTATACGTTATTTTGACCCAACTCTGGTTCACGTTCCAGTCATTCGCTCGAGTTGGAGCGTAAAACTCCCAATGCTGGAAATCTGCCGTGGAAATAACAAGTAGCACAAGAACCACACACGCGAGCAGAGAAACGTATTGTTTCGGGTGGAGACCCGTGTCAGAATCACAGTGCCGATTTACCTGCTATGGATATCCTAGTATTTTTTAAAAATTCCAAACAATCTTTCAAGCATCTTCCATATTTGAGTTGTCAGTCAGAGCATCACCTTCAGTTTATCCTGCGCTGTGAGGATGGAGAAAACAAGCGAGATGAGGAGGAAACTCTCCAGCCAGATTTTTTTCCATGGGATCCATTCTTGTGTCCGCTGTGGCTCAGTGGGTAGCACTCTCGCATCTGAGCAAGAAGGTTGTGGGGACTTGAGCAAATAAATCCGTGCTGACACTCCAGTGCAGTGCTGAGGGAATGCTGCACTGTCGGTGGTGCCGTCTTTCAGATGAGACGTTAAACCGAGGCCCCGTCTGCACTCTCAGGTGGATGTAAAACATCCCTTGACAGTATTTTGAAGAAGAGCAGGGGAGTTATCCCCGGTGTCCTGGGGCCAATATTTATCCCTCAGTCAACATAATAAAAACAGATCATCTGGACATTATCACATTGCTGTTTGTGTGAGCTTGCTGTGCGCAAGTTGGCTGCCGTGTTTCCACATCACAACAGTGACTCCACTCCAAAAGTACTTCATTGGCTGTAAAGCGCTTAGTGACGTCCGGTGGTCGTGAAAGGCGCTATATAAATGCAAATCTTGCTTTTTTTTTGGAAGTTTTCCCCCTGTTTTGGCCCCATCGCCCATGGTGAGTAGCGCCCCCTTTCTCAGAGAGGCACATCTTCTGTTCTGTGCCACTGTCACTGCCGTTCCCAAACTGATCACTCCTTACCGTTTGATTTCGCCCCCGCTCCAACCACCCCGCTGCGGTAAGATTCTCGGCTATGTTCAGGAGCCAGGCCTGATGTCCAGTGGAGATTGCCGACTCTGGCTGTGTGGGAAATGACACTTGCACTCTGTGCCCTGTGCCACTGACTATGAGTAAACCAACACACTGGGCCCACTTCAATAGAACATAAGAAATAGCAGCAGGAGTAGGCTATACGGCCCCTCGAGCCTGCTCCGCCATTTAATACGATCATGGCTGATCCGATCATGGACTTGGGTCCACTTCCCCGGCCGCTCCCCATTACCTCTTATCCCCTTATCATTTAAGAAACTGTCTATTTCTGTCTTAAATTTATTCAATGTCCCAGCTTCCACAGCTCTCTGAGGCAGTGAGTTCCACAGATTTACAACCCTCCGAGAGAAGAAACTTCTCCTCATCTCAGTTTTAAATGGGCGACCACTTATTCTAAGATCATGGCCTCTAGTTCTAGTCTCCCCCATCAGTGGAAACATCCTCTCTGCATCCATCTTGTCAAGCCCCCTCATAATATTGTACGTTTCGATAAGATCACCTCTCATTCTTCTGAATTCCAATGAGTAGAGGCCCAACCTACTCAACCTTTTCTCATAAGATAAACCTCTCATCCCTGGAATCAACCTAGAGAACCTTCTCTGAACTGCCTCCAAAGCCAGTGTATCCTTTCGTAAATATGGAAACCAAAACTGCACACAGCATTCTAGGTGTGGCCTCACCAATACCCTGTAGAAATGTAGCAAGACTTCCCTGCTTTTATATTCCATCCCCTTTGCGATAAAGACCAAGATTCCATTGGCCTTCCTGATGACTTGCTGTACCTGCATACTATCCTTTTGTGTTTCATGCACAAGTACCCCCAGGTCCCGCTGTGCTGCAGCACTTTGCAATCTCTCCCCATTTAAATAATAACTTGCTCTTCGATTTTTTTCTGCCCCACTCTCCCCCCCCCCCCCCCCGCCAGCCATCGCATCATCCGGCTCCCTAAATGATTCAAGGGTTTCAGTCTCTCACACTTTCCAACATTATACTCCATGACCTCACACTTTCCAACATTATACTCCATCTGCCAAATGTTTGCCCACTCACTTAGCCTGTCTATGTCCTTTTGCAGCTTTTTTGTGTCCTCCTCACACATAGCTTTTCCTCCCGTCTTTGTATTGTCAGCAGACTTGGATACATTACACTCGGTCCTTTCTTCCAAGTCGTTAATATAGATTGTAAATAGTTGGGGCCCCAGCACTGATCCCTGCAACACCCCACTAGTTACTGATTGCCAACCCGAGAATGAACCATTAATCCCGACTCACTTAGTTCAGTTTTGAATCCATGAAAGCAGCAAAAGAAAACTGGCTTTGAGACTAGGGCTTGAACGTCTGCCAGGACAAGCTTCCCCAGGAACAGTTAATTTTAGTTGAATGTTAAGTGCGTCCTTACTGTTCACTACCACCGGGGCTGGTTGAAGCGAATAATATAGATGCATTTAAGGGGAGGCTAGACACGCATATGAGGGAGAAGGGAATAGAGGGTTATGGGGATAGAGTTAGATGAGGAAAGACAGGAGGAGGCTCGAGTGGAGCATGGACTGGTTGGGCTGAATGGGCTGTTTCTGTGCCGTATATCCTATGGAATCCTCTGCTTATGAGTTTCCATTGAATCCAGGCAGCCCTCCGATGAATCTCTGCTATTTAATTCAGGTGAGATTCCAAAAGAGTAGTCAGGGGAGGCGGGGATTAACAAAAAAAAGGCCAACACCTTGAACAACACTGTAATTAAAATAAATTAAAATACCCGCGCTGTTTTTAGTTTCAACGGATTTGCATGTGGCTCGCTCGACACCGAGTCTTTCCTGGTTCAGCCACTGACCCCATGTTGCTGCGTATAGCAGCTTCATTAAAGGTTTCAAAGTCATGACAAACTGGACTGTGGTTTTGCCATATTTTACCAGCCTTCCACTTCCTGCCACGAGGTGTCTATATAAATATTGTTAATAGCACTAACATAATGTTAAGTCAGATTTTACTGGGGTCTGTTATATGCCCTTGAGATTTATTAGCTATAGGATTTGAAGTAAATTTTTATTAGTTTAAATGAAGCTCCACCGCCATGGACCGAGCCCTCTTCATCTTTTTTTAGTGATCCCTTCCCTCTTCCTTGTCATCCCTCCTTCCCCACATCATAATGTTGTGGAATAAATCTTGCTGCGGGAAATATTTATTCGACTCACTAGCCAGTCGGTGATCTCATAAATTATCGGGACTTTCTCATGAAACCATAATCAACATGCACTGCTGTATGCTAATGGTTTATTGACCAAATATGGGCTAATTGGACCCTGGGAGCAAAGGCTACTGTGATATACATGAGACAACTTCAAGCCCATAATGCACTGATAACCGACTCGATGTCTCTGTGCTGTTCATATTTAAAAAAAAGAGAAAGAAGCTGTTTCAAGATTTTAAAATTGTAATATTAGTTTGCTAATGCACATAATTTCTGAAGTGGGAACGCTCTCTGTGCCGATTAACTCTTTTTTTATTGCAACAATGCTATGTTTAAATGACCGTTGAAAGCTTTCTATCGCCGTGAATTATTATCTTCTTTTGTACAATCGGTGATATCTTATGTTTGCCTGACGTTCTGTGAATAGTGTTTACCTGAAACCGATGCAATTCAATACAGGTTTTAACTGAATTAATCAGCCCGCTAATCAATTAAAGATACGCCGATGGTCAGGTGGGAGGAGGTTGCAAAGCGTCAACATTACCGAGGGTTTGGATGACCCGGATCGTGAGCTGGTTGTTGCTGCTTTTAACTCCCTCCCTGGGCCTTGCTATTCATTGCAATGTGATTGAGTTTAACTGTTCAAAAGTGTAAAATCCCGGTGAACTGCTGTTCAGAGCTCGCTCAGATAACAAGAGCATGAGGAAGGCCATTCAGCCCATCTTAATTCTACCGTCCGGAGCAGCCCCACTCTCCCCACCCCCGACCCCTGACCCCTTCCGCCAGCCATCGCAGCATCCTGCTCAATAAATGATTCCAGGGTTTCAGTCTCCACCACTCTGCTTTGAAGGCCATTCCAAATGTTGATCACTCTCTCCGTGCAGAAGGACAGCTGGAGATCAGGCCTCAATTATGCCTTTTGCTAGTTTTGAACCTGTGTCACCTCGGCCTACGCCCACCGTGTAGTTTAAAGTAGTACTCCAGAATAAAAACAGAAAATGCTGGAAATCTCAGCGGGTCAGGCAGCATCTGTGGAGAGGAAGTAGAGTTAAAGTTTCGGGTCAATGACCCGTCGTCAGAACTGGAGAGTGTTCGAAGAGAACAGATTCTTAACAAGCACTGAAAGGGGGAGGGGAAGAAAGAACAAAAGGGAAGGTCTATGATAGGGTGGAAGACAGGAGAGATTAGAGAGACAAAAGGGATGATGGGCCAACTTCAAATGCTAATGCCAGGAGTTAGAAAAACATTAGCCGAGAAAGGGTGTGAATGGTGAGATTACGACCAACTGCCATCAGAGATGCTTTTACCTCCTCAAGATCCACAAACAGGATTGCCCCGGTAGACCCATTGTTTCAGCCTGTTCTTGCCCCACAGAACTTATTTCTTCCTATCTCGACTCTATTTTTTCTGCCCTTGTCTAGTCTCTTCCCACCTACATCCGTGTGTGTGTGTGTGTGTGTGTTTTGGAGAGTGTGTGTATGTGCGTTTTGGAGGCTGTGTGTGTGTGTTTTGAAGGTTGTGTGTGTTTTTGGAGGCTGCGTGTGTGTGTGTGTGTTTTGGAGGGTGTGTGATCACAATCCACGGCACGGCCCTGGACAACGTGGACCATTTTCAATACGTCGGGAGCCTCTTATCAACAAGAACAGACATTGACGATGGGATTCAACACTGTCTCCAGTGCACCAGTGCAGCCTTCGGCCACCCGAGGAAAAGAGTGTTTGAAGACCAGGCCGTCAAATCCACCACCAAGCTCACGGTCTACAGGGCTGTAGTAATATCCGCCCTCCTGTATGGCTCAGAGACATGGACCATGTACAGTAGACACCTCAAGTTGCTGGAGAAATACCACCAACAATGTCTCCGCAAGATCCTACAAATCCCCTGCGAGGACGCACCAACGCTAGTGCCCTTGACCAGGCCAACATCCCCAGCATTGAAGCACTGACCACACTTGATCAGCTCCGCTGGGCAGGCCACATTGTTCGCATTCCAGACACGAGACTCCCAAAGCAAGCGTTCTTCTCGGAACTCCTTCACGGCAAACGAGCCAAAGGTGGGCAGAGGAAATGCTACAAGGACACCCTCAAAGCCTCCCTGATAAAGTGCGACATCCCCACCGATACCTGGAAGTCCCTGGCAAAGACCTCCCTAAGTGGAGGAAGTGCATCCGGGAGGGCACTGAGCACCTCAAGTCTCATCGCCGAGAGCATGCAGAAATCAAGCGCAGACAGCGGAAAGAGCGTGTGGCAAACAAGTCCCACCAACCTTTCCCTCAACAACTATCTGTTCCACCTGTGACAGGAACTGTGGTTCTCGTATTGGACTGTTCAGCTACCTAAGGACTCATTTTTAGAGTGGAAGCAAGTCCTCCTTGATTCCGAGGGACTGCTTATGATGATGATACGTGTGTGCGCATTTTGGAGGGTGCATGTGTGTGTTTTGGAGGGTTTGTGTGTGTTTTGGAGGGTGTATGTGTGTGTTTTAGAGGGTGTATGCAGGTGTTTTGGAGGGTGTGTGTGTGTGTTTTGGTGTGTGTGTTTGTTTTCGAGGATGTGTGTGCGTGTTTTGGAGGGTGTGTATGTGTGTGTTTTGGAGGGTGTGTTTGTGTTATGAAGGGTATGTGTGTGGTTTTTGGAGGTTGTGTATGTGTGTGTTATAAGTGTGTGTGTGTGTATTGGAGGGTGTGTGTGTGTGTGTTTTGAAGGGTGTGTGTGTGTATTGGAGGATGTGTATGTGTGTTTTGGAGGGTGTGTTTTGGAGGGTGTGTGGGTGTGTTTTGGAGGGTGTGCATGTGGTGTTTGGGAGGGTGTGTGTGTGGGTGTGTGTTTTGTAGGGTGGGTGTGTGTTTTGGAGTGTGCGTTTGTGTGTGTTTTGTAGGGTGTGAGTGTGTTTTGGAGGGTGTGTGTATGTGTGTGTTTTGGAGGGTGTGAGTATGTGTGTGTTTTGGAGGGTGTGTGTGTGTGTGTTTTGGAGGGTGTGTGTGTAAGTGTTTGTTTTGGAGGGTGTGTGTGTGTGTGTGTGTTTTGGAGGGTGTGTGTGTGTGTTTTGGAGGGTGTGTATGTGGGTTTTCGAGTGTATGTGTGCGTGTCTTTTGGAGGGTGTGTGTGTGATTTGGAGGGTGTATGTGTGCTTTGGAGTGTGTGTGTATATGTGCGTGTTGGGGGCTTTGTGTTTTGTTTTGGAGGGTGCATGTGTCTTGGAGGGTGCGTGTGTTTTGGAGTGTGTGTGTGTGTGTGTGTTTTGGATGGTGTGTGTGTGTTTTGGAGAGTGTGTTTGTGTTTTGGAGTGTGTTTGTTTTTGAGGGTGTGTTTGCGTGTTTTTTGGTGTGTGTCTGTCTGTGATTTGGATTATGTTTGTGCGTTTTGGGGGTTGTGTGTGTGTTTAGGCGGTTGTCTGTGTGTTTTGGAAAGTGTATGTGTGTTTTTGCGGGATTGTATATGTGTGTTTTGGAGGGCATGTGTGTGTGTGTGTGTGTTTTGGAGGGTGTGTTTGTGTTTTGGAGTGTGTGTGTGTTTTGGAGTGTGTGTGTGTGTGTGTTTTGGATGGTGTGTGTGTGTTTTGGAGAGTGTGTTTGTGTTTTGGAGTGTGTTTGTTTTTGAGGGTGTGTTTGCGTGTTTTTTGGTGTGTGTCTGTCTGTGATTTGGATTATGTTTGTGCGTTTTGGGGGTTGTGTGTGTGTTTAGGCGGTTGTCTGTGTGTTTTGGAAAGTGTATGTGTGTTTTTGCGGGATTGTATATGTGTGTTTTGGAGGGCGTGTGTGTGTGTGTGTGTGTGTTTTGGAGGGTGTGTTTGTGTTTTGGAGTGTGTGTGTGTTTTGGAGTGTGTTTGTGTTTTGGTGTTTGTGTGTTTTGGATGGAATGTGTGTGTCTGATTTGGAGGGTGTGTGTGTGTTTTGGAGGGTGTGTGTGTGTTTTGGAGGGTGTGTGTGTTTTGCAGGGTATGTGTGTGTGTGTTTTGGAAGGTGTGTGTGTGTGTTTTGGAGGGTGTGTGTGTGTTTTTGGAGTGTATGTGTGTGTCTTTTGGAGGGTGTGTTTTGGGGTGTCTGTGTTTTGGAGGGGGTGTGTGCATGTGTTTTGGAGGGTGTTTGTATGCTTTGGATAGTGTGTGTGTGATTTGGAGGGTTTGTGTTTTGGAGGGTGTGTGTTTTGGAGGGTGTGTGTGTGTGTTTTGGAGGCGGCGTGTATGTGTTTTGGAGGGTGTGTGTGTGTGTTTTGGAGAGTGTGTGTGTGTTTTGGAGGGTATGTTTGTGTTTTGGAGGGTGTGTGTGTTTTGGAGTGTGTGTGTGTGTTTTGGAGTGTGTGTTTTAGAGTATGTGTGTGCGTGTATTTTGGAAGGTGTGAGTTTTCGAGTGTATTTGTATTTGGGGGGGTTTGGAGGGTGTGTGTGTGTTTTGGATCATGTGTGTGTGTTTTGGAGGGAGTGTGTATGTGTTTTGGAGGGTGTGTGTGCGTGTTTTGGAGTGTGTTTGTGTTTTGGGGTTTGTGTTTTTTGGAGGGTGTGTGTGCGTTTTGTAGTGTGTGTGTTTTGGAGGGTGTGTGTCTGTGGACTGGGGCCTATAAGGCTTCAGTCAGTGGCCTTTTTCCAATTTAATTCAAATAAACCTTCGGACATGAAAGCTTGGGTTCAGTAAAGGCAATCTGTCTTCACTGTCCTACGTGACAGAGGTTCAGCGAATGTTTGGAGCGGAGGTTGCGGCGAGTGTTTTTGAGGCGGAGGTGCGGCGAATGAGGGTACGGGTCCCAGAAGAGCCGAGGGCCCGGGGCAGCACGGGCCAGCCCACACTGCGATATGTGTGCGCACTCGGTCCGTGCAACAGAGCTGGTCTCCAGTTGTCCTGATTAACCCTTGCCACTGGCCCAAGGCCTAGCTCTGTCAAGCCCATGTGATGGCTGATGTGCAACGGTCACCACACGTAAAAAAAATCCATGCACAGGCATCTTCCACCCCCTCAACTGGAGTTCAGGACTGCAACATCGGGTCCTTCATTGAAACATCTGTGAATTCTCGTGGAAGCAAGTCATCCTTGTTTGAGGGGCCGCCTCAATGACAGTGTGTGTGTGTTTCGGAGGGAGTATATGTGTCTGTTTTGGAGGATGTGTGTGTGTGTTTTGGAGTTTGTGTGTTTTGGAGGGTGTGTTTGTGTTTTGGAGGGCATATGTGTGTGTGTTTTAGAAGGTATGTATGTGTGTTTTGAAGAGTGTATGTGTATGCGGGTTTTCGAGGGATTGTATATTTGTGTTTTCGAGGACGTGTGTGTGTGTGTTTTGGAGGACATATGTGTGTGTGTTTTAGAGGGTGTGTATGTGTGTTTTGAAGAGTGTATGTGTATGTGAGTTTTCGAGGGATTGTATATTTGTGTTTTGGAGGGTGTGTGTGTTTGTATGTGTTTTGGAGGCATTGTGTGTATGTTTTTGGGGTGTGTGTTTTTGAGGGTGTGTGTTTGAGAGTGTGTGTGTGTGTGTGTTTTGGAGTGTGTGTGTGTGTTTTGGAGGGTGTGTGTGTTTTGGAGGGTCTGATTGTGTTTTGGAATGTGTGTATATTGGAGGGTATGTGTGAGCATTGGAGGGTGTGTGTGTGTGTTTTGGAGGTTGTGTAAAAACATAAGAACATAAGAATTAGGAACAGGAGTAGGCCATCTAGCCCCTTGAGCCTGCTCCGACATTCAACAAGATCATGGCTGATCTGGCCGTGGACTCAGCTCCACTTACCTGCCTGCTCCCCATAACCCTTAAATCCCTTATTGGTCAAAAATCTATCTATCTGTGACTTGAGTACATTCAATGAGCTAGCCTCAACTGCTGTGCAGAGAATTCCACAGATTCACAACCCTCTGGGATAAGAAATTCCTTCTCAACTCGGTTTTAAATTGGCTCCCCCATATTTTGAGGCTGTGCCCTCTAGTTCTAGTCTCCCCGACCAGTGGAAACAACCTCTCTGCCTCTATCTTGTCTATCCCTTTCATTATTTTAAATGTTTCTATAAGATCACCCCTCATCCTTCTGAACTCCAATGAGTAAAGACCCAGTCTACTCAATCTATCATCATAAGATAACCCCCTCATCTCCGGAATCAGCCTAGTGAATTGTCTCTGTACCCCCTCCAAAGCTAGTATATCCTTCCTTAAGTAAGGTGACCAAAACTGCACGCAGTACTCCAGGTGCGGCCTCACCAATACCCTATACAGTTGCAGCAGGACCTCCCTGCTTTTGTACTCCATCCCTCTCGCAATGTGTGTGTGTGTTTTGGAGAGTGTATGTATGTGTGTTTTTGCAGGATTGTATGAGTGTGTTTTGGAGGGTGTGTTTGTGTTTTGGTATGTGTATTTGTGTTTTGGAGAGCGAGGGTGTTTTTGTGTTTTGGAAGCTGTGTGTGTGTGTGTTTTGGAGCGTGTTTGTGCTTGGGGATTTGTGTGTTTTGGATGGTATGTGTGTGTCTGTTTGGAGTGTGTGTGTTTTAGAGAGTGTGCGTTTTGGAGGGTGTGTGTTTTGGAGGGTGTGTATTCTTGTTTGGAGGGTGTGTGTTTTGGAGTGTGTGTCTGTGTGTTTTGGAGGGTGTGTGCTTTGAAGGGAGCGTGTGTGTCTGTTTTGGAGTGTGTATTTGTGTGATGGAGTGTGTATTTGTGTTTGGAGGATGTGTGTGTGTCTGTGTTTTCGAGGGAGTTTGTATGTTTTGGAGGATGTGTGTGTGTATTTTGGAGGGTGTGTGTGTATTCAGGAGGGTGTGTATGTGTGTTTTGGTGGGTGTGTATGTGTGTTTTGGAGGGTGTGTGTGTATTTGGAGGGTGTGTGTTTGTTTTGGAAGGTGTATATGTTTTGGAGGGTGCGTGTGTGTTTATTTAGGAGGGTGTGTGTGTTTTGGAGGGTGTGTCTATGTGATTTGGAGGGTTTGTGAATGTTTTTGAGGGAATGTGTGTGTGTTTTGAAGGGTGAGTGTGTGTGTTTTGGAGAGTAAATGTGTGTGTTTTGGAGGGTGTGTGTGTGTGCTTGTGTGTTTTCGAGGGTGTGTTTTTTAGAGGCTGTGTTTATGTGTTTTGGCGGGGTGTGTTTTCTGGAGTGTTGGTGTGTGTGTATTTTGGAGGATGTGTATGTGTGTGGGTGTTTTGGATGGTATGTTTATGTTTTGGAGGATGTCTTTGTGTTTTGGAGGGTGAGGGTGTATTTGTGTTGTGGAGGGTGTGTGTTTGTGTTTTGGAGGGTGTGTGTACGTGTTTTGGAGTGTGTGTGTTTTGGAGGGTGTGCGTGTGTGTGTGTGTGATTTGGAGGATGTGTGTTTTGGAGGGTGTATGTGTGTGTCTGAGTTTTGGAAGATGTGTGTGTGTTTGTTTTGGAGGATTTGTCTCTGTGTTTTTGAGTGGGTGCGTGTTTTGGAGGGTGTATGTTTTGGAGGGTGTGTTTGTGTGTTTTTGAGTGTGTGTGTATGTGTGTTTTGGAGGGTGTGTGTGTGTTTTGGAGAGTGTGTGTGTTTTGGAGGGTATGTCTGTGTCACTTGGAGGGTGTGTATGTGTGTGTTTTCGAGTGAGTGTGTGTTTTTTAGAGGGTGTGTGTGTCTCTTGGAGGGTTTGTGTGTCAGTATTTTCGAGGGTGTGTGATTGTTTTGGAGGGTGTTTGTGTGTTTTGGAGGGTTTGTGTTTTTGTGTGTTTTCGAGTATGTGTGTTTTGGAGAGTGTGTGTTTTGGAATGTGTATGTGTGTGTATTTTTTGGAGAGTGTGTGAGTGTGTTTTGGAGGGTGTGTGTATGTGCATTTTGGAGTGTGTGCATGTGTGTGTGTTTTGGATGGTGTGTCTGTTTTGGAGTGTGTGTGCACGTGTGTGTTTTGGAGGGTGTGTGTGTCTCTTGGAGGGTATGTGTGTGTGTTTTCGAGTGTATGTGTGTGTTTTGGAGGGTGTGTGTGTGTGTTTTCGAGTGAGTGTGTGTTTTGAAGGATGTGTGTGCCTGTGTTTTGGGTGTGTGTATGCTTTGGAGGGTGTGTGGGTCTGTGTTTTGGATGGGGTGTGTGTGTTTTGGAGGTTGTATTTGTGTGTCTGTGTTTTCAAGGGTGTGTGTGCGTGTTTTGGAGGATGTGTATGTGTGCACATTTCGGAGGTTGTGTATGTGTGTGTGTGTGTTTTCGAGTGCGTGTGTGTGTTTTGGAGGGTATGTGTGCGTTTTGGAGGGTGTGAGTGTGTGTGTTTTCGAGTGAGAGTGTGTGTTTTGGAGGGTATGTGTGTGGTTTTGAGTGTGTGTGTGTGTGTGTATTTTGGCGGGTGTGTGTTTGTTTTGGAGAGTGTGTGTGTACGTTTTGGAGGGTATGTGCGTGTGTTTTGGGGGGGTGTGTGTGTTTGTGTTTGTGTGTGTTTTGGAGGGTGTGTGTATTGGAGGGTGTGTGTGTGTTTAGCTGTGTGTATATGTTTAAATAGAAACATAGAAAATAGGTACAGCAGTAGGCCATTTGGCCCTTCGAGCCTGCACCACCATTCAATATGATCGTGGCTAATCATGCAACTTTAGTACCCCATTCCTGCTTTCTCTCCATACCCCTTGATTCCTTTAGCCGTAAGGGCCATATCTAACTCCCTTTTGAATATATCTAACGAACTGGCCTCAACAACTTTCTGTGGTAAAGAATTTCACAGGTTCACAATTCTCTGAGTAAAGAAGTTTCTCCTCATCTCGGTCCTAAATGGCTTACTCCTTATCCTTAGACTGTGACCCCTGGTTCTGGACTTACCCAACATCGGGAACATTCTTCCTGCATCTAACCTGTCCAATCCCGTCAGAATTTTATATCTTCCTATGAGATCCCCTCTCATTCTTCTAAATTCCAGTCAATATAAGCCTGGTCGATCCAATCTTTCTTTATATATCAGTCCTGCCATCCCGGAACTCAGTCTGGCGAACCTTCGCTGCACTCCCTCAATAGCAAGAATGTCCTTCCTCAGATTAGGAGACCAAAACTGAACACAATATTCAAGGTGTAGCCTCACCAAGGCTCTGTACAACTGCAGTAAGACCTCCCTGCTCCTATACTCAAACCCTCTCGCTATGAAGGCCAACATGCCATTTGCCTTCTTCACCACCTGCTTTACCTGCATGCTGACTTTCAATGACATGCTGCCCAGGTCCCGTTACACCTCCCCTTTTCCTAATCTGTCACCATTCAAATAATATTCTGTCTTCCTGTTTTTACCATCAAAGTGGATAACCTCACATTTATCTACATTATATTGCATCTGCCATGCATTTGCCCACTCGCCTAACCTATCCAAGTCACCCTGCAGCCTCTTAGCATCCTCCTCAGAGCACACACCGCCACCCAGCTTAGTGTCATCTGCAAACTTGGAGATATTACATTCAATTCCTTCATCTGAGTCCCAGCACTGAACTTTACGGTACCCCACTAGTCACTGCCTGCCATTCTGAAAAGGACCCGTTTATTCCTACTCTTTGCTTCCTGTCTGCCAACCAGTTCTCTATCCATGTCAATACATGACCCCCAATTCCATGTGCTTCAATTTTGCCCATTAATCTCTTGTGTGGGACCTTGTCAAAAGCCTTTTGAAAGTCCAAATACGCCACATCCACTGGTTCTCCCTTGTCCACTCTACTAGTTACATCCTCAAAAAATTCTAGAAGATATGTCAAGCATCATTTCCCCTTCATAAATCCATGCTGATTTGGACTGATCCTGTCACAGCTTTCCAAATGCGCTGCTATTTCATCTTTAATAATTGATTCCAACATTTTCCCCACTACCGATGTCAGACTAACCGGTCTACAATTGCCTGTTTTGTCTCTCCCTCCTTTTTTAAAAAGTGGGGTTACATTAGCTACCCTTTAATCCATTGGAACTGACCCAGAGTCTATAGAATGTTAGAAAATGACCACCAATGCATCCACTATTGCTAGGGCTACTTCCTTCAGTACTGTGGGATGCAGACTATCAGGCCCTGGGGATTTCTCAGCCTTCAGTCCCACCAATTTCCCTAACACAATTTCCTGACTAATAAGGATTTCCTTCAGTTCCTCCTTCTCGCTAGACCCTCGGTCCCCTAGTATTTCTGGCAGGTTATTTGTGTCTTCCTTAGTGAAGACAGAACCAAAGGAGTTGTTCAATTGGTCAGCCATTTCCTTGTTCCCCATTATAAATTCACCTGATTCTGACTGCAAGGGACCTGCATTTGTCTTCACTAATCGATTTCTCTTCACATATCTATAGAAGCTTTTGCAGTCAGTTTTTATGTTCCCTGCAAGCTTCCTATCATACGCTATTTTCCCCCTCCTAATTAAACCCTTTGTCTTCCTCTGCTGAATTCTAAATTTCTCCCAGTCCTCAGGTTTGCTGCTATTTCTGGCCAATTTATATACCTCTTTCTTGGATTTAACACTATCCCTAATTTCTCTTGTTAGCCACGGTTGAGCCACCTTCCTTTGTGTCACTCTCCATCTTAATGAATATTATGGTCACTCTTCCCCAAGGGGTCTCGCACAACAAGATTGCTAATTAATCCTCTCTCGTTACACAACAGTCTAGGATGGCCAGCTCTCTAGTTAGTTCGTCGACGTATTGGTCTCGAAAACCATGCCTAATACACTCCAGGAAACCCTCCTCCACCGCATTGCTACCAGTTTGGTTAGCCCAATCTATATGTAGATTAAAGTCACCCATGATAACTGCTGTACCTTTATTGCACACATCCCTAATTTCCTGTTTGATGCCATCCCCAACCTCACTACTACCGTTTGGTGGTCTATACACAACTCCCACTAATGTTTTCTGCCCTGTGGTGTTTCGCAGCTCTACCCATACAGATTCCACATCATCCAAGCTAATGTCCTTCCTTACTATTGCGTTAATCTCCTCTTTAACCAGCAACGCTACCCCACCTCTTTTTCCTTTCTGTCTGTCCTTCCTGAATATTGAATACCCCTGGATGTTGAGTTCCCAGCCTTGGTCACCCTGGAGTCATGTCTCCGTAATTCCAATTACATCATATCTGTTAACAGCTATCTGCGCAGTTAATTCATCCACCTTATCATGAATGCTCCTCGCATTGAGACACAGAGCCTTCAGGCTTGTATTTTTTTAACACTCTTTGTTCTTTTAGAATAATGTTGTAATGTGGCCCTTTTTGATTTTTGCCTTTGATTTCTCTGACCTCCACTTTTCCTTATCTCCTTTCTACCTTTTGCTTCTGTCCCATTTTACTTCCCTCTGTCTCCCTGCATAGATTCCCATACCCCGCATATTAGTTTAAACCCTCCCCAACAGCACTAGCAAACACAGCCCCTAGGACATTGGTTCCAGTCCTGCCCAGGTTTGTACCGGTTTGTACTGGTCCCACCTCTCCCAGAACCATTTCCAATGTCCCAGGAATTTGAATCCCTCCCTCTTGCACTGTTCCTCAAGCCACATAATTGTTATGTATGGAGAATGAATCAGACTGAACACTGTGAGCTCAAAGTAAAGTGTGACAGTCTTTTATTCCAGGTCTCCAGAGTGCCTCTCCAACCTGTGAGGCCTCCTTAAATACCTGTACTCCCAAAGGATTATGGGATCCCTTGGGACTCCAGGGGATGAGCCCTCTGGTGGCTGTACAGAGTATATACAAGTTTACATACATAACAACACCATTCCCCCAACCCAAAGTCAACATTGTAACTATTTACAAGGTGAGTCAATTTGGGGCCCTTCTTGCCCTGGTTGATCGTCTCGATGTGAAAGCTGGTATTGGTGAATCAACTGTTGGGCCCTCGCTGGGCTGCTGTGCAGCTGCCCTTGCTGGGCTGCCTAATGTGGTGGGTCCTGCTGTGCTGCTGTGGATGATGGGTTCTGCTTCGTGGCCAACCGCAGTGCCGGTTGCCACTGGTGTGTATGTTGGGGAGTTCAAAAAAGGTAGGGTCCAAAGTGGGTTGCTCAGGATAGTCTGTGAATCTGAGTTTGATTTGGTCCAAGTGTTTCCGGTGAATGAGTCAATTTGAAAGTTTGACCTGAAACACCCTGCTCCCCTCTTTGGCCACGACAGTGCCGGGAAGCCACTTGGGACCTTGTCCATAATTCAATACAAATACAGGATCATTGATTTCAATCTCGCGTGACACATTTGTGCTATCATGGTATGTACTTTGTTGAAGCCGCCTGCTCTCTACCTCTTCATGTAGATCAGGGTGAACTAACGAGAGCCTTGTCTTACGTGCTTTTTGCATGAGCAGTTCAGCAGGTGGGATCCCAGTGAGTGAATGGGGTCTCATGCGGTAGCTAAGCAGGAGACGGGATTGGCGAGTCTACATGTGAGCCTTCCGTTACTCTCTTCAAGCCCTGCTTGATGGTTTGCACTGCTCTCTCTGCCTGACCATTGGATGCTGGTTTAAACGGGGCAGATGTGACATGTTTGATCCTGTTGCGGATCATGAATTCTTTGAACTCAGCACTGGTAAATCATGGCCCGTTGTTGCTCACCAGGACATCGGGTAGGCTGTGTGTGGCAAACATGGCCCGCAGAATTTCAGTAGTGGCAGCGGACGTGCTAGCCGACATTATATTACATTCAATCCATTTGGAGTACTCATCGACAACCACAAGGAACATTTTACCCAAGAACGGGCCTGCATAGTCGACATGTACCAGAGACCACGGTTTGGAGGGCCAAGACCATAAATTTAGCTGCGCCTCCCTGAGTGCATTGCTTAACTGCGAGCATGTATTACATCTGTGCACGCAGGACTCTAAGTCCACATCGATACCGGGCCACTACACGTGGGATCTGGCAGTTGCTTTCATTATTACGATGCCTGGGTGGGTACTGTGGAGGTCACTGATGAAGGTGTCTCTGCCCTTCTTGGGAACCACTACTCGATTGCCCTGTCTGCCTGTATAGACATTTCATCTTTGCGCCGCTGGAACGGCTTTATCTCTTTCTGCATTTCCACTGGGACACATGAAGCACACAGTTTTTGACTAGGGACAATAAGGGGTCCTGGCTCGTCCAGGTTTTGATCTGCTGGGCAGTGACAGGTGATTACTCATTCTCAAATGCTTCCATAACCATGGCTAAATCTGCGGGCTGCGCCATTTCCACCCCCGTGCTGGGCAATGGCAGCCTACTGAGAGCATCGGCGCAGTTTCCTGTGCCTGGCCTATGGCGGATGGCGTAGTTGTATGCGTACAACGTGAGCGCCCATCTCTGGATGCGGGCCGATGCATTCGTATTTATCTGTTGTGTCCTTACACTTTACTGTAAATCAACACGAGGCACATACTGGAGACAAAGTCACTCTGTGACCTGTACCTTTATTCACAGGACCAAGGAGTGATGACCCTGCATGGGACCTCCCTTTATATACCTGGATGACCAGGTGAGGAGTGTCTCCCACAAGTTCACCCCCTGTGGTCAAGGTGTGCATTTCTTAGGTGTATACAGTGCACGGTGTGGTTACATGAAGGTTACAGTTACATGAAGGCTACATACATGACATCACCTCCCCCCAACGACTTTGGGTCAAAGGTTGAGTCTTTCAGGCGGTTGACACTCTCTCGTGGAGTGCTGCAGTTGGGGCTCTGGTTGTTGAGCCTTGGCATGCGTCTTTGTCACCTGTGGTGATTCCGGCTCGTCCAGGCTACTTGCAGGGACTGTGCACGCTGCTGAAGGTTCTTGTTGCTCGTTCACTGGCGGTGGTGTGGGCAACATCTCATGATTTTCCTCAGGTTCCTCAGTGTCCATGCTGAACCTTTTTTTTACTTGGTCCAGATGCTTGCGGCATATCTGTCCATTGTTAAGTCTGACCACTATGACCCTATTCCCCTCTTTACCAATTACAGTACCCTCGAGCCACTTGGACCCCACAGCGTGATTAAGAACAAATACAGGGTCATCGATTTCTATACATCTCCCCTTTGAGTTACGGTCATGGCACTCATTTTGGGACTGGCACTTGCCCTCAACAATGTCTGACAGGACTGGGTGAATGAGGGACAGCCGAGTTTTAAGCGTGCGTTTCATGAGTAGTTCCGCTGGCGGAACTCCCGTGAGCGAGTGCGGTCGGGACCTGTAGACCAGCAGGAGGAGCGATAGGCGGCATTGAAGGGAGGGTCCTTGAATCCGGAGCATGCCTTGTTTTATGATTTGGACCGCATGTTCCGCCTGGCCATTGGAAGCCGGCTTGAACAGCGCTGTCCTGCCATGTTTGATGCCATTATCCGACATGAACTCCCGGAATTCATAGCTAGTGAAGCATGGGCCGTTGTCGCCAACCAGGATGTCCGGCAAGCCGTGGGTCGCAAAGACCGCACGCAGACTCTCCACTGTGGTGGATGTCGTGCACGAATTCAATATGATGTACTCGATCCATTTCGAGTATGCATCAACAACAATGAGGAACATTTTCCCCATGAATGGGCTCGTGTAGTCTACGTGAATACGTGACCATGGCTTGGTGGGCCAGGGCCACGGGCTGAGTGGGGCCTCTCTGGGGGCATTGCCCAGCAGGGCACACGTCGTGCACCTGCGACCACAGTGTTCCAGGTCTGCATCAATTCCCGGCCACCATACATGTGACCGGGCAATGGCCTTCATTAGCACAATGCCTGGGTGCTTGCTGTGGAGTTCCCTGATGAATGCTTCCCTTCCCTTCTGGGGCATGACTACCCGGCTGCCCCATAGTAGGCAGTCGGCTTGGATGGAGAGCTCATCCATCCGTCTGTGAAACAGTCTGACCTCTTCAGGGCATGCTCCGTGTGCGGGCAACCAAACCCCAGTCAGGACACATTTCTTAATCAGGGATAGGAGGGGATCTCTGTTTGTCCAGGTTTTGATCTGGTGGGCTGTGATGGGGGAGCCTGCGCTGTCGAAAGCATCGACAGCCATGACCATCTCAGCGCTTTGCTCCGCTGCCCCCTCAGTGATGGCCAGTGGGAGCCTGCTGAGCGCGTCAGCGCAATTTTCGGTGCCTGGCCTGTGCCGTATGGTGTAGTCATACGCAGCCAGTGTGAGAGCCCATCGCTGTATGCGAGCTGACGCATTGACATTGACAGCCTTGCTGTCGGACAGCAGGGATGTTAATGGTTTGTAGTCTGTTTCTAACTCGAACCTTCTGCCAAAAAGATACTGGTGCATCTTTTTCACCCCATAGACACATGCAAGTGCTTCCTTTTCAACCATCCCATATCCCCTTTCTGCTTGGGAGAGCGACCTGGAAGCATAAGCCACAGGTTGGAGTTGGCCCTCATCATTACTCTGCTGCAACACACATCCAACCCCATAGGATGATGCAGCGAATGTCAAAACCAATTTCTTACAGGGGTCGTACAGGGTCAACAGCTTATTAGAACAAAGCAGGTTCCGCGCCCGATTGAAAGCCCGTTCCTGACAGTCCCCCCAAAACCAATCGCAACCCTTACGCAGGAGCACGTGTAGCAGCTCCAACAATGTGCTTAAGTTCGGCAGAAAGTTCCCGAAATAGTTCAATAGTCCCAGAAATGAACGCAACTCTGATGTGTTGCTGAGCCTGGGCGCGCGACGGATCGCCTCCGTTTTGGATTCGGTAGGCCGAATCCCATCTGCGGCAACCCTCCTGCCCAAAAACTTGACCTCTGGGGCCAAAAACACAAACTTGGACTTCTTTAGTCGCAGGCCTACCCGGTCCAGTCGGCGTAGCACCTCCTCCAGGTTGTGGAGGTGTTCCTCGGTGTCTCGACCCGTGGTCGCTGAGGCGTGAGACCGGGAATCAGCAGAGGCCTATAAAAGGCCGCGAGAGGCAGCGGGAGTTCGTGGTCGCTGAGGCGTGAGTCCGGGGATCAGCAGAGGCCTATAAAAGGCCGCGAGAGGCAGCAGGAGTTCGTGGTCACTGAGGCGTGAGTCCGGGGATCAGCAGAGGCCTGTAAAAGGCCGCGAGAGGCAGCGGGAGTTCGTGGTCGCTGAGGCGTGAATCCGGGGATCAGCGAGAGGCCTATAAAAGGCCGCGAGAGGCAGCGGGAGTTCGTGGTCGCTGAGGCGTGAGTCCGGGGATCGGCAGAGGCCTATAAAAGGCCGCGAGAGGCAGCGGGAGTTCGTGGTCGCTGAGGCGTGAGTCCGGGGATCAGCAGAGGCCTATAAAAGGCCGCGAGAGGCAGCAGGAGTTCGTGGTCGCTGAGGCGTGAGTCCGGGGATCAGCAGAGGCCTGTAAAAGGCCGCGAGAGGCAGCGGGAGTTCGTGGTCGCTGAGGCGTGAATCCGGGGATCAGCGAGAGGCCTATAAAAGGCCGCGAGAGGCAGCGGGAGTTCGTGGTCGCTGAGGCGTGAGTCCGGGGATCGGCAGAGGCCTATAAAAGGCCGCGAGAGGCAGCGGGAGTTCGTGGTCGCTGAGGCGTGAGTCCGGGGATTGGCAGAGGCCTATAAAAGGCTGCGAGAGGCAGCGGGAGTTCGTGGTCGCTGAGGCGTGAGTCCGGGGATCAGCAGAGGCCTGTAAAAGGCCGCGAGAGGCAGCGGGAGTTCGTGGTCGCTGAGGCGTGAATCCGGGGATCAGCGAGAGGCCTATAAAAGGCCGCGAGAGGCAGCGGGAGTTCGTGGTCGCTGAGGCGTGAGTCCGGGGATCGGCAGAGGCCTATAAAAGGCCGCGAGAGGCAGCGGGAGTTCGTGGTCGCTGAGGCGTGAGTCCGGGGATTGGCAGAGGCCTATAAAAGGCTGCGAGAGGCAGCGGGAGTTCGTGGTCGCTGAGGCGTGAGTCCGGGGATCGGCAGAGGCCTATAAAAGGCCGCGAGAGGCAGCGGGAGTTCGTGGTCGCTGAGGCGTGAGTCCGGGGATTGGCAGAGGCCTATAAAAGGCTGCGAGAGGCAGCGGGAGTTCGTGGTCGCTGAGGCGTGAGTCCGGGGATCGGCAGAGGCCTATAAAAGGCCGCGAGAGGCAGCGGGAGTTCGTGGTCGCTGAGGTGTGAGTCCGGGGATCGGCAGAGGCCTATAAAAGGCCGCGAGAGGCAGCGGGAGTTCGTGGTCGCTGAGGTGTGAGTCCGGGGATCGGCAGAGGCCTATAAAAGGCCGCGAGAGGCAGCGGGAGTTCGTGGTCGCTGAGGCGTGAGTCCGGGGATCGGCAGAGGCCTATAAAAGGCTGCGAGAGGCAGCGGGAGTTCGTGGTCGCTGAGGTGTGAGTCCGGGGATCGGCAGAGGCCTATAAAAGGCTGCGAGAGGCAGCGGGAGTTCGTGGTCGCTGAGGCGTGAGTCCGGGGATTGGCAGAGGCCTCTAAAAGGCGTACTTGTGCAGCTACAGGGAGAAGGCAAAAAAGAAGTAGAAAGAAACAGAAAGGTGACGTTACAGCCAAGGGGGTAAGTGATTGGCTGGTGATTGGTGAGTAGTTTTCTTTTTCTTTTTTATATTAGTCAGTAATTTTAACATTGTTGTTGCCAATTTAAGTGTATCTAAGGGTTAAGTCATGGCAGGAGAGCTCGGTCGGGTGTTATGCTCTTCCTGTACCATGTGGGAACTCAGGGACACTTCCGGTGTCCCTGACGACTACGTGTGCGGGAAGTGTATCCGCCTCGAGCTCCTGACGGTCCGCGTTGTGGAGTTGGAGCTGAGGGTGGATTCACTCTGGAGCATCCACGATGCTGAGAATGACGTGAGTAGCACGTGTAGCGAGTTGGTCTTACCGCAGGAGAAGGGTCCACAGCCAGATAGGGAATGGAAGACAAGCAGGAAGAGCAGTGCAAGGAAGGTAGTGCAGGGGTCCCCTGTGGTCATCCCCCTGCAAAACAGATACACTGCTTTGAGTACTGTTGGCGGGGGATGACTCATCAGGGGAGGGCAGCAGCAGCCAAGTTCATGGCACCGTGGCTGGCTCTGTTGCAGAGAAGGGCAGGAAAAAGAGTGGGAGCGCGATAGTGATAGGGGATTCAATGGTGAGGAGAAGAGATAGGCGTTTCTGCGGCCGCAACCGAGACTCCAGGATGGTATGTTGCCTCCCTGGTGCAAGGGTCAAGGATGTCTCGGAGCGGGTGCAGGACATTCTGAAAAGGGAGGGAGAACAGCCAGTTGTCGTGGTGCACATTGGTACCAACGACATAGGTAAAAAAAGGGATGAGGTCCTACGAAACGAATTTAAGGAGCTAGGAGCTAAATTAAAAAGTAGGACCTCAAAAGTAGTAATCTCGGGATTGCTACCAGTGCCGCGTGCTAGTCAGAGTAGGAATCGCAGGATTGCGCAGATGAATACGTGGCTTGAGCAGTGGTGCAGCAGGGAGGGATTCAAATTCCTGGGGCATTGGAACCGGTTCTGGGGGAGGTGGGACCAGTACAAACCGGACGGTCTGCACCTGGGCAGGACCGGAACCAATGTCCGAGGGGGAGTGTTTGCTAGTGCTGTTGGGGAGGAGTTAAACTAATATGGCAGGGGGATGGGAACCAATGCAGGGAGACAGAAGGAGACAAAAAGGAGGCAAAAGCAAAAGACAGAAAAGAGATGAGGAAAAGTGGAGGGCAGAGAAACCCAAGGCAAAGAACAAAAAGGGCCACTGTACAGCAAAATTCTAAAAGGACAAAGGGTGTTAAAAAAACAAGCCTGAAGGCTTTGTGTCTTAATGCAAGGAGTATCCGCAATAAGGTGGATGAATTAACTGTGCAAATCGATGTTAACAAATATGATGTGATTGGGATTACGGAGACGTGGCTCCAGGATGATCAGGGCTGGGAACTCAACATCCAGGGGTATTCAACTTTCAGGAAGGATAGAATAAAAGGAAAAGGAGGTGGAGTAGCATTGCTGGTTAAAGAGGGGATTAATGCAATAGTTAGGAAAGACATTAGCTTGGATGATGTGGAATCTATATGGGTAGAGCTGCAGAACACCAAAGGGCAAAGAACGTTAGTGGGAGTTGTGTACAGATCTCCAAACAGTAGTAGTGATGTTGGGGAGGGTATTAAACAGGAAATTAGGGGTGCATGCAATAAAGGTGCAGCAGTTATAATGGGTGACTTTAATATGCACATAGATTGGGCGAGCCAAACTGGAAGCAATACGGTGGAGGAGGATTTCCTAGAGTGCATAAGGGATGGTTTTCTAGACTAATATGTCGAGGAACCAACTAGGGGGGAGGCCATCTTAGACTGGGTGTTGTGTAATGACATTGTGCGAGGCCCCTTGGGGAAGAGTGACCATAATATGGTGGAATTCTGCATTCGGATGGAGAATGAAACAGTTAATTCAGAGACCATGGTCCAGAACTTAAAGAAGGGTAACTTTGAAGGTATGAGGCGTGAATTGCATAGGATAGATTGGCGAATGATACTTAAGGGGTTGACTGTGGATGGGCAATGGCAGACATTTAGAGACCGCATGGATGAACTACAACAATTGTACATTCCTGTCTGGCATAAAAATAAAAAAGGGAAGGTGGCTCAACCGTGGCTATCAAGGGAAATCAGGGATAGTATTAAAGACAAGGAAGTGGCATACAAATTGGCCAGAAATAGCAGCGAACCCGGGGACTGGGAAAAATTTAGAACTCAGCAGAGGAGGACAAAGGGTTTGATTAGGGCAGGGAAAATGGAGTACGAGAAGAAGCTTGCAGGGAACATTAAGGCGGATTGCAAAAGTTTCCATAGGTATGTAAAGAGAAAAAGATTAGTAAAGACAAACGTAGGTCCCCTGCAGTCAGAATCAGGGTAAGTCATAACGGGGAACAAAGAAATGGCAGACCAATTGAACAAGTACTTTGGTTCAGTATTCACTAAGGAGGACACCAACAACCTTCCGGATATAAAAGGGGTCAGAGGGTCAAGTAAGGAGGAGGAACTGAGGGAAATCTTTATTAGTCGGGAAATTGTGTTGGGGAAATTGATGGGATTGAAGGCCGATAAATCTCCAGGGCCTGATGGACTGCATCCCAGAGTACTTAAGGAGGTGGCCTTGGAAATAGCGGATGCATTGACAGTCATTTTCCAACATTCCATTGACTCTGGATCAGTTCCTATCGAGTGGAGGGTAGCCAATGTAACCCCACTTTTTCAAAAAGGAGGGAGCGAGAAAACAGGGAATTATCGACCGGTCAGCCTGACCTCAGTAGTGGGTAAAATGATGGAATCAATTATTAAGGATGTCATAGCAGTGCATTTGGAAAATGGTGACATGATAGGTCCAAGTCAGCATGGATTTGTGAAAGGGAAATCATGCTTGACAAACCTTCTAGAATTTTTTGAGGATGTTTCCAGTAAAGTGGACAAGGGAGAACCAGTTGATGTGGTATATTTGGACTTTCAGAAGGCTTTCGACAAGGTCCCACACAAGAGATTAATGTGCAAAGTTAAAGCACATGGGTTTGGGGGTAGTGTGCTGAAGTGGATTGAGAACTGGTTGTCAGACAGGAAGCAAAGAGTAGGAGTAAATGGGTACTTTTCAGAATGGCAGGCAGTGACTAGTGGGGTACCGCAAGGTTCTGTGCTGGGGCCCCAGCTGTTTACATTGTACATTAATGATTTAGACGAGGGGATTAAATGTAGTATCTCCAAATTTGCGGATGACACTAAGTTGGGTGGCAGTGTGAGCTGCGAGGAGGATGCTATGAGGCTGCAGAGTGACTTGGATAGGTCAGGTGAGTGGGCAAATGCATGGCAGATGAAGTATAATGTGGATAAATGTGAGGTTATCCACTTTGGTGGTAAAAACAGGGAGACAGGCTATTATCTGAATGGTGACAGATTAGGAAAAGGGGAGGTGCAACGAGACCTGGGTGTCATGGTACATCAGTCATTGAAGGTTGGCATGCAGGTACAGTAGGCGGTTAAGAAAGCAAATGGCATGTTGGCCTTCATAGCGAGGGGATTTGAGTACAGGGGCAGGGAGGTGTTGCTACAGTTGTACAGGGCCTTGGTGAGGCCACACCTGGAGTATTGTGTACAGTTTTGGTCTCCTAACTTGAGGAAGGACATTCTTGCTATTGAGGGAATGCAGCGAAGATTCACCAGACTGATTCCCGGGATGGTGGGACTGACCTATCAAGAAAAACTGGATCAACTGGGCTTGTATTCACTGGAGGTCAGAAGAATGAGAGGGGACCTCATAGAAACGTTTAAAATTCTGACGGGTTTAGACAGGTTAGATGCAGGAAGAATGTTCCCGATGTTGGGGAAGTCCAGAACCAGGGGTCACAGTCTAAGGATAAGGGGTAAGCCATTTAGGACCGAGATAAGGAGGAACTTCTTCACCCAGAGAGTGGTGAACCTGTGGAATTCTCTACCACAGAAAGTAGTTGAGGCCAATTCACTAAATATATTCAAAAGGGAGCTAGATGAAGTCCTTACTACTCGGGAGATCAAGGGATATGGCGAGAAAGCAGGAAGGGGGTACTGAAGTTGCATGTTCAGCCATGAACTCATTGAATGGCGGTGCAGGCTAGAAGGGCTGAATGGCCTACTCCTGCACCTATTTTCTATGTTTCTATGTTTCTATAAGGATGTCATCTTGGAATACGATTGTTCAGGGGATGGATTTGAGCTGGCTTTCCATGTTCCTTTGAAAGATAGCGACTGCTGAACGAATGCCAAACGGACATCTGTGGTAAACAAACAGTCCCTTGTGCATGGTGATAATGTCAGTAGCTTGGATTTTTCGGCCAGTTCCTGGGTCATGTAGGCTGAAGTGAGGTCCAACTTGGTGAACAGCTTGCCGCCTGCCAGCGTGGCAAAAAGATCCTCCGCTCTCGGAAGCGGGTATTGGTCTTGTAGTGACACTCGGTTGATGGTGGCCTTGTAGTCGCCACAGATCCTGACCTAGCCATCCGTTTTTAGGACAGGGATGATGGGGCTTGCCCAGTCATTGAATTCAACGTGCAAAATTATGCCCTCTCTTAGCAGCCTGTCCAACTCACTCTCAATTTTCTCCCGCATCACATACGGCACAGCACTGGCTTTATGGTGCACTGGTGTGGCATCCGGGGTGATGCGTATCACTACTTTGGTACCTTAGAAAGTCCCGACACTAGGTTGAAATAGTGACTCAAACTTTTGTAGGACCTGTGCGCATGAACTTCGCTCCACAGATGAAATGGCGTGCATATCCCCCCATTTCCAGTTCATCTCGGCTAGCCAGCTCCTCCCAAAAAGCGCGGGACCATTTCCTGGGACAATCCAGAGTGGCAGCCGGTTCTCTGATCCATTATGTGTGACCACCAACATTACACTGCCTAGCACTGGGATGATCTCTTTGGTGTCCGTCCATAATTGCATGTCAATGTGTTCTAGTTTGGGTCTGTTAGCTCTGAGTGGCCATAGTTTCTCGAATTGTTGGACACTCATAAGTGACTGGCTGGCTCCTGTGTCCAGCTCCATGCATACCGAGATGCCGTTTAACAGTACTCCCATCATCATAGGTGGCGTCTTTGTGTATGAGCTGTGGTTGTTTGCCACCTGAACCCGCTGAACTTCAGCATGCATTGCTGTGTCCCAAGCATAACCCTGCCTTGCAGACCCCTCTTGTGGTTCATCCGCTTCGTAAACCAGCCTCGCTGCGGGCTTCCTGCACATTCTGGCTCGATGTCCACAAAAGTTACAATTTCTGCAGATAAATTGTTGAAACCTGCAGGTTTTCGCAGCATGTCTGCCCCCTGCACCTCCAGCATGAGCTGAGATTGTTGTGAACAAAAGCGCTGTTACCAGGCATTCCTCTCTGATTGTCTCTTTGATTACTCTTGAGCACTCTGTTAGTGGGCGTCAATGGCTGTATTGTCCCTTGTGATGGTGTAAATGTCCGTTCAACCTGCCATTGTCTGTGTTGAGGACCCACCCTAGAGTCTGTTACTGCCTGGTTGGTGTCGAATTGCCCTTGCCTGCCTGCGGGGTTCTGAGTCGCGTTTACCATGTTAACTCCCTGCTCCATCGCCACGTTGGGAGCAGGGTTGCGCGCGTATATGATCTTGGTTTCCTCCTTCCCCGCCATGAAGGTTTGAGCCATCAACGCCGCTGCTTCCAAGGTCAAGTCCTTGGTCTCAATTAGCTTCCTAAAAATCCCGGCATGACCAATGCCCTCAATGAAGAAATCGTGTAACATCTCCCCCCTGCAGGTATTTGTGAACTTATAGAGGCTGGCCAAGCGCCAAAGGTCCGCAACAAAGTCCGGTCTGCTCTGCTCTTCCCGACGTCGGTGCGTATAGAATCGGTGTCGGGCCATGTGTATACTGCTCGCCAGTTTGAGGTGCTCACCGATCAGTTTGCTGAGCTCCTCAAAGGTCTTGTCCACCGGCTTCTCGGGTGCGAGCAGGTCTTTCATCAGCGCGTACGTCTTAGGTCCGCAGCTGGTCAGTAGATGCGCCCTTCGCTTGTCAGCCGCTGCCAGCCAGTCCTTCATGACAAAGCTCTGCTGGAGCCTCTGAATGAAATCGTCCCAGTCCTCACCAACACAGTACCGTTCTTCTGTGCTACCAGTGGCCATTCTCGTGAGTCGTTGATTCCCGTTTCTCATCGCCAAATGTTGTGTCCTTACACTCCAATATAAATCAACACGAGGCACATCCTGGAGACAAAGTCACTCTGTGACCTGTACCTTTATTCACAGGACCAAGGAGTGATGACCCTGCATGGGACCTCCCTTTATGTACCTGGATAACCAGGTGAGGAGTGTCTCCCACAAGTTCAACCCCTGTGGTCAAGGTGTGCATTTCTTAGGTGTATGCAGTGTACAGTGTTGTTACATGAAGGTTACAGTTACATAAAGGTTACGTACATGACATTATCCCCTTACTCTCGGAAAACAGGGATATAAGTGGCTTATGGTCAGCTTCCAATTCAAAATTTAGCCCAAAGAGATAATGATGCATTTTCTTTACCCCATAGACACACGCTAACTCTTCTTGTTCAATCATGCTGTAGGGTCTCTCAGCCTTAGACAGACTCCTGGATGCATAAGCAACGAATTGCAATTTCCCAAAATCATTAGCTTGCTGCAAAACACACCCGACATCATCTGATGACGCATCACATGCTAGTACGAAACGCTTACATGGATCATACAACACAAGCAATTTGTTTGAGCATAACAATTTTCTAGCTTTTGCAAAGACATTTTCTTGGCTTTTGCCCCATGCCCATTCGTCCCCTTTACGCAGTAAGACATGCAGTGGTTCTAACAATGTGCTGAGACCCGGTAAGAAGTTACCAAAGTAGTTCAGGAGTCCTAGAAATGACTGCAACTCCATCACGTTCTGTGGCCTCCGTGCATTCTCGATTGTCTCAGTCTTTGAATCGGTGGGCCTGAGGCAGTCCGCCGCAATCCTCCTTCCCACGAACTCCACTTCAGGCGCCAGGAAAACACACTTCGAGCGTTTTAACCTGAGCCCCATGCGGATGAGTCGACTAAGAACCTCCTCCAGGTTCTGCAGATGCTCGACTGTGTCCCGATCTGTGACAAAGATGTCGTCCTGGAAGACCACGGTGTGCGGGACTGACTTCAGGAAGCTTTCCATGTTTCTCTGGAATATTGCCGCCGGTGATCGAATTCCAAACGGGTATCTGTTATAAATGAAGAGACCTTTGTGCGTGTTGATGCAGGTGAGGCCCTTCGATGATTCCTCCAGTTCTTGCGTCATGTAGGCTGAAGTCAGATCCTGCTTCGTGAACATCTTTCCTCCCGCCAGTGTTGCAAAGAGGTCGTCGGCCTTTGGTCCTGCAGGGAGAAATGATTGATAGTTACTTTGTAATCGCCACAGATTCTGACGGTGCCGACTACCTTGAGGACTGGGACAATCGGACTGGCCCACTCGTTGAACTCGATCGGGGAAATGATGTCCTCTCTTTGCAGCCGGTCTAGCTCGATCTCTACCCTTTCTCTCATCAAGTACGGTACTGCTCTCACCTTGTGATGGATAGGTCGCGCCCCCGGAATTAGATGGATCTGCACTTTTGCTCCTTGGAATTTCCCGATGCCTGGTTTGAACAGTGAAGGGAACTTCTTTAAGACCTGGGCGCACGAAGTATCGTCAGCAGGCAATAGCGCTTGGATGTCAACCCAGTTCCAGTGTATCTTTCCCAGCCAGCTCCTGCTGAGCAGCGTGGGACCATCGCCCGGTACCACCATGAGTGGTAGCTTGTGCGCCGCTCCATCGTAGGAGACCTTTACGGTAGTACTGCCAATTACAGGAATCAGTTCCTTTGTGTAAGTTCTTAGTTTCATGCGAATTGGAGTTAGGACTGGCCTTGCAATAGTAAGGAAGGACATTAGCTTGGACGATGTGGAATCTGTATGGGTGGAGCTGCGTAATACCAAAGGGCAGAAAACGCTTGTGGGAGTTGTGTACAGACCACCAAACAGTACTAGTGAGGTTGGGGACAGCATCAAACAAGAAATTAGGGATGCGTGCAATAAAGGTACAGCAGTTATCTTGGGCGATTTTAATCTACATATAGAGTGGGCTAACCAAACTGGTAGCAATATGGTGGAGGAGGATTTCCTGGCGTGTATTAGGGATGGTTTTCTAGACCAATATGTCGAGGAACCATAGAAACATAGAAACATAGAAAATAGGTGCAGGAGTAGGCCATTCGGCCCTTCTAGCCTGCACCGCCATTCAATGAGTTCATGGCTGAACATTCAACTTCAGTACCCCATTCCTGCTTTCTCGCCATACCCCTTGATCCCCCTAGTAGTAAGGACCTCATCTAACTCCTTTTTGAATATATTTAGTGAATTGGCCTCAACAACTTTCTGTGGTAGAGAATTCCACAGGTTCACCACTCTCTGGGTGAAGAAGTTCCTCCGCATCTCGGTCCTAAATGGCTTACCCCTTATCCTTAGACTGTGACCTCTGGTTCTGGACTTCCCCAACATTGGGAACATTCTTCCTGCATCTAACCTGTCTAAACCAACTAGAGGGTTGGCCATCCTAGACTGGGTGATGTGTAATGAAAAAGGACTAATTAGCAATCTTGTTGTGCGAGGTCCCCTGGGGAAGAGTGACCATAATATGGTAGAATTCTTTATTAAAATGGAGAGTGACACAGTTAATTCAGAGACTAGGGTCCTGAACTGAAGGAAAGGTAACTTCGATGGTATGAGACTTGAATTGGCTGGAATAGACTGGCGAATGATACTTAAAGGGTTGACGGTGGATAGACAATGTCAAACATTTAAAGATCACATGGATGAACTTCAACAATTGTACATCACTGTCTGGAGTAAAAATAAAACTGGGAAGGTGGCTCAACCGTGGCTACCAAGGAAAATTAAGGATAGTGTTAAATCCAAGGAAAAGGCATATAAATTGTCCAGAAAAAGCAGCAAACCTGAGGACTGGGAGAAATTTAGAATTTAGCAGAGGAGGACAAAGGGTTTAATTAGGAGGGGGAAAATAGAGTATGGGAATAAGCTTGTTGGGAACATAAAAACTGACTGCAAAAGCTTCTATTGATATGTGAAGAGAAAAAGATTAGTGAAGCCAAACGTAGGTCCCTTGCAGTCAGAATCAGGTGAATTTATAATGGGGAACAAAGAAATGGCAGACCAGTTGAACAAATACTTTGGTTCTGTCTTCACGAAGGAAGACACAAATAACCTTCCGGAAATAGTAGGGGACCGAGGGTCTCGAGAGAAGGAGGAACTGAAGGAAATCCTTATTAGGCGGGAAACCATGTTTGGGAAATTGATGGGATTGAAGGCTGATAAATCCCCAAGGCCTGATAGTCTGCATCCCAGGGTACTTAAGGAAGTGGCCCTAGAAATAGTGGATGCATTGGTGATCATTTTCCAACAGTCTATCGACTCTGGATCAGTTGCTATGGACTGGAGGGTAACTAATGTTATCCCACTTTTTAAAAAAGGAGGGAGAGAGAAAATGGGTAATTATAGACCGGTTAGCCTGACATCAGTAGTGGGGAAAATGTTGGAATCAATTATTAAAGATGAAATAGCAGCACATTTGGAAAGCAGTGACAGGATTGGTCCAAGTCAGCATGGATTTATGAAAGGGAAATAATGCTTGACAAATCTTCTAGAATTTTTTGAGGATGTAACTAGTAGAGTGGACAAGGGCGAACCAGTGGATGTGGTGTATTTGGACTTTCAAAAGGCTTTTGACAAGGTCCCACACAAGAGATTAGTGTGCAAAATTAAAGCACATGGTATTGGGGGTAATGTACTGACATAGATAGAGAACTGGTTGGCAGACAGGAAGCACAGAGTCGGGATAAACGGGTCCTTTTCAAAATGGCAGGCAGTGACAAGTCAGGTGCCGCAGGGCTCAGTGCTGGGACTTTACAATATACATCAATGATTTAGATGAAGGAATTGAGTGTAATATCTCCAAGTTTGCAGATGACACTAAGCTGGGTGGTGGTGTGAGCTGTGAGGAGGATGATAAGAGGCTGCAGGGTGATTTGGACAGGTTAGGTGAGTGGGCAAATGCATGGCAGATGCAGTATAATGTAGATAAATGTGAGGTTATCCACTTTGGTGGTAAAAACACGAAGGCAGAATATTATCTGAATGGCGGCAGATTATGAAGAGGGGAGGTGCAACGAGACCTGGGTGTCATGGTTCATCAGTCATTGAAAGTTGGCATGCAGGTACAGCAGGCGGTGAAAAAGGCAAATGGCACATTGGCCTTCATAGCTAGGGGATTTGAGTATAGGAGCAGGGAGGTCTTACTGCAGTTGTACAGGGCCTTGGTGAGGCCTCATCTGGAATATTGTGTTCAGTTTTGATTTCCTAATCTGAGGAAGGACTTTCTTGCTATTGAGGGATTGTAGTGAAGGTTCACCAGATTTATTCCCAGGATGGCTGGACTGACATATGAGGAGAGACTGGATCAACTGGGCCTGTATTCACTGGAGTTTAGAAGGATGAGACGGAATGTCATAGAAACATATAAAATTCTGACGGGACTGGACAGGTTAAATGCAAGAAGAATGTTCCCGATGTTGGGGAAGTCCAGAACCAGGGGACACAGTCTAAGGATAAGGGGTAAGCCATTCAGGACTGATATGAGGAGAAACTTCTTCACTCAGAGAGTTGTTAACCTGTGGAATTCTCTACCGCAGAGAAATGTTGATGCCCCTTTGTTGGATATATTCAAGAGGGAGTTAGATATGGCCCTTACGGCTAAAGGGATCAAGGGGTATGGAGAGAAAGCAGGAAAGGGGTACTGAGGTGAATGATCTGCCATGATCTTATTGAATGGTGGTGCAGGCTCTAAGGGCTGAATGGCCTACTCCTGCACCTATTTTCTATGTTTCTATGTTTCTATGGAGAAAGTGTCAGACTGAACACTGTGAACTCAAAGTAAAGTGTGACCTTAGTCTTTTATTGCAGGTCTCCAGCGTGCCTCTCCAACCTGTGAGGCTTCCTTAAATACCTGTGCTCCCAAGGGATTATGGTATCCCTTGGGACTCCAGGCGATTAGCCCTCTGGTGGCTGTACAGAGTATATACACGTTTACATATATAACAGTAATCATCTTAACTATCCTGCTATTTCTAATTTAGGTGTGTGTATGTGGTTTGGAGGGTGTGTGTTTTTTGGAGGGAGTGTGCATGTGTGCTTTGGAATGTGTGTGTGTGTGTGTGTGTTTTGGAGGGTGTGTGTGTTTTGGAGTGTGTGTGTGTATGTTTTGGAGTTTGTGTATGTGTTTTGGAGGATGTGTGTATGATTTGGAGGTTGTGTGTATTTTGGAGGGTTAGTTTGTGTTTTGGTGAATGTGTGTGTGTGTGTGTTTTGGAGGGTGTGTGTTTGTTTTGGAGGGTGTGTGTGTTTTGGAGAGTGTGTGTGTTGTGTATCGGTAAAGCATGCACTCCCATGTTCCGCCACCTGGGAGCTCATCCCCTGAAGTCCCAAGGGATACCAGCATCCCTTGGGAGCACCGTATATAAGCCGGCCCCTAAGGCCTGTTCCTCACTCTGGAGTGTCTTATTAAAGACTGAGGTCACTGTTACTTTAACCTCCCTCTGTGCAGCCTCATCTGTGTTCGGAACACAATAACTGGCGACGAGAATACGAATCCAACGCAAAGATGCAGCAAACTGTGGGCATCCTGGAGAAGTTCTCGGAGGGTGAGGGCTGGGAAGCCTATGTCGAATAGCTAGACCAGTACTTTGTAGCCATTGAGCTGGACGGAGAAGGAAGCGCTGCAAAAAGGAGAGCGGTCCTCCTCATGGTTTGCGGGGCACGGACTCCAGCCTCATGAAGAATCTTCTGGCTCCGGTGAAACTCACAGATAAGTCGTATGAGGAGCTGTGTACACTGGTTCAGGAGCATCTTAACCCGAGGGAGAGAGTGCTGATGGCGAGGTATCGGTTCTACACGTGCCAGCGATCTGAAGGTCAGGAAGTGGCAAGTTATGTCGCCGAGCTAAGGCGACTTGCAGGACAATGTGAGTTTGATGGCTACCTGGAGCAAATGCTCAGAGACTTTTTTCGACTGGGCATTGGCCACGAGACCATCCTACGAAAACCTTTGACTGTAGCGACACCCACCCTCAGTAAGGCCATTGCAATAGCACAGACGTTTATGTCCACCAGTGATAACACCAAACAAATCTCTCAGCACACAAGTGCTAGCAATGTTCATAAATTAACTGGAACTGTGTTTGCGAGCAGAAATGTACAGGGCAGAACCCACGAGTCTGCAACTGCCAGCAGGCCTCAGATGACCCAGATGACTCAGAGTCCCCAACAAAGGATGAATGCAAGGCAATTCACACCTTGTTGGCATTGTGGAGGCTTCCATTCAGCCTATTCATGCCGCTTCAAAGGGTATGTTTGCAACAGCTGTGGAACAATGGGCACCTCCAGCGAGCTTGAAAATGAGCTGCAAGGTCTGCAAAACCTGCTAACCACCACGTGGCAGAGGAAGATCGGCCCATGATGGATCAAAGCAATTTTGACCCTCAGAGAGAGGAGACAGATGCTGAAGTACACGGGGTGTATACATTTTCGCCGAAATGTCCACCTATAATGTCAAACGTAAAATTGAATGGCTTACCCGTAGCCATGGAACTGGACACTGGCGCTAGCCAATCCATCATGAGTAAAAAGATGTTTGAGAGACTGGTGCAACAAAGCATTCAGACCAGCCCTGAGCCCTATCCACATGAAACTGAGAACGTACACCAAAGAGCTTATCACTGTCCTAGGCAGCGCCATGGTCAAGGTCACCTACGAGGGCACGGTGCACAAACTGCCACTCTGGATTGTCCCGGGCAATGGCCACACACTGCTTGGAAGGAGCTGGCTGGGCGAAATCCACTGGAACTGGGATGACAACCGAGCGCTATCACATGTCGATGAGGCCTCATGTACCCAGGTTCTCACCAAATTTCCTTCCCTTTTTGAGCCAGGCATTGGAAACTTTTCCGGGGCAAAGGTGCGGATCCACTTGAATCCAGAGGCACGACCCATTCACCACAAGGCGCGAGCGGTACCTCACATGATGAGGGAGAGAGTAGAAATCAAGTTGGACAGGCTGCAACACGAGGGCATCATCTCCCCAGCGGAATTCAGCGAGTGGGCCAGCCCGATTGTTCCAGTACTCAAAGGTGATGGCACGATCAGGATTTGCAGCGATTATAAAGTAACTATTAATCGTTTCTTACTACAGGACCAATACCCGCTACCTAAGGCAGACGACCTATTCGCGACGCTGGCAGGAGGCAAGACCTTCACCAAGCTCGACCTGATGTTGGCCTACATGACGCAGGAGCTGGAGGAGTCTTTGAAGGGCCTCACCTGCATCAACACGCACAAGGGACTGCTCATCTACAACAAATGCCCATTTGGAACTCAGTCGGCTGCAGCGATCTTCCAGAGAAACATGGAGCGCCTACTCAAGTCAGGACCACACACGGTGGTCTTTCAAGACGACATATTGGTCACGGGTCGGGACATCGCCGAGCACCGACAAAACCTGGAGGAGGTCCTCCAATGACTGGATTGCATAGGGCTGCGGCTGAAGAGGTTGAAATGCGTCTTCAGGGCAACAGAAGTGGAGTTTTTGGGGAGAAAGATTGCGGTGGACGGCATTCGGCCCACAAACACCAAGACAGAGGCTATCAGGAACGCGCCCAGGCCACAGAACGTCACAGAGCTGCGGTCGTTTCTGGGACTCCTCAACTATTTTGGTAACTTCCTACAGGGGATAAGCACCCTTTTAGAGCCCCTACATATGTTATTGCGCAAAGGTGAGAACTGGGTATGGGGAAAAAACCAAGTAATTGCTTTTGAGAAAGCCAGAAACATTTTATGCTCCAACAAGCTGCTTGTATTGTATAACCCATGTAAAAGACGTGCTAGCATGTCGGGTGTGTATTACAACAAGCAAACGTTGCGGGGAAGTTGCAACCTGTCGCCTATGCTTCCAGGAGCTTGTCTAAGGCCGAGAGGGCCTACAGCATGATTGAGAAAGAGGCATTAGCGTGTGGGTTCGGGGTAAAGAAAATGCATTAGTACCTGTTTGGCCTCAAATTTGAGCTGGAAACCGATCACAAGCCCCTCACATCCCTGTTCGCTGAAAACAAGGGGATAAATACTAATGCCTCAGCCCGCATACAAAGGTGGGCACTCGTGCGATCAGCGTATAACTATACCATCTGCCACAGGCCAGGCACCGAGAACTGTGCGGATGCTCTCAGTTGGCTACCATTGCCCACCACGGGGGTGGAAATGGCGCAGCCTGAAAACTTGTTGATGGTGGCACAGCCCGCAGACTTGTTGATGGTCATGGAAGCGTTTGAAAATGATAAATCACCTGTCACGGCCCGCCAGATTAGGACTTGGACCAGCCAAGATCCTCTGCTGTCCCTAGTAAAAAACTGTGTACTGCATGGGAGCTGGGCCAGCATTCCTGTTGAAATGCAAGAGCTAATCAAGCCGTTCCAGCGGCGAAAGGATGAGCTGTCCATTCAGGCAGACTGTCTGTTGTTGGGTAACTGCGTAGTGATACCAAAAAAGGGCAGGGAGACGTTCATCTCGTATCTCCACAGCACACACACGGGAATAGTAATGATGAAAGCGATAGCCAGATCCCACGTGTGGTGGCCCGGTATCGACTCTGACTTAGAGTCCTGTGTACGGCAATGCAGCGTATGTGCTCAGTTGTGCAATGCGCCTTGAGAGGCACCACTAAGTTTGTGGTCCTGGCCCTCCAGATCATGGTCGAGGATCCATGTCGACTATGAGGGCCCGTTTCTCGGTAAAATGTTCCTGGTGGTGGTGGATGCTTTTTCAAAATGGATTGAATGTGAAATAATGTCGGGAAGCACCGCCACCGCCACCATTGAAAGCCTGAGGGCCATGTTTGCCACTCACAGCCTGCCTGACATACTGGTCAGTGACAACGGGCCATGTTTCACCAGTGCCGAATTTAAAGAATTCATGACCCGCAATGGGCTCAAACATGTCACCTCGGCCTCGTTTAAACCAGCCTTCAATGGCCAGGCAGAGCGTGCAGTACAAACCATCAAACAGAGCCTTAAACAAGTCACAGAAGGCTCACTCCAAACCCGCCTGTCCCGAGTACTGCTCAGCTACCGCACGAGACCCCACTAGCTCACAGGGGTGCACCCGGCTGAGCTATTCATGAAAAGGACACTTAAAACCAGACTCTCGCTGGTTCACCCCAACCTGCATGATCAGGTAGAGAGCAGGCGGCAGCAACAAAATGTAAACGATGGTCGCGCCACTGTGTCATGGGAAATTGATCTGAATGACCCAGTGTATGTGCTAAACTATGGACATGGTCCCAAGTGGATCGCGGGCACGGTGATAGCTAAAGAAGGGAATCGGGTGTTTGTAGTCAAACTAGACAATGGACAAATTTGCAGAAAGCACCTGGACCAAACGAGGCTGCGGTTCACAGACTGCCCTGAACAACCCACAGCAGACACCACCTTTTTCGAGCCCACAACACACACCCAAAGGATCAACGACACCACGCCGGGCCAGGAGATCGAACCCATCACTCCCAGCAGCCCAGCAAGGCCAGGCTACCTAGAAGCCCTGCAGGGCCAACAACATGCCAGCCCAGCGAGGGCACAGCCAACACACCAGAACAGACATTTGTACCGAGGTGGTCCACCAGGGAAAGAAAGGCTCCCGACTGCCTCACCTTGTAAATAGTTTTCACTTTGACTTTCGGTGGGGGGGGGAGTGATGTTGTGTATCTGTAAAGCATGCACTCCCATGTTCCACCACCAGGGAGCTCATCCCCTGAAGTCCCAAGATATCCCAGCATCCCTTGGGAGCACTGTATATAAGCCGTCCCCTATGGCCTGTTCCTCACTCTGGAGTGTCTTATTAAAGACTGAGGTCACTGTTACTTTAACCTCCCTGTGTGCGGCCTCATCTGTGTTAGGAACACAATAGTGTGTGTGTGTGTGTGTGTGTGTGTGTGTGTGTTTTGGAGGGTGTGTGCGTTTTGGATGGTGTGTGTGTCTGTTTTTGTGTGTTTTGGAGTGCGTGTGTGTGTGTGTGTTTTGGAGTGTGTCTGTGTGTGTTTTGGAGGGTGTGTGTGTGCGTGTTTTCGAGTGTATGTGTGTGTTTTGTAAGGTGTGTGTGTGTTTTGGAGGCTGTGTGTGTGTGTTTTGGAGAGTGTGTGTGTGTTTTGGAGTGTGTGTGTGTGTGTGTAATTTGGAATGTGTGTATGTGTGTTTTGGAGGGTTGTATGTATGTTTTGGAGGGTATATGTGTGTGTGTATGTTTGGAGTGTGTATGCATGTATGTTTTGGAGGGTGTGTATGTGTGGGTTTTGGAGGATGTGTGTTTGTGTGCGTGTGTGTTTTGGTGTGTCTGTGTATTGGAGCATATGTGTGTGTGTGTCTGTTTCGGATGGTGTGTGTGTGTTTGTGTCATTTGGAGTGTGTGTGTGTGTGTGTGTGTTTTGGAAGCTGTATGTGTGTGTGTTTTGGAGGCTGTGTGTGTGTTTGCTTTGGAGGGTGAATGTGTGTGTATTTTGGAGGGTGTGTGTGTGTTGGAGGGTGTATGTCTGTGTTTTCGAGGGTGTGTGTGCGCTTTGTGGGTGTGTGGTTCTGTGCTTTGGAGGGTGTGTGTGTGCTTTTTGGGTGTGTGGTTCTGTGCTTTGGAGGGTGTGTGTGTTTTGGAATGTGTGTGTGTGTCTGTCTGTTTCGGAGGGTGTGTTTGTGTGTTTTCGAGAGTGTGTGTATATTTTGGAGGGTGTGTGTGTGTCTGTTTCAGAGGTTGTGTGTGTGTGTTTTGGAGAGTGTGTGTTTGTGTGTGTTTTATAGCGCATGTGTGCGTCTGTTTGTGTTTCAGAGAGTGTGTGTTTGTGTTTGTGACTTGGAGTGTGCTTCTGTGTGTGTTATTTTTGAAGAGTGTATGTGCGCGTGTTTTGGAGGGTGTGTGTGCGTGTGTGTGATTTGGAGGGTGTGTGTGTTTTGGAGGATGTGTGTATGTTCTGGAGATTGTGTGTGTTTTGCAGGGTTTGTCTGTGTTTTGGAGAGTGTGTGTGTGTGTGTGTGTGTGTTTTGGAGGGTGTGTGTGTTTTGGAGGATGTGTGTGTGTTTTGGAGATTGTGTGTTTTGCAGGTTAGTCTGTGTTTTGGAGAGTGTATGTGTGTGTGTTTTGGAGGGTGTGTGTGTGTGTTTGGAGGGTGTGTGTGTGTGTTTGGAGGGTGTGTGTGTGTTTTGGAGGGTGTGTGTGTGTTTTGGAGTGTGTGTGTTTTGGAGGGTGTGTGTGTGTTTTGGAGGGTGTGTGTGTGTTTTGCAGGGTGTGTGTGTTTTGGCGAGTGCGTGTGTGTGTTTCGGAGGGTGTGTGTGTGTGTGTTTTCTGGTGTATGTGTGTGTTTTGTAGGGTGTGTATGTGTTTTGTAGGGTGTGTTTTGTAGGGTGTGTGTGTGTTTTGGAGGCTGTGTGTGTGTGTTTTGGAATGTGTGTATGCGTGTGTTTTGGAGGGTGTGTATGTATATTTTGGAGGATATGTGTGTGTGTGTGTGTGTTTGTTTGTTTGGAGTGTGTATGCATGTATGTGTTTTGGAGGGTGTGTGTGTGTGTTTTGGAGGATGTGTGTTTGTGTGCATGTGTGTTTTGGTGTGTATGTGTATTGCAGCATATGTGTGTGTGTGTCTGTTTCGGAGGGTGTGTGTGTGTTTGTGTGATTTGGAGTGTGTGTGAGTGTTTTGGAGGCTGTATGTGTGTGTGTTTGTTTGCTTTGGAGAGTGAGTGTGTGTGTGTTTTGGAGGGTGTGTGTGTTGGAGGGTGTGTGTCTGTGTTTTCGAGGGTGTGTGTATGTTGGAGGGTGTATGTCTGTGTTTTTGAGGGTGTGTGTGTGCTTTGTGGGTGTGTGGTTGGTGCTTTGGAGGGTGTTTGTGTGTGTTTTGGAGTGTGTATTTGTGTGTCTGTCTGTTTCGGAGGGTGTGTGTGTGCATGTTTTGGAAGGTGTGTTTGTGTGTTTTCGAGGGAGTGTGTGTCTTTTGGAGTGTGTGTGTGTGTCTGTCTGTTTTGGAGGGTGTGTTTTGGAGAGTGTGTGTGTGTGTGATTTAGAGCATATGTGTGCGTCTGTTTGTGTTTCAGAGGGTATGTGTGTGTGTGATTTGGAGGGTGCTTCTGTGTGTGTGTGTGTGTTTGTTTTGAAGAGTGTATGTGTGCATGTTTTGGAGGGTGTGTGTGCGTGTGCTGTTTTGGAGGGTGTGTGTTTTGTAGCTTGTGTGTCTGTGTGTTTTGGAGGGTATGTGTTTGTATGTATTTTGGTGCATGTGCGTTTTGGAAGGTGCGTGTGTGTGTGTTTTGGAAGGTGCGTGTGTGTGTGTGTTTTTGAGTGTGTGTGTGTTTTGGAGGGTGTGTGTGTGCTTTGGAGGGTGTGCGTGTGTGTTTTTGAGGGTGCGTGTATGTGTATATTTTGGCGGGATTATGTGTGTTTTGGACTGTGTGTGTGTGTGTGTGCGCTTTGGAGGATGTGTGTGTGTGTGTGTGTGTGTTTTGGAAGGTGTGTATGTGTCTGTCTGTGTCGAAGGGTGTGTGTGTGTTTTGGACAGTGTGTGTTTGTGTGTGTGTTTTGGAGGGTGCTTCTATGTGTGTGTGTGTGTTTGTTTTGAAAAGTGAGTGAGTGTGTGTGTGTATTTTGGCAGGTGTGCGCCTGTGCGTGTCTTGGAGGCTGTGTGTTTTGGAGGTTATGTGTCTGTGCGTTTTGGAGGGTGTGTGTGTGTTTTGGAGGGTGCGTGTTTTGGAGGGTGTGTGTGTTTTCGAGTGAGTGTGTGTGTTTTGGAGAGGGTGTGCATGTTTTGGCGGGTGTGTGTGTGTGTTTTTTAGGTTGTGTAAATGTCTGTATTTTGGCGGGTGTGTTTGTTTTGGACAGTGTATGTATGTATTTTGGAGGGTGCTGTGTGTGTGTTTGTCTTTTGGAGGGTGTGTGTGTTTACTAGTGTGTGTGTGTGTGTATTTTGGTGGGTGTGTCTGTGTTTTGGAGAGTGTGTGTGTGTGTGTTTTCGAGGGTGTGCGTGTGTATTTTGGAGAGTACGTGTGTTTGTGTGTACGTGTTTGGAGGGTGTGTGTTTTGGAGGTTGTGTGTGTGTGTGTTTTGGAGGATATGTGTTTGTGTGTGTTTTGTTGCATGTGCGTTTTGGAGGGTGCATGTGTATGCATGTTTTGGAGGGTGCGTGTGTGTGCTTTCGAGTGAGTGTGTGTGTTTTGGAGTGTGTGTGTTTTGGAGGGTGTGTCTGTGTTTTGGAAGGAGTGTGTGTGTTTTGGAGGGTGTGCGTGTGTGTTTTTGATGGAGTGTTTATGTGTGTATTTTGGTGGGTGTGTGTTTTGGAGGTTATGTGTGTGTGTTTTGGAGAGCATGTGTTTGTGTATGTTTTGGTGCATGCATGTGCGTTTTGGGGGTGTGTGTGTTTTGTAGGGTGTGTGTATGTGCGTGTTTTGGAGGGTGCGTGTGTGAGCGTGTTTTTAATGGCTTGTGTGCATGTTTTGGAGGGCGGTGTGTGTGTTTTTGAGTGTGTGTGTGTGTTTTGGAGGGAGTGTGTGTGTGTTTCAGAGGGTGTTTGTGTGTGTGATTTGAGTGGTGCTTCTATGTGTGTATGTGTTTGCTTTGAAGAGTGAGTGAGTGTGTGTGTGTATTTTGGCAGGTGTGCGCCTGTGCGTGTCTTGGAGGCTGTGTGTTTTGGACGTTATGTGTCTGTGCGTTTTGGAGGGTGCGTGTGTGTTTTGGAGGGTGCGTGTTTTGGAGGGTGTGTGTGTTTTCGAGTGAGTGTGTGTGTTTTGGAGAGGGTGTGCATGTTTTGGCGGGTGTGTGTGTGTGTTTTTTAGGTTGTGTAAATGTCTGTATTTTGGCGGGTGTGTTTGTTTTGGACAGTGTATGTATATGTTTTGGAGGGTATGTCTGTGTGTGTGTCTGTGTTTTGGAGAGGGTATGTGTGTGTTTTGGATGGTGTGTGTGTGTTTTGGAGTGTGTACATGTGTGTATATTTTGGAGGGTGTGTCTGTGTGTTTTGGAGTGTGTGTGTGTGTGTGCGTGTGTATTTTGGAGTGTGTGCGTGTTTTGGAGGGTGTGTGTGCATGTGTATGTTTTGGAGGCTGTATGTGTGTCTTGGAGGGCGTGTGTGTGTTTTAGAGGGTGTGTGTGTGTGTGTGTGTTTTGGAGGGTGTTGTGCCTGCATGTTTTGGAGGGTGTTGTGTGTGTGTGTTTTGGAGGGTGTGTGTGTGTTTTGTGCTTCTCCGCCGATGCGTCCGTCTCCCTGCCAGGTCATTTGCCACGAAATATAGCTCGAGCCTTTCCATGAAAGCATCCCAATCATCACCCTCTGCGAAGTCTTTTAATGTGCCAAAGGTAGCCATAATCGCGTGAAAGTCCGTAGTCTCATCGCCAGTTTTTATATCTGTAATGTGCCTATGAATGACTCCACAAGGCAATGTGTTGTACTCAAACTGTAGTGACCTTGGTCCTTTATTCGTAACTCCAGAGTGAGGCAGCTGCATGGTGGCTCCCCTTTTATACAGACTCTGCCACCAGGGCAGGAAAACCCGGTCTCCACCAGTTGCACCCTCTAGTGGTGCCAGCATGAATATACACAGTGTAAACCTTATTGATAGTACATCAGTTAAACGTCTCCATCTTATGCAACTATACAGTGACTACACAGAAAGTATATCTATAGTCCGCATATATAACAGGTATGTGTGTGTGTGTCTGTGTTTTGGAGGGTGTGTGTGTGCTTTGGAGGGTGTGTGTGTGTTTTGGAGGGTGTGTGTGTGTGTGTAGGAGGGTGTGTGTGTGTGTGTGTTTTGGAGAGTGTGTGTTTGTGTGTGTGTGTGTTTTGGAGCATGTGTTTCTGTGCATGTGTGTTTCGGAGCATATGTGTGTGTCTGTTTGTGTTTCAGAGGTGTGTGTTTGTGTGTGTGTTTTGGAGGGGGTGTGTGTGTGTGATTTGGAGGGTGCTTCTGTGTGTGTGTGTTTATTTTGAAGAGTGAGTGTGTGTGTGTGTGTTTGTGTGTGTGTTTTGGAGGGTGTGTGTGTTTTCCAAGGGTGTGTGTGTGTGTAATTTGGAGTTGTGTGTTCTGGAGGGAGTTTGTGTTTTGGAGGGAGCGTGTGTGTCTGTGTGTGTTTTGGAGGCTGCGTGTGTTTTGCAGTGTATGTGTTTGTGTGTATTTTGGCGGGTGTGTCTGTGTTTTGGAAAGTGTGTATATGTGTTTTCGAGGGTGTATGTGTGTGTTTTCGGGAGTATGTGTATGTACTTGTATGTGTTTTGGAGGGTGTGTGTTTTGGAAGTTATGTATGAGTATGTTTTGGAGGGTATGTGTTTGTGTGTGTTTTGGAGCATGTACATTTTGGAGGGTGTGTGTGTTTTGAAGGGTGTGTGAGTGTGTTTTGGAGGGTGTGTGTGTTTTTGAGGTTATCTGTGTGTGTGTATTTTGGTGTGTGTTTGTGTTTTGGAGTGTGTGTGTGTTTTGAAGGGTGTGTGTGTGTTTTGGAGGGTGTGTTTATGTATTTTGGAGGCTGTGTGTGTATGTTTTGGAGTGTGTGTGTGTGTGTTGGAGGGTGTGTGTGTGTCTGTCTGTTTCGGAGGGTGTGTGTGTGCTTTGTGGGTGTGTGGTTCTGTGCTTTGGAGGATGTGTGTGTATTTTGGAGTGTGTGTGTGTGTGTGTCTGTTTCGGAGGGTGTGTGTGCGCGTGTTTTGGAGGGTGTGTTTGTGTGTTTTGGAGGGTGTGTGCATTTTGGATGGTGTGTGTATCTGTGTTCGTGTGTTTTGGAGAGTATGTGTGTGTTTTGGAATGTGTGTATGCGTGTGTTTCGAAGGGTGTGTATGTATGTTATGGAGGGTATATGTGTGTGTTTGGAGTGTGTATGCATGTATGTGTTTTGGAGGATGTGTGTGTATGCTTTGGAGGATGTGTGTTTGTGTGCGTGTGTGTTTTGGTGGGTGTGTGTATTGGAGCATATGTGTGTGTGTGTCTGTTTCGGAGGGTGTGTGTGTGTTTGTGTGATTTGGAGTGTGTGTGTGTGTGTGTGTGTGCGTGAGAGTTTTGGAGGCTGTATGTGTGTGTGTTTTGGAGGGTGTGTGTGTGTTTGTTTTGGAGGGTGAGTGTGTGTGTCTGTCTGTTTTGGAGGGTGTGCGTGCGCGTGTTTTGGAGAGAGTGTTTGTGTGTTTTCGAGGGTGTGTGTGTATTTTGGAGGGTGTGTGTCTGTCTGTTTCAGAGGGTTTGTGTGTGTTTTGGAGAGTGTGTGTTTGTGTGTATGTGTTTTAGAGCGCATGTGTGCATCTGTTTGTGTTTCAGAGAGTGTGTGTTTGTGTGTGTGATTTGGAGGGTGCTTCTGTGTGTGTGTGTGTTTTGAAGAGTGTATGTGTGCTTGTTTTGGAGGGTGTGTGTTTTGGAGGGTGTGTGTTTGTGTGATTTGGAGTGTGTGTGTGTGTGAGTGTTTTGGAGGCTGTATGTGTGTGTGTTTTGGAGGGTGTGTGTGTGTTTTTGAGGATGTGTGTATGTATATATTTTGGCGGGAGTGTGTGTGTTTTGGACAGTGTGTGTGTGTGTTTTGGAGTGTGTGTGTGTGTGTGTGTGTGTGTGTTTTGGAGCATATGTGCGCATCTGTGTTTCAGAGGGTGTGTGTTTGTGTGCGTGATTTGGAGGGTGCTTCTGTGTGTGTGTGTGTGTGTGTTTGTTTTGAAGAGTGAGTGTGTGTGTGTGTGTGTGTGTGTTTTGGAGGGTGCTGTATGTGTGTTTGACCTTTGGAGGGTGTGTGTTTTTTGGAGTGCATGTGTGTGTGTGTGTTTTGGAGGGTGTGTGTGTTTTGGAGTGTGTGTGCATATGTTTTGGAGTTTGTGTGCGTGTTTTGGAGTGTATGTGTGATTTGAAGGTTGTGTGTATTTTGGAGGGTTAGCCTGTGTTTTAGACAGTGTGTGTGTCATGTATCTCACACTACTGTACATAACTGTATCTTACCATGCTATACATGACTGTAACTAGAGATGACCTGTAACCACAAGCTTACCTTACCATCAGGGGTGCACTTGCAGGAGACACTGGATACCTGTCCCAGACAGGTATATAAGGACAGGTCTCAGGCAAGTATGGCATTCGAGAGCTGTGTAATAAAAGTGCAGTCCTGAGTGACCTTGACTTCAGCATGTGCCTCGTGTGAGTCTGTACTGCAGAGACAGGACTTTACAGTGGCGACGAGTTACGGGATTACAGAATCCACAGAATGGCGACCAACGGCTCAGATGAAAAATACAATGCTGGAGATAATTGGGAGGACTTTATAGAAAGGCTCCAGCAAAGCTTCGGAACCAAATACTGGTTAGGCGACGATAAGGCAGACAAGAGAAGAGCCCATCTCTTGACCAGCTGTGGCTCGAAAACATACGCCTTAATGAAGGACCTGCTGGCACCCGAGAAACCAGCAAGCAAGTCGTTTGAAGAGTTGAGCACACTGGTAAGAGACCACCTGAAGCCAGTGAGCAGCCTACACATGGCCAGACACAGGTTCGACAACTACAGACGCTGTGTGGGCCAGAGCATACCCGACTTCATGGTGGAACTTCGGAGGTTAGCTAGCTTGTGTGAGTTCTCCGATGAACTAAGAAGAGAAGTACTGAGAGACTTTTTTGTTGAAGGAATAGGCCACACAGGCATATTCCGGAAGCTCATAGAGACCAAGAACTTGACCCTAAAGGCAGTAGCACTGGTTGCACAGACATTCTTGGCAGGAGAAGAAGAAACGAGGTTGATCTACACTGCGGGTACGACAACTAACGAAACATCGGAACAAGGGGTTCACAGCGTGAAACAAGCCGCTACCCCCACACACAGACAAAGGCAGGAGAGCAGGCCCTCAACATCAGGCAGTGGCGCCAGAAGCCATCAAGGGCCACATGAACGGCCGGTCACACCTCATCAACCCACAATGCGAGCAATCAACGACAAACTGAGAGAAGCTCAAGAGAGATCAACCAGATGCAGCTCATCCTTTGGAAACAATGGAAGCGGTCTGTGCTGGAGATGTGGGGGAAGGCACTCATCAAGGGGGTGTCGATTTCAGCATGCTGTTTGCAGAAACTGCGACTATACAGGGCATCTGGCCCGCATGTGCAGAAAAATGGCAGCTCGGCTGGTATACGAATCGGAAGGGTCGTAAAGCGGAACAGAAGACGACGGGGACAGTACCCGGAACACCGAGGTTCAGCGGGTCAACACGATCAATGGCCACTGCTCTTACAACAAGACGTCTCCAATAATGATGAGGGTCCTATTCAATGGGATACCCGTCAACATGGAGCTGGATACGGGAGCGAGTCAATGTCTCATGAGCGCTCAACAATTTGAACAACTGTGGTCGCACAAAAGAGACAGACCAAAACTCACAAGGATCGACACCAAACTAAGGACCTACACCAAAGAAATCGTCCCAGTCCTTAACAACACCATGCTCTCAATCACACACAAAAGGACAGTGAACCGACTTCCCCTGTGGATTGTCCCCGGAGATCTCCCAGCACTGCTGGGGAGAAGCTGGCTGGCAAAACTAAACTGGAAATGGGATGATGTTCATGCCATGTCATCAGAGGAACGGACCTCCTGCTCAACAGTTCTAAGTCGATTTGGACATCTCTTTCAGCCAGGTGTGGGCACCTTCAAAGGGGTTAAAGCCAAAATCTACATCACACAGGATGCTAGATCAGTCCATCACAAGGCTAGAGCTGTGCCCTATGTGATGAGGGAAAAGATTGAACATGAACTGGACAGGCTTCTGCGGGAAGGCATTATCTCACCCATGGAATTTAGCGACTGGGTAAGTCCCATCGTCCCAGTTATGAAGCCTGATGGATTCGTACGAATCTGTGGGGACTACAAATCTACCATAAACAGAGTCTCCCTACAGGACCAATACCCGCTGCCCAGAGCGGAGGACTTATTTGCCACATTGGCTGGAGGAAAACTTTTCTCGAAACTAGATCTCACATCTGCGTACATGACGCAAGAATTGACCGACGAGTCCAAGCTACTCACCACCATCAACACACATCGAGGCCTTTTCATGTACAATCGATGCCCATTCGGCATCAGGTTGGCAGCTGCTATATTCCAGCGCAACATGGAGAGCCTGCTCAAGTCCATCCCGGGGATGGTTGTATTTCAAGACGACATAATTATCACGGGCAGGGACACCGACTCCCATCTCTGCAATTTGGAGGAAGTACTAAAGCGGTTGGATCGGGTAGGCCTCAGAGTTAAGAAATCTAAGTGCCTGTTTCTCGCGCCCGAGGTTGAATTTTTGGGCAGAAGGATTGCCGCTGATGGAATCCGCCCAACAGAGTCCAAAACAGAAGCAATTCGCCTGGCACCCAGGCCCCGGAATGTCTCAGAACTGCGCCCCTTTCTCGGGCTACTCAATTACTTTGGAAACTTTATGCAGAACTTAAGCACGCTGCTGGAGCCTCTCCACATGCTACTCAGAAAGGGGTGCGATTGGTTTTGGGGGGACGTCCAGGAATGCGCCTTCAATAAGGCACGCAACCTTCTGTGTTCCAACAATGTTTTGGCTTTCTTTGATCCAGGTAAAAAGCTAGTTCTTACATGTGATGCGTCAGCGTACGGGGTCGGGTGCATTTTACAACATGTCAATAGTGCGGGTAAATTACAACCCATCGCTTATGCCTCCAGGTCACTTTCGCGGGCGGAGTGCGGGTACGGAATGGTGGAGAAGGAGGCGCTCGCGTGCGTGTACGGTGTCAAAAAGATGCACCAATACCTTTTCGGGGCCAAGTTCGCATTAGAAACCGACCATAAGCCCCTCACGTCCCCACTATCCGAGAGCAAGGCAATAAACGCCAACGCCTCGGCGTGCATTCAACGGTGGGCACTCATGCTGGTGTCTTACGATTACACCATAAGGCACAGACCAGGCACAGACAACTGTGCCGATGCGCTTAGCAGGCTACCCCTGGTGACCACGGAAGGGTCTGATGAACAGGACTGTGAGATAGTCATGGCAATCAATGCGTTTGAGCCCACAGGTTCGCCCATGACGGCTCGCCAAATCAGAGCCTGGACGACCAGCGATCCCACGTTATCCCTAGTAAAAAGATGCGTCTTAACTGGTGACTGGGCAGAGGCTCGCGATGCCTGCCCCGAGGAGATCAAACCTTTTCATAGGCGCATGCATGAGCTGTCACTACAAGCAGACTGCCTGATGTGGGGCAGCCGAGTAGTTATGCCTCTGCCAGACAGGGAGGCATTTGTCCGGGAGCTCCACCGTGAGCACCCGGGGATCGTTCTCATGAAGGCCATAGCCAGATCCCATGTCTGGTGGCCTGGCATTGACGCGGACTTGGAGCTCTGCGTCCGACAGTGCACCATTTGTGCCTAACTCAGTAATGCCCCCAGGGAGACCCCCCTGAGCCCCTGGCCCTGGCCCACCAAACCGTGGTCGCGGGTACACGTAGACTACGTGGTCCCATTCATGGGCAGAATGTTCCTCGTAGTTGTAGATGCATTTTCAAAGTGGATCAAATGCACCATTTTAAACTCGAGCACCATCTCCACAACAGTAGAGAGCCTTGGAACCATGTTTGCAATGCGCGGCATTCCTGACATATTGGTCAGTGATAATAGTTCGTGCTTCACCAGCGCAGAATTCCAAGATTTTATGAATGACCACGGCATAAATCATGTTAAGACGGCACCGTTCAAGCCGATCTCCAACGACCAGGTGGAGCGAGCAGTGCAGATCATTAAACAAGGCATGCTCAAAATCCAAGGTCCCTCGCTGCAGAGCTGCCAGTCGCGACTGCTGCTGGCATACAGATCTCGTCCGCATTCATTGACTGGAGTTCCTCCCGCGCAACTATTGATGAAACGGACCTTAAAGACAAGGCTCTCATTAATCCTCCCAGACATGCATGAAATCATTGAGGCAAAGCGCCGTAAGCTAACTGAGTACCATGATCGAAATTCGAAGAGGAGGTGGAATGAGATAGGGGACAAAGTGTTTGTGCTAAACTATGGCAGGGGTCCCAAATGGCTTGCAGGGACAGTAACAGGCAAGGAAGGAAACAGGCTACTGGTGATACAAATGGACAATGGCCAAACCTGCTGGAGGCATGTAGACCAAGTCAAAAGTAGATTTACCAACAACACTGCTGAACCAGAGGCAGACTACAATGTGGAACTCACACCACACCTGGTGGACAGACAGAGGGAACAACCTGAGGAAAGGGCAATCCCAACAGACAGCCCAGGCGAGACACCAAAAATCATACTGAATGAAACAGACAGCCCAGGCGAGATACCAGCAATCACACCGAAAGAAAAACAGGCACCAAGGCAAACAACTGAACCACAACTAAGACGCTCCACGCGAGAGCGTAGACCACCTGAGAGACTGAACCTATAAAGACAATAAGACCTTGGGGGAGGTGATGTCATGTATCTCACACTACTGTACATAACTGTATCTTACCATGCTATACATGACTGTAACTAGAGATGACCTGTAACCACAAGCTTACCTTACCACCAGGGGTGCACATGCAGGAGACACTGGATACCTGTCCCAGACAGGTATATAAGAACAGGTCTCAGGCAAGTGTGGCATTCGAGAGCTGTGTAATAAAGGTGCAGGTCCTGAGTGACCTTGACTTCAGCATGTGCCTCGTGTGAATCTGTACTGCAGGGACAGGACTTTACAGTGTGTGTCTGTGTTTTGTAGGGTGTGAGTGTGTTTTGGAGGGTGTGTGTGTTTTGGAGGGTGTGCGCCTTTTGGATGGTGTGCATGTCTTTGTTTGTGTGTTTTGGAGGGTCTGTGTGTTTTGGAGAGTGTGTGTGTGTTTTGGAGCATATGTATGTGTGTGTGTTTTGGAATGTGTGTATGCGTGTGTTTTGGAGGGTGTGTATGTATGTTTTGGAGGGTATGTGTGTGTGTGTGTGTTTGGAGTGTGTATGCATCAATGTTTTGGAGGGTGTGTGTGTGTGTTTTGGAGGATGTGTGTTTGTGTGCGTGTGTGTTTTGGTGTGTGTGTGTATTGGAGCATATGTGTGTGTGTGTCTGTTTCGGAGGGTGTGTGTGTGCTTGTGTGATTTGGAGTATGTGTGTGTGAGTGTTTTGGAGGCTGTGTGTGTGAGTGTTTTGGAGGCTGTGTGTGTGTTTGCTTTGGAGGGTGTATGTCTGTGTTTTCGAGGGTGTGTGTGCTTTGTGGGTGTGTGGTTCTGTGCTTTGGAGGGTATGTGTGTGTTTTGGAGGGTGTGCATGCGCGTGTTTTGGAGGGTGTGCTTGTGTGTTTTCGAGGGTGTGTGTATTTTGGAGGGTGAGTGTGTGTGTTTTGGAGAGTGTGAGTTTGTGTGTGTGTGTGTGTGTTTTAGAGCGTATGTGTGCATCTGTTTGTGTTTCAGAGGGTGTGTGTTTGTGTGTGTGATTTGGAGGGTGCTTCTGTGTGTGTGTGTGTTTGTTTTGAAGAGTGTATTTGTGCGTGTTTTGGAGGGTGTGTGTGCGTGTGCGTGTTTTGGAGGGTGTGTGTTTTGTAGGTTATGAGTGTGTGTGTTTTGGAGGCTATGTGTTTGTGTGTGTTTTGGTGCACGTGCGTTTTGGAGGGTGTGTGTGTGTTTTGGAGGGCACGTGTGTGTGTGTTTTGGAGGGTGCGTAAGTGTGTGTGTGTTTTTGAGTGTGTTTGTGTGTTTTGGAGTGTGTGTGTTTTCCAAGGGTGTTAGTGTGTAATTTGGTGGTGTGTGTTCTGGAGGGTGTGTGTGTTTTGGAGGGAGCGTGTGTTTTGCAGGTTATGTGTGTGTGTGTATTTTGGCAGGTGTGTCTGTGTTTGGAGAGTGTGTGTATGTGTTTTCGAGGGTGTGTGTGTGTGTGTGTGTTTTAGAGAGTATGTGTGTGTACGTGTGCGTGTTTTGGAGGGTGTGTGTTTTGTAGGTTAGGTGTGTGTGTGTGTGTGTTTTGGAGGGTATGTGTTTGTGTGTGTTTTGGAGCATGTGCTTTTTGGAGGGTGTGTGTCTTTTGGAGGGTGTGTGTGTGTGTTTTTGAGGGTGTCTGTGTGTGTATTTTGGTGTGTGTATGTGTGTTTTGGAGTGTGTGTGAGTGTTTGCTTTGGAGGGTGAGTGTGTGTGTGTTTTGGAGGGTAGGTGTGTGTTGGAAGATGTATGTCTGTGTTTTTGAGGCTGTGTGTGTGCTTTGTGGGTGTGTTGTTCTGTGCTTTGGAGGGTGTGTGAGTGTTTTGGAGTGTGTGTGTGTCTGTTTCGGAGGGTTTTGGAGTGTGTGTTTGTGTGTTTTTGAGGGTGTGTGTATATTTTGCAGTGTGTGTTTGTGTGTTTTTGAGGGTGTGTGTATATTTTGGAGGGTGTGTGTGTGTGTCTGTCTGTTTCGGAGGGTGTGTGTGTGTTTTGAAGAGTGTGTGTTTGTGTGTGTATTTTAGAGCGTATGTGTGCATCAGTTTGTGTTTCAGAGGGTGTGTGTTTGTGTGTGTGATTTGGGGGGTACTTCTGTGTGTGTGTGTGTGTGTTTGTTTTGAAGAGTGTATGTGTGCGTGTTTTGGAGGGTATGTGTGCGTGTGTGTGTTTTGGAGGGTGTGTGTTTTGTAGGTTATGAGTGTGTGTGTTTTGGAGGGTATGTGTGTGCATGTTATGGAGGGTGTGTGCGTTTTGGAGGATGTGTGTGTGTTTTGGAGGTTGTGTGTATTTTGGATGGTTAGTCTGTGTTTTGGAGAGTGTGTGTGTGTGTGTGTTTTGGAGGGTGTGTTCGTTTTGGAGGATGTGTGTGTGTTTTGGAGGTTGTGTGTGTTTTGGAGGGTTAGTCTGTGTTTTGGAGTGTGTGTGTGTGTTTTGGAGGCCGTGTGTGTTTTTGGAGGGTGTGTGTGTTTTGGAGAGTGTGTGTGTGTGTTTTGGAGGGTGTGTGCATTTTGGATGGTGTGTGTGTCTGTGTTTGTGTGTTTTGGAGTGTGTGTGTTTTGGAGGGTGTGTGTGTGTTTTCGAGTGCATGTGTGTGTGTTGTAGGGTGTGTGTGTGTTTTGGACTGTGTGTGTGTGTTTTGTAGAGTGTGTGTGTGTTTTGGAGCGTGTGTATGTTTTGGAATGTGTGTATGCGTGTGTTTTAGACGATGTGCATGTATGTTTTGGAGGCTATATGTGTGTGTGTGTTTGGAGTGTGTATGTATGCGTTTTGGAGCGCGTGTGTGTGTATTTTGGAGGATGTGTGTTTGTGTGCGCGTGTGTTTTGGTGTGTGTGTGTATTGGAGCATATGTGTATGTGTGTCTGTTTCGGAGGGTGTGTGTGTGTTTGTGTGATTTGGAATGTGTGTGTGTTTGAGTGTTCTGGAGGGTGTGTGTGTGTTGGAGGGTGTATGTCTGTGTTTTCGAGGGTCTGTGTGTGCTTTGTGTGTGTGTGGTTCTGTGCTTTCGAGGGTATGTGTGTGTTTTGGCGTGTGTGTGTGTGTGTGTGTGTCCGTCTGTTTCGGAGGGTGTGCTTGCGCATGTTTTGGAGGGTGTGTGTGTGTCTGTTTGTTTCGGAGGGTGTGTGTGTGTTTTGGAGAGTGTGTGTTTGTGTGTGTGTGTCTGTTTTAGAGCATATGTGTGCGTCTGTTTGTGTTTCAGAGGGTGTGTGTTTGCGTGTGTGATTTGGAGGGTGCTTCTGTGTGTGTGTGTTTGTTTTGAAGAGTGTATGTGTGCGTGTTTTGGAGGGTGTGTGTTTTGTAGGATATGTGTGTGTGTGTTTTGGAGGGTATGTGTTTGTGTGTGTTTTGGTGCATGTGTGTTTTGGTGCATGTGCGTTTTGAAGGGGGCATGTGTGTTTTGGAGGGTACGTGTGTGTTTTGGAGGTTGTGTGTGTTTTGGAGGGTTAGTCTGTGTTTTGGAGTGTGTGTGTGTGTTTTGGAGGGCGTGTGTGTTTTGGAGGGTGTGTGCGTTTTGGATGGTGTGTGTGTCTGTGTTTGTGTGTTTTGGAGTGTGTGTGTTTTGGAGGGTGTGTGTGTGTTTTCGAGTGCATGTGTGTGTGTTGTGGGGTGTGTGTGTGTTTTGGACTGTGTGTGTGTGTTTTGTAGAGTGTGTGTGTTTTGGAGCGTGTGTGTGTGTTTTGGAATGTGTGTATGCGTGTGTTTTAGATGATGTACATGTATGTTTTGGAGGCTATATGTGTGTGTGTGTTTGGAGTGTGTATGTATGCGTTTTGGAGCGCGTGTGTGTGTATTTTGGAGGATGTGTGTTTGTGTGCGCGTGTGTTTTGGTGTGTGTGTGTATTGGAGCATATGTGTGTGTGTGTCTGTTTTGGAGGGTGTGTGTGTGTTTGTGTGATTTGGAGTGTGTGTGTGTGTGAGTGTTCTGGAGGGTGTGTGTGTGTTGGAGGGTGTATGTCTGTGTTTTCGAGGGTCTGTGTGTGCTTTGTGTGTGTGTGGTTCTGTGCTTTCGAGGGTATGTGTGAGTTTTGGAGTGTGTGTGTGTGTGTGTCCGTCTGTTTCGGAGGGTGTGCTTGCGCGTGTTTTGGAGGGTGTGTGTGTGTTTTGGAGAGTGTGTGTTTGTCTGTGTGTGTCTGTTTTAGAGCATATGTGTGCATCTGTTTGTGTTTCAGAGGGTGTGTGTTTGCGTGTGTGATTTGGAGGGTGCTTCTGTGTGTGTGTGTTTGTTTTGAAGAGTGTACGTGTGTGTGTTTTGGAGGGTGTGTGTTTTGTAGGATATGTGTGTGTGTGTGTTTTGGAGGGTATGTGTTTGTGTGTGTTTTGGTGCATGTGTGTATTGGTGCATGTGCGTTTTGAAGGAGGCGTGTGTGTTTTGGAGGGTACGTGTGTCTGTGCGTGTTTTGGAGGGTGCGTGTGTGTGTTTTTGAGTGAATGTGTGTGTGTGTTTTGGCGGGAGTGTGTGTGTTTTGGACTGTGTGTATGTGTGTGTGTGTGTGTGTTTTGGAGCATATGTGTGTGTCTGTGTTTCAGATGGTTTGTCTTTGTGTGTGTGATTTGGAGGGTGCTTCTGTGAGTATGTGTGTGTGTGTGTGTGTGTTTTGGAGGGTGTGTGTGCATGTGTTTTGGAGGGTGAGTGTGTGTGTGTTTTAGAGTGTGTGCGTTGGAGGGTGTATGTCTGTGTTTTCAAGGGTGTGTGTGTGCTTTGTGAGTGTGTGGTTCTGTGTTTTGGAGGGTATGTGTGTGTTTTGGAGTGTGTGTGTGTGTGTATGTGTGTGTGTCCCTCTGTTTCGGAGGGTGTGCTTGCGCGTGTTTTGGAGGGTGTGTGTGTGTCTGTTTGTTTCGGAGGGTGTGTGTGTTTTGGAGAGTGTGTGTTTGTGTGTGTGTCTGTTTTAGAGCGTGTGTGTGTGTCTGTTTGTGTTTCAGAGGGTGTGTGTTTGTGTGTGTTATTTGGAGGGTGCTTCTGTGTGTGTGTGTTTGTTTTGAAGAGTGTATGTGTGCGTGTTTTGGAGGGTGTGTATGCGTGTGCGTGTTTTGGAGGGTGTGTGTTTTGTAGGTTATGTGTGTGTGTGTTTTGGAGGGTATGTGTTTGTGTGTTTTTGTGCATGTGCGTTTTGAAGGGGGTGTGTGTGTTTTGGAGGGTACGTGTGTGTGCGTGCTTTGGAGGGTGCGTGTGTGTATGTGTTTTTGAGTGTGTGTGTGTTTTGGCGGGAGTGTGTGTGTTTTGGACTGTGTGTGTGTGTGTTTTGGAGCATATGTGTGCGTCTGTGTTTCAGAGGGTGTGTCTTTGTGTGTGTGATTTGGAGGGTGCTTTTGTGTGTGTGTTTGTTTTGAAGAGTGAGTTTGTGTGTGTGTGTGTTTTGGAGGGTGTGTGTGCGTGTGTTTTGGAGGGCGAGTGTGTGTGTGCTTTGGAGGGTGAGTGTGTGTGTGCTTTGGAGTGTGTGTGTTGGAGGGTGTATGTCTGTGTTTTCGAGTGTGTGTGTGTGCTTTGTGAGTGTGTGGTTCTGTGCTTTGGAGGGTGTGTGTGTGTTTTGGAGTGTGTGTGTGTGTGTGTGTCTGTCTGTCTGTTTCGGAGGGTGTGCGTGTGCGTGGTTTGGAGGGTGTGTGTGTGTGTTTTGGAGCATGCGTGTGTGTGTTTTGTAGGGTGTGTGTGTTTTCAAGTGAGTGTGTGTGTTTTGGAGAGTGTGTGTGTGTGCGTGTTTTGGAGGGTGCGTGTGTGTGCATGTTTTGGACGGCTTGTGTGTGTGTTTTGGAGGGTGTGTGTATGTGTTTTTGAGGGTGTGTGTGTGTTTTGGAGGGAGTGTGTGTGTGTTTCAGAGGGTGTTTGTTTGTGTGTGTGATTTGGAAGGTGATTCTGTGTGTGTGTGTGTGTGTTTGCTTTGAAGAATGTGTGTGTGTGTATTTTGGTGGGTGTGTGCGTGTGCGTGTTTTGGAGGGTGTGTGTTTTGGAGGTTATGTGTGTGTGCGTGTTTTGGAGGGTGTGTGTTTTTGAGTGAGTGTGTGTGTTTTGGAGGGTGTGTGCATGTTTTTGGCGTGTGTGTGTGTGTTTTGGAGGGAGTGTGTGTTTGTTTTTGAGGTTGTGTATATGTCTGTATTTTGGTGGTGTGTTTGTTTTGGATAGTGTATGTATGTGTTTTGGAGGGTATGCGTGTGTGTGTGTGTTTTGGAGAGGTATGTGTGTGTTTTGGATCGTGTGTGTGTGTGTTTTGGAGTGTGTACACGTGTGTGTGTTTTGGAGGGCGTGTCTGTGTGTTTTGGAGTGTGTGTGTGTGTGTGTGTTTTGGAGGGTGTGTGTGTGTGTTTTGGAGGGTGTGTGTGCGTATGTGTGTTTTGGAGGGTGTATGTGTGTTTTGGAGGGCGTGTGTGTATCTGTTTTGGAGGGTGTTGTGTGTGTGTGTTTTGGAGGGTGTGTGTGTGTTTTGTGCTTCTCCGCCGATGCGTCCGTCTCCCCTGCCAGGTCATTTGCCATGAAATATAGCTCGAGCCTTTCCGTGAAAGCATCCCAATCATCACCCTCTGCGAAGTCTTTTAATGTGCCAAAGGTAGCCATAATCGTGTGAATGTCCGTTTTCTCATCGCCAGTTTTTATGTCTGTAATGTGCCTATGAATGACTCCACGAGGCAATGTGTTGTACTCAAACTGTAGTGACTTTGGTCCTTTATTTGTAACTCCAGAGTGAGGCACAAGCATGGTGGCTCCCCTTTTATACAGACCCTTCCACCAGGGCAGGAAACCCCGGTGTACAGTGACTACACAGAGAGTATATCTATAGTCTGCATATATGTGTGGGTGTGTGTGTCCGTGTTTTGGAGGGTGTGTGTGTGTGTGTGTGTGTGTGTCTGTTTCGGAGGGTGTGTGTGTATGTTTTGGAGAGTGTGTGTTTGTGTGTGTGTTTTGGAGTGTGTGGTTGTGTGTGTGTGTTTTGGAGCGTATGTGTGTGTCTGTGTTTCGAGGGCGTGTGTTTGTCTGTGTGTTTTGGAGGGTGTGTGTGTGTGATTTGGAGGGTGCTTCTGTGTGTGTGTGTTTGTTTTGAAGAGTGAGTGTGTGTGTGTGAGTATGTTTTGGAGGGTGTGTGTGTGTGTTTTAGAGTGTGTGTGTGTTTTCCAAGGCTGTGTGTGTGTGTGTGTATGTGTGTGTGTGTGTAATTTGGTGGTGTGTGTTCTGGAGGGAGTTTGTGTTTTGGAGGGAGCGTGTGTGTGTGTTTTGGATGCTGCGTGTGTTTTGCAGGGTGTGTGTGTGTGTGTGTATTTTGGTGGGTGTGTCTGTGTTATGGAGAGTATGTGTGTGTATGTGTGCATGTTTTGGAGGGTGTGTGTTTTGGAGGTTATGAATGTGTGTGTTTTGGAAGTTATGTATTTGTGTGTGTTTTGGAACAGGTGCATTTTGGAGGGTGTGTGTGTGTTTTGGAGAGTGTGTGTGATTTGGAGAGTGTGTGTGTGTTGTGGAGGCGGTTTATGTGTGTTTTGGAGGGTGTGTGCCTGTGTGTGTTTTGGAGGGTGTGTATGTTTTTGAGGGTGTGTGTGTTTTGGAGGGTGTGTGTGTTTTGGAGTGTGTGTGTGTTTTGGAGGGTGTGTGTGTGTTTTGGAGGGTGCATGTGTATGTTTTGGAGCGTGTGTGTGTGTGTGTTTTGGAGGGTAAGTGTGTGTATGTATGTGTTTTGGAGTGTGTGTGTGTGTAATTTGGTGGTGTGTGTTCTGGAGGGAGTTTGTGTTTTGGAGGGAGCATGTGTGTGTGTGTGTGTGTGTGTGTGTTTTAGAGGCTGCATACGTTTTGCAGGGTGTATGTGTGTGTTTTTTGGCGGGTGTGTCTGTGTTTTGCAGAGTGTGTGTATGTGTTTTCGAGGGTGCGCCTGTGTGTTTTGGAGAGTATGTGTGTGTACATGTGCGTGTTTGGGAGGGTGTGTGTTTTGGAGGTTATGTGTGTGTGTGTTTTGGAGGGTGTGTGTGTGTGTTTTGGAGGGTGTCTGTGTGTGTTTTGGAGGGTGTGTGTATGTGTTTTGGAGGATGTGTGTGTGTGTTTTGGATGTTGTGTGTGTTTGTGTGTTTTGGAGTGTGTGTGTTTTGGAGGGTGTGTGTGTGTGTGTGGTTTGGAGTTTGTGTGTATGTGTTTTGGAGTGTGTGTGTGTTTTAGATGGTGTGTGTGTGTTTTGGATGGTGTGTGTGTTTTTTGGAGGGTGTGTGTGTGCGTTTGGAGGGTATGTATGTGTGTGTGTTTTGGAGCGTGTATGTGTTTTTTTCGAAGGTGTGTGTGTTTTCCAAGGGGGTGTGTATGCGTGTACTTTGGTGGTGTTCTGGAGGGAGTTTGTGTTTTGGAGGGAGGGTGTGTGTGTGTGTGTTTTGGAGCCTGCGTGTGTTTTGGAGGGTGCATGTTTGTGCGTGTTTGGAGGGTGCCTGTGTGTACGCATTTTGAAGGGGGTGTGTGCGTGTGTGTTTTGGCGGGTGTGTATGTGTGTTTTTAAGAGTGTGTGTTTGTGTTTTGGAGAGGTTGTGTGTGTGTGTTTTGGAGGGTGTGTGTGTGTTTTGGAGGATGTGTGTGTGTGTTTGGGATGTTGTGCGTGTTTGTGTGTTTTGGAGTGTGTGTGTATGTTTTGGAGGATGTGTGTGTATGTATGTGTTTTGGATGGTGTGTGTTTTGGATGGTGTGTGTGTGTTTTGGATGGTGTGTGTGTTTTTTGGAGGGTATGTGTGTGTGTTTTGGAGGGAATATATGTGTGTGTGTGTTTTGGAGTGTGTATGTGTTTTTTCGAAGGTATGTGTGTTTTCCAAGGGGGTGTGTGTGCGTGTACTTTGGTGGTGTGTGTTCTGGAGGGAGTTTGTGTTTTGGAGGGAGTGTGTTTGTGTGTGTTTTGGAGGCTGCGTGTGTTTTGGAGGTTATGTGTGTGTGTGTGTATTTTGGCACATGTGTGTGTGTTTTGGAAGGTGTGTGTTTTGGAGGTTGTGTTTGTGTGTTTTGTTGCTTCTGTGTTTTGGAGGGTGTGTATGTGTTTTGGAGGGTGTGTGTATGTGTGTTTTGGAGGGTGAGTGTATGTGTATTTTGGAGGGTGCATGTTTGTGTTTTGGAGGTTGTGCATGTGTGTGTGTGTATGTGTTTTAGAAGGTGTGTGTGTGTTTTGGAGTGTGTGTGCATTTTCCAAGGGTGTGTGTGTGTTTTGGAGGGGGTGTGTGTGTTTTGGAAGGTGCGTTTGCGTGTTTTGGATGGTGTGTGTGTTTTTGAGGGTGTGTGTGTGTGTGTGTTTTGGAGGGTGTGTACGTGTGTTTTGAAGAATGTGTGCGTGTGTTTTGGAGAGTGTGTGTGTGTTTTGGAGAGTGTGTGTGTGTTTTGGAGGGTGTGTGTGTGTGTTTTGGAGGGTGTGTGTGTGTGTTTTGGAAGGTGCGTGTGTGTGTGTTTTTGAGGGTGTGTGTGTGTATTTTGGAGAGTGTGTCTGTGTTTTCAAAGGTGTGTGTGTGTATTTCTGAGAGTGTGTATGTGTGCAGGTGCGTGTTTTGGAGGGTGTGTGTTTTGGAGGTTATGTGTGTGTGTGTTTTGGAGGGTTTGTGTTTGCAAATGTGTGTTTTGGAGGCTATATGTGTGTGTGTGTTTTGGAATGTGTGTGTGTTTTTTCGAAGGCGTGTGTGTTTTCCAAGTGGGTGTGTGTGCATGTACTTTGGTGGTGTGTGTTCTGGAGAGAGTTTGTGTTTTGGAGGGAGTGTGTGTGTGTGTGTGTGTGTGCATTTTGGAGGCTGCGTGTGTTTTGGAGGGTGTGTGTGTGTGTATTTTGGCACATGTGTGTGTGTTTTGGAGAGTATTTGTGTGTGCATGTGCGTGTTTTGGAAGGTGTGTGTTTGAGGTTGTGTGTTTGTGTGTTTTGTTGCTTCTGCGTTTTGGAGGGCGTGTATGTGTTTTGGAGGGTGTGTGTATGTGTGTTTTGGAGGGTGCGTGCATGTGTGTTTTGGAGGGTGCGTGTGTGTGTTTTGGAGGTTGTGCATGTGTGTGTATGTGTTTTAGAAGGTGTGTGTGTGTGTGTGTTTTGGAGTGTGTGTGCATTTTCCAAGGGTGTGTGTGTGTTTTGGAGGGGGTGTGTGTATTTTGGAAGGTGCGTTTGCGTGTTTTGGAGAGTGTGTGTGTGTTTTGGAGAGTGTGTGTGTGTGTTTTGGAGGGTGTGTGTGTGTTTTGGAGAGTATGGGTGTGTGTTTTGGAGGATGTGTTTGTGTGTATGTATTTTGGAGGGTGTGTGTGTATGTTTTGGAGGGTGTGTGTGTGTTTTATAGGGTGTGTGTGTTTTGGAGGGTGTGTGTGTGTGTGTGTGTTTTGGAGGGTGTGTGTGTGTGTGTGTGTGTGTGTGTTTTGGAGGGTGTGTGTGTGTATTTCTGAGGCTGTGTATGTGTGCATGTGCGTGTTTTGGAGGGTGTGTGTTTTGGAGGTTATGTGTATGTGTGTTTTGGAGGGTTTGTGTTTTTACATGTGTGTTTTGGAGGGTATATGTGTGTGTGTGTGTGTGTTTTGGAGTGTGTCTGCGTTTTTTCGAAGGCGTGTGTGTTTTCCAAGTGGGTGTGTGTGCGTGTACTTTGGTGGTGTGCTGGAGAGAGGTTGTGTTTTGGATGGAGTGTGTGTGTGTGTGTGTGTGTGTTTTGGAGGCTGCGTGTGTTTTGGAGGGTGTGTGTGTCTGTATTTTGGCACATGTGTGTATGTTTTGGAGAGTATGTGTGTGTGCATGTGCGTGTTTTGGAAGGTGTGTGTTTTGGAGGTTGTGTGTTTGTGTGTTTTATTACTTCTGCATTTTGGAAGGTGTGTGTATGTGTGTTTTGGAGGGTGTGTGTATGTGTGTTTTGGAGGGTGCCTGTATGTGTTTTGGAGATTGTGCATGTGTGTGTGTTTTAGAAGGTGTGTGTGTGTTTTAGAAGGTGTGTGTGTGTGTGTTTTGGAGTGTGTATGCATTTTCCAAGGGTGTGTGTGTGTTTTGGAGTGGGTGTGTATATTTTGGAAGGTGCGTTTGCGTGTTTTGGATGGTGTGTGTGTTTTTGAGGGTGTGTGTGTGTGTGTTTTGGAGGGGGTGTGTGTGTGTGTATTTTGGAGGGTGTGTATGTGTGTTTTGGAGAGTGTGTGTGTGTGTTTTGAAGGGTGTGTGTGTGTTTTGGAGAGTATGGGTGTGTGTTTTGGAGGGTGTGTTTGTGTGTATGTATTTTGGAGGGTGTGTGTGTATGTTTTGGAGGGTGTGTATGTGTGTTTTGGAGGGTGTGTGTGTGTTTTGGAGGTGTGTGTAGGTGTGTTTTGGAGGGTGTGTGTGTGTTTTGGAGGTGTGTGTAGGTGTGTTTTGGAGGGTGTGTGTGTGTTTTGGAGGGGGTGTGTGTGTGTGTTTTGGAGGGTGTGTGTGTGTGTGTTTTGGAGGGTGTGTGTGTGTGTTTTTGAGGTTGTGCATGCGTGTGTGTGTGTGTGTGTTTTAGAAGGTGTATGTATGTGTGTGTGTTTTGGAGTGTGTGTGTGTTTTCCAAGGGTGTGTGTGTGTTTTGGAGGGGGTGTGTGTGTTTTGGAGGGGGTGTGTGTATTTTGGAAGGTGCGTTTGCGTGTTTTGGATGGTGTGTGTGTTTTTGAGGGTGTGTGTGGTGCGTGTGTGTATTTTGGAGGGTGTGTATGTGTATTTTGGAGAGTGTGTGTGTGTGTTTTGGATAGTGTGTGTGTGTGTGTTTTGGAGGGTGTGTGTGTGTGTGTATTTTGGAGGGTGTGTATGTGTGTTTTGGAGAGTGTGTGTGTGTGTTTTGAAGGGTGTGTGTGTTTTGGAGAGTATGGGTGTGTGTTTTGGAGGGTGTGTTTGTGTGTATGTATTTTGGAGGGTGTGTGTGTATGTTTTGGAGGGTGTGTATGTGTGTTTTGGAGGGTGTGTGTGTGTTTTGGAGGTGTGTGTAGGTGTGTTTTGGAGGGTGTGTGTGTGTTTTGGAGGTGTGTGTAGGTGTGTTTTGGAGGGTGTGTGTGTGTTTTGGAGGGGGTGTGTGTGTGTGTTTTGGAGGGTGTGTGTGTGTGTGTTTTGGAGGGGGTGTGTGTGTGTTTTTGAGGTTGTGCATGCGTGTGTGTGTGTGTGTGTGTTTTAGAAGGTGTATGTATGTGTGTGTGTTTTGGAGTGTGTGTGTGTTTTCCAAGGGTGTGTGTGTGTTTTGGAGGGGGTGTGTGTGTTTTGGAGGGGGTGTGTGTATTTTGGAAGGTGCGTTTGCGTGTTTTGGATGGTGTGTGTGTTTTTGAGGGTGTGTGTGTGTATTTTGGAGGGTGTGTATGTGTATTTTGGAGAGTGTGTGTGTGTGTTTTGGAGAGTGTGTGTGTGTGTGTTTTGGAGGGTGTGTGTGTGTTTTGGAGAGTATGGGTGTGTGTTTTGGAGGGAGTGTGTGTGTGTGTGTGTGCGCATTTTGGAGGCTGCGTGTGTTTTGGAGGGTGTGTGTGTGTGTATTTTGGCACATGTGTGTGTGTTTTGGAGAGTATTTGTGTGTGCATGTGCGTGTTTTGGAAGGTGTGTGTTTGAGGTTGTGTGTTTGTGTGTTTTGTTGCTTCTGCGTTTTGGAGGGCGTGTATGTGTTTTGGAGGGTGTGTGTATGTGTGTTTTGGAGGGTGCGTGCATGTGTGTTTTGGAGGGTGCGTGTGTGTGTTTTGGAGGTTGTGCATGTGTGTGTATGTGTTTTAGAAGGTGTGTGTGTGTGTGTGTTTTGGAGTGTGTGTGCATTTTCCAAGGGTGTGTGTGTGTTTTGGAGGGGGTGTGTGTATTTTGGAAGGTGCGTTTGCGTGTTTTGGAGAGTGTGTGTGTGTTTTGGAGAGTGTGTGTGTGTGTTTTGGAGGGTGTGTGTGTGTTTTGGAGAGTATGGGTATGTGTTTTGGAGGATGTGTTTGTGTGTATGTATTTTGGAGGGTGTGTGTGTATGTTTTGGAGGGTGTGTGTGTGTTTTATAGGGTGTGTGTGTGTGTTTTGGAGGGTGTGTGTGTGTGTGTGTGTTTTGGAGGGTGTGTGTGTGTGTGTGTGTGTGTGTTTTGGAGGGTGTGTGTGTGTATTTCTGAGGCTGTGTATGTGTGCATGTGCGTGTTTTGGAGGGTGTGTGTTTTGGAGGTTATGTGTATGTGTGTTTTGGAGGGTTTGTGTTTTTACATGTGTGTTTTGGAGGGTATATGTGTGTGTGTGTGTGTTTTGGAGTGTGTCTGCGTTTTTTCGAAGGCGTGTGTGTTTTCCAAGTGGGTGTGTGTGTGTGCATGTGCGTGTTTTGGAAGGTGTGTGTTTTGGAGGTTGTGTGTTTGTGTGTTTTATTACTTCTGCATTTTGGAAGGTGTGTGTATGTGTGTTTTGGAGGGTGTGTGTATGTGTGTTTTGGAGGGTGCCTGTATGTGTTTTGGAGATTGTGCATGTGTGTGTGTTTTAGAAGGTGTGTGTGTGTTTTAGAAGGTGTGTGTGTGTTTTGGAGTGTGTATGCATTTTCCAAGGGTGTGTGTGTGTTTTGGAGTGGGTGTGTATATTTTGGAAGGTGCGTTTGCGTGTTTTGGATGGTGTGTGTGTTTTTGAGGGTGTGTGTGTGTGTATTTTGGAGGGTGTGTATGTGTGTTTTGGAGAGTGTGTGTGTGTGTTTTGAAGGGTGTGTGTGTGTTTTGGAGGGTGTGTGTGTATGTTTTGGAGGGTGTGTGTGTGTTTTGGAGGTGTGTGTAGGTGTGTTTTGGAGGGTGTGTGTGTGTTTTGGAGGGGGTGTGTGTGTGTGTTTTGGAGGGTGTGTGTGTGTGTTTTGGAGGTGGTGTGTGTGTGTTTTTGAGGTTGTGCATGCGTGTGTGTGTGTGTGTGTTTTAGAAGGTGTATGTGTGTGTGTGTGTTTTGGAGTGTGTGTGTTTTCCAAGGGTGTGTGTGTGTTTTGGAGGGGGTGTGTGTGTTTTGGAGGGGGTGTGTGTATTTTGGAAGGTGCGTTTGCGTGTTTTGGATGGTGTGTGTGTTTTGGAGGGTGTGTGTGTGGTGTGTGTGTGTATTTTGGAGGGTGTGTACGTGTATTTTGGAGAGTGTGTGTGTGTGTTTTGGAGAGTGTGTGTGTGTGTGTTTTGGAGGGTGTGTGTGTGTTTTGGAGAGTATGGGTGTGTGTTTTGGAGTGTGTGTGTGTGTGTTTTGCAGGGGGTGTGTGTGTGTGTTTTGGAGGGTGTGTGTGTGTATTTTGGAGGGTGTGTGTGTGTTTTGGAGGGGGTGTGTGTGTGTTTTGGAGGGCGTGTGTGTGTATTTTGGAGAGTGTGTGTGTGTGTTTTCAAAGGTGTGTGTGTGTATTTCTGAGGGTGTATATGTGTGCATGTACGTGTTTTGGAGGGTGTGTGTTTTGGAGGTTATGTGTATGTGTGTTTTGGAGGGTTTGTGTTTGTACATGTGTGTTTTGGAGGGTATATGTGTGTGTCTGTTTTTGAGTGTGAGTGGGTGTTTTAGATGGTGTGTGTGTGTATTTTGGAGGGTGTGTGTTTGTGTGTGTATGTGTGTTTTGGAGCATATGTGTGCGTCTGGTTGTGTTTCGGAGGGTATATGTTTGTGTGTGTGATTTGGAGGGTACTTCTGTGTGTGTGTGTGTTTTGGGGGAAGTTGTGTGTGTGTGTGTTTTGGAATGTGTGTGTGTGTTTTGGAGTGTGTGTGTGTGTTTTGTAGGCTGTATGTGTGTTTTGAAGTGTGTGTGTGTTTTTCAAGAGTGTGTGTGTGTAATTTGGTGGTGTGTGTTTTGGAGGGAGTTTGTGTTTTGGAGAGAGTGTGTGTATGTTTTGGAGGCTGCGAGTGTTTTGGAAGGTGTGTGTGCATATTTTGGCAGGTGTGTGTGTGTGTTTTGGAGAGTGTGTGTGTGTTTTCGAAGGTGTGTGGCGTGGTTTGGAAGGTGTATGTTTTGGGGGATATGTGTTTTGTGTGTGTTTTGTTGCTTGTGCATTTTGGAGGGTGTGTATGTGTGTTTTGGTTGGTGTGTGTGTGCATTTTGAAGGGGGTGTGTGTATGTGTGTTTTTGAGTGTGAGTGTGTTTTGGAGGGGGTGTATGTATGTGTTTTGGAGTGTGTGTGTGTTTTGGAGTGTGTGTGTGTGTTTTGGAGTATGTGTGTGTGTTTTGTAGGGTGTATGTGTGTTTTCTAAGGTTGTGTGTGTGCGTGTAATTTGGTGGTGTGTGTTCTGGAGGAAGTTTGTGTTTTGGAAGGAGTGTATGTGTGTTTTGGCGGCTGCGTGTGTTTTGGAGGGTGCGTGTGCGTATTTTGGCGGGTGTATGTGTGTTTTGGAGAGCGTGTGCATGTTTTCAAAGGTGTGTGTGCGTGTTTTGGAAGGTGTGTGTTTTGGAGGTTATGTGTTTGTGTGTGTTTTGTTGCTTGTTTGTTTTGTAGGGGGTGTGTGTGCGTTTTGAAGGGTGTGTGTATGTGTGTGTGTGTTTTTGAGTGTGAGTGGGTGTTTTAGATGGTGTGTGTGTGTGTGTGTTTTGGAGGGTATATGTGTGTGTGTATGTGTTTTGGAGTGTGTGTTTGTTTTGGAGGATGTGTGTGTGTGTTTTAGAGGGTATATGTGCGTGTGTTTTGGAGTGTGAGTGTGTATTTTTGAGGGTGGGTGTGTTTTCCAAGGGGGTGTGTGTGCGTGTACTTTGGTGGTGTGTGTTCTGGAGAGAGTTTGTGTTTTGGCGGGAGTGTGTGTGTGTGTGTTTTGGTGGCTGCGTGTGTTTTGGAGGGTGTATGTGTGTGTATTTTGGCATGTGTGTGTTTTGGAGAGTGTGTGTGTGTGTGTGCATGTGCATGTTTTGGAAGGTGTGTGTTTTGGAGGTTATGTGTTTGTGTGTGTTTTGGAGCATGTGCTTTTTGGAGGGTGTGTATGTGTGTTTTGGAGGGTGTGTGTGTGTATTTTTGAGGTTGTCTGTGTGTGTATTTTGGCAAGTGTGTGTGTGTTTTGGAGGGCGTTGTATGTGCGTGTGTGTTTTGGAAGGTGTGTGTGTGTGTTTTGGAGTGTGTGTGTGTTTTCCAAGGTTATGTGTGTGTGTATAATTTGGTGTTATGTGTTCTGGAGGTAGTTTGTGTTTTGGAGGGAGTGTGTGTGTTTTGGAGAGTGTGTGTGTGTTTTGAAGAGTATGTGTGTGTGTGCGTGTTTTGGAGGGTGTGTGTTTTAGGTTATGCATGTGTTAGTTTTGAAGGGTATCTGTTTGTGTGTGTTTTGGTGCATGCGTGTTTTGGAGGGTGTGTATGTGTGTTTTGGAGGTTGCGTGTATGTGTGTTTTGGAGGGTGCGTGTGTGTGTTTTGGGGGTGCGCGTATGTGTGTTTTGGAGGGTGTGTGTATGTGTGTTTTGGCGGGTGTGTATGTGTGTTTTGGAGAGTATGTGTGTGTGTTTTGGATAGTGTGTGTGTATGTTTTGGAGAGTATGGGTTTGTGTTTTGCAGGGTGTGTTTGTGTGTATGTATTTTGTAGGGTGTGTGTGTATGTTTTGGAGGGTGTGTATGTGTTTTGGAGGGTGTGTGTGTGTGTGTTTTGGAGGGTATGTGTGTGTGTTTTGGTGGGTGTGTATGTGTGTTTTATAGGGTGTGTGTATGTTTTGGAGCATGTGTGTGTGTGTTTTCAAAGGTGTGTGTGTATTTTTGAGGGTGTGTGTGTGCGTGTGCATGTTTTCGAAGGTGTTTGTTTTACAGGGTTTGTATTTGCGCATGTGTGTTTTGGAGGGTGTGTGTGTTTTTGAGAGTGTGTGTGTGTATTTTGGCGTGTGTGTGTGTGTTTGTGCATGTGTGTTATGGAAGGTGTGTATGTTTTTGAGTGTGTGTGTATGTATTTTGGCACGTGCATGTGTGTGTGTGTGTGTGTGTGTTTTGGAGTATGTGTGTGTTTTGGAGGGTGTGTGTGTGTGTTTTGGAGGGTGTGTGTGTGTGTGTCTGTTTTGGAGGGTGTATGTGTGTGCTTTGGAGGGTGTGTGTGTGTGTTGGAGGATGTGTGTGTGTGTGTCTGTTTCGGAGGGAGTGTGTGTGTGTTTTGGAGAGTGTGTGTTTGTGTGTGTATGTGTGTTTTGGAGCATATGTGTGCGTCTGGTTGTGTTTCGGAGGGTATGTGTTTGTGTGTGTGATTTGGAGGGTGCTTGTGTGTGTGTGTGTGTGTGTGTGTGTTTTGCAGTGTGTGTGTTTTCCAAGGGTGTGTGTGTAATTTGGTGGTGTGTGTTCTGGAGGGAGTTTGTGTTTTGGAGAGAGTGTATGTATGTTTTGGAGGCTGCGAGTGTTTTGGAAGGCATGTGTGCATATTTTGGCAGGTGTGTGTGTGTGTGTGTTTTGGAGGGGGTGTGTGTGTTTTCGAAGGTGTGTGGCATGGTTTGGAAGGTGTACGTTTTGGGGGTTATGTGTTTGTGTTTGTTTTGTTGCTTGTGCATTTTGGAGGGTGTGTATGTGTGTTTTGGTTGGTGTGAGTGTGTGTTTTGGAGGGGGTGTATGTATGTTTTTTGGAGTGTGTGTGCATTTTGGAGTGTGTGTGCGTTTTGGAGTGTGTGTGTGTTTTTTGGATTATGTGTGTGTGTTTTGTAGGGTGTATGTGTGTTTTGGAGTGTGTGTATGTTTTCCAAGGTTGTGTGTGTGCATGTAATTTGGTGGTGTGTGTTTTGGTGGCTGCGTATGTTTTGGAGGGTGTGTGTGTGTGTTTTGGAGGGTGCGTGTATGTGTGTTTTGGAGGGTGCATATGTGTGCGTGTTTTGGAGGGTGCGTGTGTTTTGGAGGGCGTGTGTGCGTATTTTGGCGGGCGTGTGTGTGTTTTGGAGAGTGTGCATGTTTTCGAAGGTGTGTGTGCATGTTTTGGAAGGTGTGTGTTTTGGAGGTTATTTGTTTGTGTGTGTTTCGTTGCTTGTTTGTTTTGGAGGGGGTGTGTGTGTATTTTGAACGGTGTGTGTATGTGTGTGTGTTTTTGAGTGTGAGTGTGTGTTTTAGATGGTGTGTGTGTGTGTTTTGGAGGGTATATGTGTGTATGTATGTGTTTTGGAGTGTGTGTTTGTTTTGGAGGATGTGTGTGTGTGTTTTAGAGGGTATATGTGTGTGTGTTTTGGAGTGTGAGTGTGTATTTTTGAGGGTGTGTGTGTTTTCCAAGGGGGTGTGTGTGCGTGTACTTTGGTGGTGTGTGTTCTGGAGAGAGTTTGTGTTTTGGCGGGAGTGTGTGTGTGTGTTTTGGTGGCTGCGTGTGTTTTGGAGGGTGTGTGTGTGTGTATTTTGGCGTGTGTGTGTGTTTTGGAGAGTGTGAGTGTGTGTGCATGTGCGTGTTTTGGAAGGTGTATGTTTTGGAGGTTATGTGTTTGTGTGTGTTTTGGAGCATATGCTTTTTGGAGTGTGTGTGTGTGTTTTGGAGGGTGTGTGTGTGTGTTTTTGAGGGTGTCTGTGTGTGTATTTTGGCATGTGTGTGTGTGTTTTGGAGTGTGTGTGTGTTTTGGAGGGTGTTGTATGTGCGTGTGTGTTTTGGAAGGTGTGCGTGTGGAGTGTGTGTGTGTTTTCCAAGGGTATGTGTGTGTGTATAATTTGGTGTTATGTGTTCTGGAGGGAGTTTGTGTTTTGGAGAGAGTGTGTGTGTTTTGGAGAGTGTGTGTGTGTTTTGAAGAGTATGTGTGTGTGTGCATGTTTTGGAGGGTGTGTGTTTTAGGTTATGCATGTGTGTGTTTTGAAGGGTATCTTTGTGTGTGTTTTGGTGCATGCGTGTTTTGGAGGGTGTGTATGTGTGTTTTGGAGGGTGCGTGTATGTGTGTTTTGGAGGGTGCGTGTATGTGTGTTTTGGGGGGTGCGTGTATGTGTGTTTTGGAGGGTGCGTTTATGTGTGTTTTGGCGGGTGTGTATGTGTGTTTTGGAGAGTGTGTGTGTGTGTTTTGGAGAATGTGTGTGTATGTTTTGGAGAGTATGGATTTGTGTTTTGCAGGATGTGTTTGTGTGTATATATTTTGTAGGGTGTGTGTGTATGTTTTGGAGGGTGTGTGTGTGTTTTGGTGGGTGTGTGTGTGTGTGTTTTGGAGGGTATGTGTGTGTGTTTTGGAGGGTGTGTGTGTGTGTTTTGGAGGGTGTGTGTATGTTTTGGAGCATGTGTGTGTGTGTTTTCAAAGGTGTGTGTGTGTATATTTTTGAGGGTGTATGTGTGTGCATGTGCATGTTTTTGAGGGTGTGTGTTTTACAGGGTTTGTGTTTGCGCATGTGTGTTTTGGAGGGTGTGTGTGTTTTTGAGGGTGTGTGTGTATTTTGGCGTGTGTGTGTGTGTGTTTGTGCATGTGTGTTATGGAGGGTGTGTGTGTTTTTTGAGGGTGTGTGTGTGTGTTTTGGAAAGTGCGTGTGTGTGTGTGTGTGTGTTTTGGAGTATGTGTGTGTTTTGGAGGCTATGTGTGTGTGTTTTGGAGGGTGTGTGTGTGTGTTTTAAAGTGTGTGCTTTGGAGGGTGTGTGTGTGTGTTGGAGGATGAGTGTGTGTGTGTCTGTTTCGAAGGGTGTGTGTGTGTGTTTTGGAGAGTGTGTGTTTGTGTGTGTATATGTGTTTTGGACCAGATGTGTGCGTATGGTTGTGTTTAGGAGGGTGTGTGTTTGTGTGTGTGATTTGGAGGGTGCTTCTGTGTGTGTGTGTGTGTATATTTTGAAGAGTGAGTGTGTGTGTGTGTTTTGGAGGGTGTGTGTTTTAGGTTATGCATGTGTGTGTTTTGAAGGGTATCTGTTTGTGTGTGTTTTGGTGCATGCGTGTTTTGGAGGGTGTGTATGTGTGTTTTGGAGGGTGCGTGTATGTGTGTTTTGGGGGGTGCGTGTATGTGTGTTTTGGAGGGTGCGTGTATGTGTGTTTTGGAAGGTGCGTGTATGTGTGTTTTGGAGAGTGTATGTGTATGTTTTGGAGAGTATGGGTTTGTGTTTTGCAGGGTCTGTTTGTGTGTATGTATTTTGTAGGGTGTGTGTGTATGTTTTGGAGGGTGTGTGTATGTTTTGGAGGGTATGTGTGTGTGTTTTGGAGGGTATGTGTGTGTCTTTTGGAGGGTGTGTGTGTGTGTTTTGGAGGGTGTGTGTATGTTTTGGAGCATGTGTGTGTGTGTGTTTTCAAAGGTGTGTGTGTGTATATTTTTGAGGTTGTGTGTGTATGCTTGTGCATGTTTTCGAGGGTGTGTGTTTTACAGGGTTTGTGTTTGCGCATGTGTGTTTTGGAGGGTGTGTGTGTTTCTGAGGGTGTGTGTGTGTATTTTGGCGTGTGTGTGTGTTTGTGCATGTGTGTTATGGAGGTTGTGTGTGTTTTTGAGAGTGTGTGTGTGTGTTTTGGAAAGTGCGCGTGTGTGTGTGTGTGTTTTGGAGTATGTGTGTGTTTTGGAGGCTGTGTGTGTGTGTTTTGGAGGGTGTGTGTGTGTGTGTTTTAGAGTGTGTGCTTTGGAGGGTGTGTGTGTGTGTTGGAGGATGTGTGTGTGTGTGTCTGTTTCGGAGGGTGTGTGTGTGTTTTGGAGAGTGTGTGTATGTGTGTGTATGTGTGTTTTGGACCATATGTGTGCGTCTGGTTGTGTTTCGGAGGGTGTGTGTTTGTGTGTGTGATTTGGACGGTGCTTCTGTGTGAGTGTGTGTGTTTATTTTGAAGAGTGAATGTGTGTGTGTGTTTTGGAGGAAGTTGTGTGTGTGTATTTTGGAGTGTGTGTGTGTGTGTGTTTTGGAGTGTGTGTGTGTTTTGTAGGGTGTATGTGTGTTTTGGAGTGTGTGTGTGTTTTCCAAGTGTGTGTGTGTAATTTGGTGGCGTGTGTTCTGGAGGGAGTTTGTGTTTTGGAGAGAGTGTGTGTATGTTTTGGAGGCTGCGAATGTTTTGGAAGGCGTGTGTGCATATTTTGGCAGGTGTGTGTGTGTGTTTTGGAGAGTGTGTGTGTTTTCGAAGGTGTGTGTGTGCGTTTTGAAGGGGGTGTGTGTATGTGTGTTTTTGAGTGTGAGTGTGTGTTTTGGAGGGATTGTATGTATGTGTTTTGGAGTGTGTGTGTGTTTTGGAGTGTGTGTGTGTTTTGGAGTGTGTGTGTGTGTTTTGGATTATGTGTGTGTGTTTTGTAGGGTGTATGTGTGTTTTGGAGTGTGTGTATGTTTTCCAAGGTTGTGTGTGTGCATGTAATTTGGTGGTGTGTGTTTTGGTGGCTGCGTATGTTTTGGAGGGTGTGTGTGTGTATTTTGGCGTGTGTGTGTGTTTTGGAGAGTGTGTGTGTGTGTGTGCATGTGCGTGTTTTGGAAGGTGTGTGTTTTGGAGCATGTACTTTTTGGAGGGTGTGTGTGTGTGTTTTTGAGGGTGTATGTGTGTGTGTATTTTGGCATGTGTGTGTGTGTGTTTTGGATTGTGTGTGTGTTTTGGAGGGTGTTGTATGTGCGTGTGTGTTTTGGAAGGTGTGTGTGTGTGTGTTTTGGAGTGTGTGTGTGTTTTCCAAGGGTATGTGTGTGTGTATAATTTGGTGTTATGTGTTCTGGAGGGAGTTTGCGTTTTGGAGGGAGTGTGTGTGTTTTGGAGAGTGTGTGTGTTTTGAAGAGTATGTGTGTGTGCGTGTTTTGGAGGGTGTGTGTTTGAGCTTATGCGTGTGTGTGTTTTGAAGGGTATCTGTTTGTGTGTGTTTTGGTGCATGTGTGTTTTGGAGGGTGTGTATGTGTGTTTTGGAGGGTGCGTGTATGTGTGTTTTGGAGGTTGCATGTGTGCGTGTTTTGGATGGTGCGTGTGTGTACGCATTTTGAAGGAGGTGTGTGCATGTGTGTTCTCGAGAGAGTGTGTGTGTGTTTTGGAGGGTGTGTGTGTGTGTTTTGGAGAGTGTGTGTGTATGTTTTGGAGAGTATGGGTTTGTGTTTTGCAGGGTGTGTTTGTGTGTATGTATTTTGTAGGGTGTGTGTGTATGTTTTGGAGGGTGTGTGTGTTTTGGAGGGTGTGTGTGTGTATTTTGGAGGGTATGTGTGTGTGTTTTGGAGGGTGTGTGTGTGTGTTTTGGAGGGTGTGTGTATGTTTTGGAGCATGTGTGTGTGTGTTTTCAAAGGTGTGTGTTTATTTTTGAGGGTGTGTGTGTGTGCGTGTGCATGTTTTTGAAGGTGTGTGTTTTACAGGGTTTGTGTTTGTGCATGTGTGTTTTGGAGGGTGTGTGTGTGTATTTTGGCGGGTGTGTATGTATGTTTTGGAGAGTGTGTTTTTTTGAGGATGTGTGTGTGTATTTTGGCGTGTGTGTGTGTGTGCATGTGTGTTATGGAGGGTGTGTGTGTGTTTTTGAGGGTGTGTTTGTGTATTTTGGCACGCGCGTGTATGTGTGTGTGTTTTGGAGTATGTGTGTGTTTTGGAGGGTGTGTGTGTGTGTTTTGGAGGGTGTATGTGTGTGTTTTAGAGTGTGTGCTTTGGAGGGTGTGTGTGTGTTTTGAAGGGTGTCTGTGTGTGTTGGAGGATGTTTGTGTGTGTGTCTGTTTCGGAGGGTGTGTGTGTTTTGGAGAGTGTTTGTGTGTTTATGTGTGTTTTGGACCATATGTGTGCGTCTGGTTGTGTTTCGGAGGGTGTGTGTTTGTGTGTGTAATTTGGAGGGTGCTTCTGTGTGTGTGTGTGTGTTTGTTTTGAAGAGTGAGTGTGTGTGTGTGTTTTGGAGGAAGTTGTGTGTGTGTGTTTTGGAGTGTGTGTGTGTGTGTTTTGGAGTGTGTGTGTGTTTTGTAGGGTGTATGTGTGTTTTGGAGTGTATGTGTGTGTTTTCCAAGGGTGTGTGTGTAATTTGGTGGTGTGTGTTCTGGAGGGAGTTTGTGTTTTGGAGAGAGTGTGTTTATGTTTTGGAGGCTGCGAGTGTTTTGGAAGGCGTGTGTGCATATTTTGGCAGGTATGTGTGTGTGTTTTGGAGAGTGTGTTTGTGTTTTCTAAGGTGTTTGGCGTGGTTTGGAAGGTGTATGTTTTGGGGGTTATGTGTTTCTGTGTGTTTTGTTGCTTGTGCATTTTGGAGGGTGTGTATGTGTGTTTTGGAAGGTGTGTGTGTGCGTTTTGAAGGGGGTGTGTGTATGTGTGTTTTTGAGTGTGAGTGTGTGTTTTGGAGGAGGTGTATGTATGTGTTTTGGAGTGTGTGTGTGTTTTGGAGTGTGTGTGTATTTTGGAGTATGTGTGTGTGTGTTTTGGATTATGTGTGTGTGTTTTGTAGGGTGTATGTGTGTTTTGGAGTGTGTGTATGTTTTCCAAGGTTGTGTGTGTGCATGTAATTTTTTGGTGTATGTTTTGGTGGCTGCCTATGTTTTGGAGGGTGTTTGCGTGTGTGTATTTTGGCGTATGTGTTTTGGAGAGTGTGTGTGTGTGTGCGCATGTGCGTGTTTTGGAAGGTGTGTGTTTTGGAGATTATGTGTTTGTGTGCGTTTTGGAGCATGTACTTTTTGGAGGGTGTGTGTGTGTTTTTGAGGGTGTGTGTGTGTGTGTTTTGGAAGGTGTGTGTGTGTGTTTTGGAGTGTGTGTGTGTTTTTCAAGGGTATGTGTGTGTGCATAATTTGGTGTTATATGTTCTGGAGGGAGTTTGTATTTTGGAGGGAGTGTGTGTGTTTTGGAGAGTGTGTGTATGTTTTAAAGAGCATGTGTGTGTGTGCGTGTTTTGGAGGGTGTGAGTTTGAGGTTATGCATGTGTGTGTTTTGAAGGGTATCTGTTTGTGTGTGTTTTGGTGCATGTGTGTTTTGGAGGGTGTGTATGTGTGTTTTGGAGGGTGCGTGTATGTGTGTTTTGGAGGGTGCATGTGTGTGCGTGTTTTGGAGGGTGCGTGTGTGTACGCATTTTGAAGGGGGTGTGTGCATGTGTGTTTTCGAGTGAGTGTGTGTGTTTTGGAGGGTGTGTGTGTGTTTTGGAGGGTGTGTGTGTGCTTTGGAGGGCGTGTGTGTGTTTTGGATGGTGCATTTACGTGTTTTGGATGGTGTGTGTGTGTGTGTTTTTGAGGGTGTGTGTGTGTGTGTATTTTGGCGGGTGTGTATGTGTGTTTTGGAGAGTGTGTGTGTGTGTTTTGGAGGGTATGGGTGTGTGTGTGTGTGTTTTGTAGGGTGTGTGTGTATGTTTTGGAGGGTGTGTATGTGTGTTTTGGAGGGTGTGTGTGTGTGTTTTGGAGGGTATGTGTGTATGTGTATGTGTTTTGGAGTGTGTGTGTGTGTTGGAGGGTATGTGTTTTGGAGGGTATGTGTGTATGTTTTGGAGTGAGTGTGTGTGTGTGTGTGTTTTGGAAGGGGTGTATGTGTGTTTTGCAGGGTGTGTGTGTGTGTTTTTGAGGGTGTGTGCGCGCATGTGCGTGTTTGGAGGTTATGTGTGTGTGTGTTTTGAAGGGTTTGTGTTTGTGCATGTGTGTTTTGGAGGGTGTGTGTGTTTTTGAGGGTGTGTGTGTGTATTTTGGCGTGTGTGTGTGTTTTGGAGGGTGTGTGTGTGTGTGTGTGTGTGTGTTTTGGAGGATGTGTGTGTGTTTCGGAGGGTGTGTGTTTGTGTTTGTGATTTGGAGGGTGATTCTGGGTATGTGTGTGTATTTGTTTTGAAGAGTGAGCATGTGTATGTGTGTTTTGGAGGGTGTATGTGTTTTGGATTGTGTGTGCGTATGTGTTTTGGAGGGTGTGTGTTCGACGACATGCAGGCTGTGATCCTTACCAGCAGATCTATTACAGACCCAATCCAAGTCCGAACCGGGGTCAAACAGGGCTGCGTCATCGCTCCAACCCTCTTTTCAATCTTCCGCACTGCCATGCTCCACCTCACTGTCAACAAGCTCCCTGCCAGAGTGGAACTAAACTATAGAACCAGTGGGAAGCTGTTTAACCTACGCCGCCTCCAGGCCAGGTCCAAGATCACCCAAACCTCTGTCGTTGAGCTACAGTATGCGGACGACGCCTGCATCTGCGCACATTCTGAGGCTGAACGCCAGGATATAGTCAATGTATTCACTGAGGCATATGAAAGCATGGGCCTTACGCTTAACATTCGTAAGATAAAGGTCCTCCACCAGCCTGTTCTTGCAGCACAGCACTGCCCTCCAATCATCAAGATCCACGGCGCTGCTCTTGACACCGTGGACCACTTCCCATATCTCGGGAGCCTCTTATCAACAAAGGCAGACATTGATGCGGAGATTCAACACCGCCTCCAGTGCGCCAGTGCAGCCTTTGTCCGCCTGAGGAAAAGAGTGTTCGAAGACCAGGCCCTCAAATCTACCACCAAGCTCATGGTCTACAGGGCTGTAGTAATACCCGCCCTCCTGTATGGATCAAAGACATGGACGATGTACAGAAGACACATCAAGTCGTTGGAGATATATCACCGACGATGTCTCCGCAAGATCCTGCAAATCCCCTGGGAGGACAGGTGCACCAACATCAGTGTCCTCGCCCAGGCTAACATCCCCAGTATTGAAGCACTGACCACACTTGATCAGCTTCGCCGGGCAGGCCATATACGTCGCATGCCAGACACGAGACTCCCTAAACAATTGCTATATGCGGAGCTCCTTCATGGCAAACGAATCAAAAGAGGACAGCGGAAGCGTTACAAGGACACCCTCAAAGCCTCCCTGGTAAAGTGCGACATCACCACTGACACCTGGGAGACCCTGGCTGAAGACCGCCCTAGGTGGAGAAAGTGCATCCGGGAGGGCGTTGAGCTCTTCAAATCTCAACGCCGAGAGCGTGAAGAGGTCAGGCGCAGGTGTGAAAGGAGCGTGCGTCAAATCAGTGCCGCTACCCCCAACGACTATCGGTCCCACCTGTGACATGGTCTGTGGCTCTCGTGTTGGAATGTTCAGCCACCAAAGAAATTATTTTAGAAATGGAAGCAAGTCTTCCTCGATTTCGAGGGACTGCCTATGATGTGTGTTTTGGAGGGTGTGTGTGTGTGTGTTTTCAAAGGTGTGTGTGTGTGTATTTTTGAGGGTGTGTGTGTGTGCGTGTCAATAGCAAGAACGTCCTTCCTCAGATTAGGAGACCAAAACTGAACAGAATACTCGAGGTGAGGCCTCACTAAGACCCTGTACAATTGCAGTAAGACCTCCCTGCTCCTATACTCAAATCCCCTAGCTATGAAGGCCAACATACCATTTGCCTTCTTCACCGCCTGCTGTACCTGTATGCCAACTTTCAATGACTGATGAACCATGACACCCAGGTCTCATTGCACCTCCCCTTTTCCTAATCTGCCACCATTCAGAAAATATTCTGTCTTCGCGTTTTTGCCCCCAAAGTGGATAACCTCACATTTATCCACATTACACTGCATCTGCCATGCATTTGCCCACTCACCTAACCTGTCCAAGTCACCCTGCAGCCTCTTAGCATCCTCCTCACAGCTCACACCGCCACCCAGCTTAGTGTCATCTGCAAACTTGGAGATATTACACTCAATTCCTTCATCTAAATCATTGATGTATATTGTAAATAGCTGGGGTCCCAGTACTGAGCCCTGCGGCATCCCACTAGTCACTGCCTGCCATTCTGAAAAGGACCCATTTATCCCAACTTTCTGCTTCCTGCCTACCAACCAGTTCTCTATCCACGTCAGTACATTACCCTCAATACCATGTGCTTTAATTTTACACGCCAATCTCTTGTGTGGGACCTTGTCAAAAGCCTTTTGAAAGTCCAAGTACACCACATCCACTGGTTCTCCCTTGTCCACTCTACTAGTTACATCCTCAAAAAATTCTAGAAGATTTGTCAAGCTTGATTTCGCTTTCATAAATTCATGCTGACTTGGACTGATCCTGTTACTGCTTTCCAAACGTGTTGCTATTTCATCTTTAATAATTGATTCCAACATTTTCCCCACCACTGATGTCAGGCTAACTGGTCTATAATTACCCATTTTCTCTCTTCCCTCCTTTTTTAAAAAGTGGTGTTACATTAGCTACCCTCCAGTCCATAGGAACTGATCCAGAGTCGATAGACTGTTGGAAAATGATCATCAATGCATCCACTATTTCTAGGGCCACTTCTTTAAGTACCCTGGGATGCAGACTATCAGGCCTTGGGGATTTATCGGCCTTCAATCCCATCAATTTCCCAAACACGGTTTCCCGCCTAATAAGGATTTCCTTCAGTTCCTCCTTCTCACTAGACACTCGGTCCCCTAGTATTTCCGAAAGGTTATTTATGTCTTCCTTCGTGAAGACAGAACCAAAGTATTTGTTCAACTGGTCTGCCATTTCTTTGTTCCCCATTATATATTCACCTGAAACTGACTGCAAGGGACCTACGTTTGTCTTCACTAATCTTTTTCTCTTCACATATCTAAAGAAGCTATTGCAGTCAGTTTTTTATGTTCCCATCAAGCTTCCTCTCATACTCTATTTTCCCCCTTTGTTCTCCTCTGCTGAATTCTAACTTTCTCCCAGTCCTCAGAGTTGCTGCTTTTTTGGGCCAATTTATATGCCTCTTCCTTGGATTTAACACTTTCCTTAATTTCACTTGTTAGCCACGGTTGAGCCACCTTCCCTGTTTTATTTTTACTCCAGACAGGGATGTACAATTGTTGAAGTTCATCCATGTGATCTTTAAATGTTTGCCATTGCATAAACACCGTCAACCCTTTAAGTATCATTTGCCAGTCTATTCTAGCCAATTCACGTCTCATACCATCGAAGTTACCTTTCCTTAAGTTCAGGACCCTAGTTTCTGAATTAACTGTGTCACTCTCCATCTTAATAAAGAATTCTACCATATTATGGTCACTCTTCCCCAAGGGGTCTTGCACAACAAGATTGCTAATTAGCAATGTTTCGACAAGTACTGTACACAAAGTAACATCCTTTTCAGGCAGGAATGCATATGGCAGAACGTACACACCTGCAGCTGCATGACCTCAGATGACTCAGAGTTCGCCATCAAGCATTAATGCGAGACAGCTAACACCTTGTTGGCGCTGCGGAGGTGATCATCGAGCCCATCAATGCCGCTTCAAACACTGTGTGTGCAAAGGCTGTGGAACAATGGGACACCTCCAGCGAATGTGCAGACGAGCTACAAACCCTGCAAACCACCACATTGCAGAGGAAGACCAATCCATGGTGGTTCAAACTGAATTAGAGACTCAAACCGAGGAGGAAGAAGTGTACGGGGTACACACCTTCACCACGAAATGTCCACCGATAATGTTAAAAGGTGAACTGAACAGAATTTCAGTATCCATGGTATTGTGTATCTGTAAAGCATGCACACTCATGTTCCGCCACCAGGGAGCTTATCCCCTGAAGTCCCAAGGGGTCCCAGCATCCCTTGGGAGCACTGTATATAAGCCGGCCCTAAAGCCTGTTCCTCACTCTGGAGTGTCTTATTAAAGACTGAGGTCACTGTTACTTTAACCTCCCTGTGCGCAGCCTCATCTGTGTTAGTAATACAATAACTGGCGACGAGAATACGAATCCAACGCAAAGATGCAGCAAATTGTGGGCATCCTGGAGAAGTTCTCGGAGTGTGAGGACTGGGAAGCCTATGTCGAATGGCTAGAGAAAGAAGCACTGCAAAAAGGAGAGCGATCCTCCTCGCAGTCTGCGGGGCACCGACCTACAGCCTCATGAAGAATCTTCTGGCTCCGGTGAAACCCACAGATAAGTCATATGAGGAGCTGTGCAGACTGGTTCGGAAGCATCTTAACCCGAGGGAGAGCGTGCTGATGGCGAGGTATCGGTTCTACACGTGCCAGCGATCTGAAGGTCAGGAAGTGGCGAGCTACGTCGCCGAGCTAAGGCGACTTACAGGACAATGCGGTGCCATATTTGATGCGAGAGAAAGTGGAGATCGAGCTAGACAGGCTGCAAAGAGAGGGCATCATCGTGCCGGTGGAGTTCAATGAGTGGGCCAGTCCGGTTGTTCCGGTTGTCGAGGGCGATGGCACGGTCAGAATTTGCGGGGACTATAAAATAACGATTAACCGTTTTTCGCTGCAGGACCAGTACCCACTACCCAAGGCAGACGACCTATTTGCCAAGTTCACCAAGTTGGACCTGACCTCGGCCTACATGACGTAGGAACTGGCGGAATCTTTGAAAGGCCTCACCTCCATCAACCCGCACCAAGGTCTGTTCATCTATAATAGATGCCCGTTTGGGATTCAATCGACCGCGGCTATTTTTCAAAGGAACATGGAGAGTCTGCTAAAGTCGGTTCCGCACACCGTGGTTTTCCAGGACGACATACTGGTCCCAGGTCGGGACACCACCGAACACTTACAGAACCTGGAAGAGGTTCTAAGTCGGCTCGATCGTGTGGGACTCAGGTTGAACCGCTCGAAGTGTGTTTTCCTGGCGCCAGAGGTCGAGTTCTTAGGGAGAAGAATCGCGGCAGACGGCATCAGACCCACCGACGCCAAGACAGACGCCATCAAGAACACGCTGAGACCACAGAATGTGACGGACCTGTGGTTGTTCCTGGGCCCCCTCAATTATTTTGGTAATTTCCTCCCCGGGATAAGCACCTTGCTAGAACCTCTACAAGTGTTGCTACGCAAGGGAGATGACTGGGTATGGAGGAAATCACAAGAGGTAGCTTTTGAGAAAACCCGAAATCTATTATGTTCCAGCAAACTGCTTGTCCTGTATGATCCTTGTAAACATTTAGTGCTAGCTTGCGATGCGTCTTCGTATGGGGTCGGGTGTGTGTTACGACAAGCAAACGAATCGGGGACATTGCAACCGGTCGCCTATGTGCCCAGGAGTTTGTCCAAGGCCGAAAGGGCTGACAGCATGATTGAAAAAGAAGCTTTGGCATGCATTTATGGGGTAAAAAAAATGCATCAGTATCTGTTTGGGCTTAAGTTCGAGTTAGAAATTGACCATAAGCCGCTCATATCACTATTCTCAGAGAGCAAAGATATCAATATCATAGAAACATAGAAACATAGAAAATAGGTGCAGGAGCAGGCCATTCAGCCCTTCTAGCCTGCACCGCCATTCAATGAGTTCATGGCTGAACATGAAACTTCAGTACCCCCTTCCTGCTTTCACGCCATACCCCTTGATACCCCGAGTAGTAAGGACTTCATCTAACTCCCTTTTGAATATATTTAGTGAATTTGCCTCAACTACTTTCTGTGGTAGAGAATTCCACAGGTTCACCACTCTCTGGGTGAAGAAGTTTCTCCTTATCTCGGTCCTAAATGGCTTACCCCTTATCCTTAGACTGTGACCCCTGGTTCTGGACTTCCCCAACATTGGGAACATTCTTCCTGCATCCAACCTGTCCAAACCCGTCAGAATTTTAAACGTTTCTATGAGGTCCCCTCTCACTCTTCTGAACTCCAGTGAATACAAGCCCAGTTGATCCAGTCTTTCTTGATAGGTCAGTCCCAGCATCCCAGGAATCAGTCTGGTGAATCTTCGCTGCACTCCCTCAATAGCAAGAATGTCCTTCCTCAAGTTAGGAGACCAAAACTGTACACAATACTCCAGGTGTGGCCTCACCAAGGCCCTGTACAACTGTAGCAACACCTCCCTGCCCCTGTACTCAAATCCCCTCGCTATGAAGGCCAACATGCCATTTGCTTTCTTAACCGCCTGCTGTACCTGCATGCCAACCTTCAATGACTGATGTACCATGACACCCAGGTCTCGTTGCACCTCCCCTTTTCCTAATCTGTAACCATTCAGATAATAGTCTGTCTCTGTTTTTACCACCAAAGTGGATAACCTCACATTTATCCACATTATACTTCATCTGCCATGCATTTGCCCACTCACCTAACCTATCCAAATCACTCTGCAGCCTCATAGCATCCTCCTCGCAGCTCACACTGCCACCCAACTTAGTGTCATCCGCAAATTTGGAGATACTACATTTAATCCCCTCGTCTAAATCATTCATGTACAATGTAAACAACTGGGGCCCCAGCACAGAACCCTGCGGTACCCCACTAGTCACTGCCTGCCATTCCGAAAAGTACCCATTTACTCCTACTCTTTGCTTCCTGTCTGACAACCAGTTCTCAATCCACGTCAGCACACTACCCCCAATCCCATGTGCTTTAACTTTGCACATTAATCTCCTGTGTGGGACCTTGTCGAAAGCCTTCTCAAAGTCCAAATATACCACATCAACTGGTACTCCTTTGTCCACTTTATTGGAAACATCCTCAAAAAATTCCAGAAGATTTGTCAAGCATGATCTCCCTTTCACAAATCCATGCTGACTTGGACCTATCATGTCACCATTTTCCAAATGCGCTGCATCCTTAATAATTGATTCCATCATTTTACCCACTACTGAGGTCAGGCTGACCGGTCTATAATTCCCTGCTTTCTCTCTCCCTCCTTTTTTAAAAAGTGGGGTTACATTGGCTACCCGCCACTCGATAGGAACTGATCCAGAGTCAATGGAATGTTGGAAAATGACTGTCAATGCAGCACCTCATCTTTTGTTTACAGCCTTCTGAACTCAACATCGAGTTCAACAATTTCAGACCCTCTGCTCGCATCCAAAGATGGGCGCTCACGTTGTCTGCAAATAACTATGTAATTCGCCACAGGCCAGGCACAGAGAACTGCGCTGATGCCCTCAGTCGGCTACCATTGCCCACCACTGGGGTGTAAATGGCACAGCCTGCAGACTTGCTCTTGGTGATGGATGCATTTGAAAATGAAAAGTCACCCGTTACGGCCCGCCAGATCAGGACCTGGACCAGCCAGGATCCTTTACTGTCACTTGTAAAAAACTCTGTTCTCCATGGGAGCTGGTCCAGCATCCCAGCGGAGATGCATGAAGAGATCAAGCTGTTCCAGTGGCGTAAAGACAAAATGTCCATACAGGCGGACAGTCTTTTGTGTGGTAATCGCGTGGCTTTGCCCAAGAAAGTCAGAGAAACGTTCATACGTGACCTACACAGTACCCACCCAGGCATAGTAATGATGAAAGCTATAGCCAGATCCCATGTGTGGTGGCGCGGCATTGACTCAGATTTGGAGTTTTGCGTGTGCTAATAGAAACATAGAAAATAGGTGCAGGAGTAGGCCATTCGGCCCTTCGAGCCTGCACCGCCATTCAATGAGTTCATGGCTGAACATGCAACTTCAGTACCCCATTCCTGCTTTCTCGCCATACCTACCTTGATCCCCCAAGTAGTTAGGACTACATCGAACTCATTTTTGAATATATTTAGTGAATTGGCCTCAACAACTTTCTGTGGTAGAGAATTCCACAGGTTCACCACTCTCTGGGTGAAGAAGTTTCTCCTCATCTCGGTCCTAAATGGCTTACCCCTTATCCTTAGACTGTGACCCCTGGTTCTGGACTTCCCCAACATTGGGAACATTCTTCCTGCATCTAACCTGTCTAAACCCGTCAGAATTTTAAACGTTTCTATGAGATCCTCTCTCATTCTTCTGAACTCCAGTGAATACAAGCCCAGTTGATCCAGTCTTTCTTGATAGGTCAGTCCCACCATCCCGGGAATCAGTCTGGTGAACCTTCGCTGCACTCCCTCAACAGCAAGAGTGTCCTTCCTCAAGTTAGGAGACCAAAACTGTACACAATACTCCAGGTGTGGCCTCTGTACAACTGTAGTAACACCTCCCCGCCCCTGTACTCAAATCCCCTCGCTATGAAGGCCAACATGCCATTTGCTTTCTTAACCGCCTACTGTACCTGCATGCCAACCTTCAATGACTGATGTACCATGACACCCAGGTCTCGTTGCACCTCCCCTTTTCCTAATCTGTCACCATTCAGATAAGAGTCTGGCTCTCTGTTTTTACCACCAAAGTGGACAACCTCTCATTTATCCACATTATACTTCATCTGCCATGCATTTGCCCACTCACCTAACCTATCTAAGTCACTCTGCAGCCTCACAGCATCCTCCTCGCAGCTCACACTGCCACCCAACTTAGTGTCATCCGCAAATTTGGAGATACTACATTTAATCCCCTCGTCTAAATCATTAATGTACGATGTAAACAGCTGAGGCCCCAGCTCAGAACCTTGCGGTACCCCACTAGTCACTGCCTGCCATTCTGAAAAGTAGCCATTTACTCCTACTCTTTGCTTCCTATCTGTCAACCAGCTCTCAATCCACATCAGCACACTACCCCCAATTCCATGTGCTTTAACTTTGCACATTAATCTCTTGTGTGGGACCTTGTCGAAAGCCTTCTGAAAGTCCAAATACACCACATCAACTGGTTCCCCCTTGTCCACTCTACTGGAAACATCCTCAAAAAATTGCAGAAGATTTGTCACGCATGATTTTCCTTTCACAAATCCATGCTGACTTGGACCTATCATGTCACCTCTTTCAAAATGCGCTGCTATGACATCCTTAATAATTGATTCCATCATTTTACTCACTACCGATGTCAGGCTGACCGGTCTATAATTCCCTACTTTCTCTCTCCCTCCTTTTTTAAAAAGTGGGGTTACATTGGCTACCCTCCACTCCAAAGGAACTGATCCAGAATCTATGGAATGTTGGAAAATGACTGTCAATGCATCCGCTATTTCCAAGGCCACCTCCTTAAGTACTCTGGGATGCAGTCCATCAGGCCCTGGGGATTTATCGGCCTTCAATCCCATCAATTTCCCCAACACAATTTCCCGACTAATAAAGATTTCCCTCAGTTCCTCCTTCTTACTAGACCCTCTGACCCCTTTTATAACCGGAAGGTTGTTTGTGTCCTCCTTAGTGAATACCGAACCAAAGTACTTGTTCAATGGGTCTGCCATTTCTTTGTTCCCAGTTATGACTTCCCCTGATTCTGACTGCAGGGGACCTACATTTGTCTTTACTAACCTTTTTCTATTTACATATCTGTAGAAGCTTTTGCAGTCCATTTTAATGTTCCCTGTAAGCTTCCTCTCGTACTCTATTTTCCCTGCCCTAATCAAACCCTTTGTCCTCCTCTGCTGAGTTCTAAATTTCTCCCAGTCCCCGGGTTCACTGCTATTTCTGACCAATTTGTATGCCACTTCCTTGGCTTTAATACTATCCCTGATTTCCCTAGATAGCCACGGTTGAGCTACCTTCCCTTTTTTATTTTTACGCCAGACAGGAATGTACAATTATTGTAGTTCATCCATGCGGTCTCTAAATGTCTGCCATTGCCCATCCACTGTCAACCTCTTAAGTATCACTTATGCAACACGTGCTCTCAACTTAGCAATGCACCCAGGGAGGCACTGCTGAGTTTGTGGTCATAGCCTTCCAAACCATGGTCTAGGATACACGTTGACTTCGCTGGCCTGTTTCTAGGCAAAATGTTCTTGGTTGTTGTAGATGCTTATTCAAAGTGGATTGGGTGTGTAATAATGTTTGTAAGCATATTCACTGCTACCATCGAAAACCTACGAATCATGTTTGCCACACACGGCCTGCCTGATGTCCTTGTCAGCGACAACGGGCCATGCTTCACCAGCTCTGAATTCAAGAAATTCATGACCAGCAATGGGATCAAGCACGTCACATCTGCCCCGTTCAAGCCCGCATCTAACAGCCAGGCAGAACGGGCAGTCCAAACCATCAAGCAAAGCTTGAAACACGTGTCGGAAGGCTCCCTGCAGACTCGCCTGTCTCAAGTCCTGCTCAGCTACCGCACCAGACCCCACTCGCTCACCGGGGTTTCCCCCTGCCGAACTGCTCATGAAAAGGGCACTCAAAACAAGGCACTCTCTAGTCCACCCTGAACTCCATGATCACGTCGAGGGCTGGTGGCATCAACAAAGCATGTACCATGATCGCGCAAATTTGTCACGAGATATTGAAGTCAATGACCCTGTACTTGTACTCAACTATGGACATGCTCCCAAATGGCATGCTGGCACTGTCATAGCCAAAGAAGGGAGCAGGGTGTTTCAGGTCAAATTCGCAAATGGACTAACTTGCAGAAAGCATTTGGACCAAACCAAACTGCGATTCACAGACAGCCACGAGCAACCTGAAGAGGGCACCACTAACTTCGATCCTCCGACACACACACAAGTGGCAACCGACATCATGGTTGACCATGAAGCTGAACTCATCATCCCTAGCAGTCCAGCCAGACCAGCTGCACAGCAGCCGAGTGAAGAATGAATCAATTCACCTGCACCTGCATTTGTACCGAGACGATCGACAAGGGAGTGAAAAGCCCCAGATCGTCTTACCTTGTAAATAAGTGTACTATTGACTTTGGGAGGGAGTGATGTTATGTATGCAACCCTATGTAACTAGCATTTTACCACCACCAGAGAGCATATCTGTTGGAGTCCCAAGTGATCCCAGCATCCCTTGGGAGCACTGTATATAAGCAGGCCTCCCATGCTGTACCCGCACTCTGGAGTTAGAATAAAGAGACTAAGGTCACACTTACTCACGTCTACAGTACTCAATCACATTATTTTATTCTGGACATAACAGAGGGTGTGTGTGTTTTGGAGTGTGTGTGTGTGTTTTGGAGGGTTTTGTGTGTGTGTGTCTGTGTTTTGGAGGGTATGTGTGTGTTTTGGAGGGCGTGTGTGTGTCTTGGAGGGTATTTGTCAGTGTGTGTTTTGGAGGGTGTGTGTGTGTATGTGTGTGTGTGTGTGTTTTGGAGTGTGTGTGTGTTTTGGAGGGTGTGTTTGTGTATTTTGGAGGGTGTGTCTGTGTGTGTTTTGGAGTGTGTTGTGTGTGTGTGTTTTGGAGGATGTGTGTGTTTTGGAGTGTGTGTATGTGTGTAATTTGGTGGTTTGTGTTTTGGAGGGAGTATGTGTGTGTGTGTTTTGGAGTGTGTTTGTGTGTGATTTGGAGGGCATGAGTGTGTGCGTGAGTGTGTATGTTTTGGAGGGAGTGTGTGTTTTGGAGGCAGTATGTGTGTTTGTTTTGGAGTGTGTGTGTGTGTTTTGGAGTGTGTGTGTGTGTTTTGGAGGGTGTGTTTCTGTTTTGGAGGATGTGTATGTGTGTTTAGCAGGGTGTGTGTTTGTTTTGGAGCGTATGTGTGTGTGCGTGTTTTGGAGGGTATGTGTGTGTGTTTTGGAGTGTGCTTCTATGTATGTGTGTGTTTGTTTTGAAGAGTGAGTGTGCGTGTGTGTGTTTTGGAGGTGTGTGTGTGTGTGTAATTTGGTGGTGTGTGTTCTGGAGGGAGTTTGTGTATTGGAGGGTGTGAGTGTGTGTGTGAGTGTGTATGTTTTGGAGGGTGTGTGTGTGCTTTGGAGGGTGTGTGTCTTTTGGAGGGTGTTGGGTGTGTGTGTGTGTTTCGGAGCATGTGTGTATTTTGGAGGCTGTGTCTGTTTTGGACGATGTGTGTATGTGTTTTGGAGGGTGTGTGCCTGTTTCAGAGGGTATGTGTGTTTGTTTTGGAGCATATGTGCACATCTGTTTGTGTTTCGAATTGAGTGTGTTTGTGTGTGTTTGTATTTTGGAGGATGTATGTGTGTGTTTTGGAGGATGTGTTTGTGTCTGTGTGATTTGGAGGGTGCTTCCGTGTATGTTTGTGTTTGTTTTGAAGAGTGAGTGTGTGTTTTCCAATAGGTGTGTATGTGTGTGTGTAATTTGGTGGTGTGTGTTCTGGAGGATGTTTGTGTCTTTTGGAGGGTGCTGTATTTTGTGGAGGGTGTGCATGTATGTTTGGAAAAGTATGTGTTATGGAGAGTGTGGTTATGTGTGTTTTGGAGGGTGTGTGTGTGTGTTATGGAGGGAGTGTGTGCTTTGGAGGGTGTGTGTGTGTGTTTTGGATGATGTTTGTGTGTGTATTGGGCAGTGTGTATTTGTTTTGGAGGGCGCCTGTGTGTGTGTTTTGGAGGGCAGGTGTGTTTTGGATAGTGTTGGGTGTGTGTGCCCTTTTGTGCATGTATGTATTTTGATGGAAGTATGTGTGTATTTTGGAGGGTATGTGTGTGTGTGTATTTTGGAGGGTATGTGTGTGTGTGTTTTGGAGGATGTGTGTATATGTTTTGGAGGTTGTGTGTGTGTCTGTGTATTTTGGAGTGTGAGTTTTGGAGTGTGTTTGTGTGTGTTTTGGAGGGTGGGTGTGTGTATGGTTTGGAGGGTATGTGTGTGTTTTGGAAGTTGTGTGTGTTTTGGAGGGTTTGTGTGTTTTGGAGGGTATGTGTTTGTGTGTGTTTTGGTGCATGTGTGTTTTGGAGGGTGTATGTATGTGTTTTGCAGGGTGTTTTGGAGAGTGCGTGTATGTGTGTTTTTGAGGGTGCATGTGTGTGCGTATTTTGGACGGTGTGTGTGTGTTTTCGAGTGAGTGTGTGTGTTTTGAAGGGTGTGTGTGTGTTTTGGAGGGTATGTGTGTGTATTTTGGAGGGTGTGTTTCTGTTTTGGAGGTTGTGTGTGTGTTTTGGAATGTGTGTGTGTTTTCCAAGGGGATGTGTGTGTGTGTGTAATTTGGTCGTGTGTGTTCTGGAGAAAGTTTGTGTTTTGAAGGGTATGAGTGTGCGTGTGAGAGTGTATGTTTTGGAGGGAGTGTGTGTTATGGAGGGAGTGTGTGTGTGTGATTTAGAGTGTGTGTGTATATGTGTGCTTAGGTGCGTGTATGTGTTTTGTTGGGGGGGTGTTTTGGAGGATATGTATGTGTGTTTTGGAGGCTGTTGTGTTTTTTGGAGGGTGTGTGTGTGTGTTTGGGAGAGTGTGTGTGTTTTTCAGAGTGTGTGTGTTTTGGAGGGTGTGTGCATGTGTGTTTTGGAGGGTATGTGTGTGTGTGTTATGGAGGGTGTGTGTGTTTTGGAGGGAGTGTGTGTGTTTTGGAGCATGTGTGTGTGTGCGTGTGTTTTGGAGGGTGTGTTTCTGCTTTGGAGGCTGTGTGTGTGTTTTGGAGGGTATGTGATTTGCAGGGTGTTTTGGAGGGTGCATGTATGTGTGTTTTGGAGGGTGCGTGTGTGTGTTTTGGAGAGTGTGTGTGTGTTCTGGAGGGTATGTGTGCTTGTGTTTTGGAGGGTGTGTGTGTGTTCTGGAGGATATGTGTGTGTGTGTTTTGGAGTGTGTGCGTGTGTGTATTGGAGGGGGTTTGTGTGAGTTCTGGAGGGTGTGTGTGTGTTTTGGAGGGTGTGTGTTTGTGTGTGTGTGTTTTGGAAGGTGTGTGTGCGTCTGTTTGTGTTTCGGAGGGTGTGTGTTTGTGTGTGTGATTTGGAGGATGCTGGTGTGTATGTGTTTGTTTGCTTTGAAGAGTGAGTGTCTGTGTGTGTTTGTGTGTGTTTTGGAGTGTGTGTGTGTGTTTGTTTGTGTGTGGTTTGGAGGGAGTTTATGTGTGTTTTTTGGAGGGTGTGTCTGTGTGTTTTGGAGTGTGTATGTGCTTTGGAGGGTGTGTGTTTGTTTTTAATGGTGTTTGTGTGTGTATTGGGGAGTGTGTGTGTGTTTTGGAGGGTATGTTTGTGTGTGTTTTGGAGGGTGTGTGTGTTTTGGAGGGTGCTTCTGTGTGTGTGTGTTTTGGAATGTGTGTGTGTTTTCCAAGGGGATGTGTGTGTGTGTGTAATTTAGTCGTCTGTGTTCTGGAGGGAGTTTGTTATTTGGAGAGTGTGAGTGTACGTGTGAGTGTGTGTGTTTTGGAGGGTGTGTGCATGTGTGTTTTGGAGGGTATGTGTGTGTGTTATGGAGGGTGTGTGTGTTTGTGTGTGTGTGTTTTGGAGGGAGTGTGTGTGTTTTGGAGCATGTGTGTGTGTGCGTGTGTTTTGGAGGCTGTGTGTGTGTTTTGGAGGGTATGTGATTTGCAGGGTGTTTTGGAGGGTGCGTGTATGTGTGTTTTGGGGGGTGCGTGTGTGTGTTTTGGAGAGTGTGTGTGTTTTGGAGGGTGTGTGTGTGTTCTGGAGGGTATGTGTACGTGTGTTTTGGAGGGTGTGTGTGTGTGTGTTCTGGATATGTGTGTGTGTTTTGGAGTGTGTGCGTGCGTGTATTGGAGGGGGTGTGTGAGTGTTCTGGAGGGTGTGTGTGTGTGTTTTGGAGGGTGTGTGTTTGTGTGTGTGTGTGTTTTGGAGGGTGTGTGTGCGTCTGTTTGTGTTTCGGAGGATGTGTGTTTGTGTGTGTGATTTGGAGGATGCTGGTGTGTATGTGTTTGTTTGCTTTGAAGAGTGAGTGTCTGTGTGTGTTTTGGAGTGTGTGTGTGTGTGTTTTGGCGTGTGTGTGTTTTGGCATGTGTGTGTGTTTTCCAATGGGTGTGTGTGTGTGTGTAATTTGGTGGTGTGTGTTCTGGAGGATGTATGTATCTTTTGGAGGGTGTGTGTGTTTGTTTGTGTGTGGTTTGGAGGGAGTTTATGTGTGTTTTTTGGAGGGTGTGTGTGTGTGTTTTGGAGTGTGTGTGTGCTTTGGAGGGTGTGTGTGTGTTTTTAATGGTGTTTGTGTGTGTATTGGGGAGTGTGTGTGTGTGTTTTGGAGGGTATGTTTGTGTGTGTTTTGGAGGGTGAGTGTGTGTGTTTTGGAGGGTGCTTCTGTGTGTGTGTGTTTGTTTTGAAGAATGAGTGTGTGTGTGTTTTGGAATGTGTGTGTGATTCCCAAGGGTGCGGTGTGTGTGTAATTTGGTCGTGTGTGTTCTGGAGGGTATTTGTGTTTTGGAGGGTGTGAGTGTGCATGTGCGTGTGTATGTTTTGGAGGGAGTGTGTGTTTTGGAGGGAGTGTGTGTGTATGATTTAGACTGTGTGCATGTGTGTTTAGGTGCGTGTATGTGTTTTGGAGGGTGTGTATGTGTGTGTGTTTTGGAGGGTGTATGTGTGTTTTTGAGGGTGTTGTGTTTTTTGGAGGGTGTGTGTCTGTGTTTGGGAGAGTGTGTATGTTTTTCAGTCTGTGTGTGTTTTTTGGAGGGTGTGCTTGTGTAATCTGGAGGGTTGTGTGCATGGGTGTTTTGGAAGATGTGTATATGTGTTCTGGAGGGTGTGTGTGTTTATGTGTGTGTGTTTTTGAGTGTGTGTGTGTGTTTTTGAGTGCGTGTGTGTGTGTTTTGGAGGGTGTGTGTCTGTCTGTTTCAAAGGGTGTGTGTGTGTGTGTTTTGAAGAGTGTGTGTTTGTGTGTGTATGTGTTTTGGAGCGTATGTGTGCGTCTGTTTGTGTTTCGGAGTGTGTGTGTTTGTGTGTGTGATTTGGAGGGTGCTTCTGTGTATGTGTTTGTTTGCTTTGAAGAGTGAGTGTCTGTGTGTGTGTGTGTTTTGGAGAGTGTGTGTGTTTTGGAGGGTGTGTGTGTGTGGTTTGGAGGGTGGGTGTGTTTTGGAGGGTGTGTGTGTGCTTTGGAGGGTGTGTGTGTGTGTGTGTTTTGGAGGGTATGTGTGTGTGTGTGTTTTGGAGGGTGTGTGTGTTTTGGAGGGTGAGTGTGTGTGTTTTGGAGGGTGCTTCTGTTTGTGTGTGTGTTTACTTTGAAGAGTGAGTTTCTGTGTGTGTGTGTGTGTGTGTGTTTTGGAGTGTGTGTGTGTGTGTGTTTTGGCGTGTGTGTCTGTTTCCCAATGGGCGTGTCTGTATGTGTAATTTGGTATTGTGTGTTCTGGAGGATGTATGTGTGTTTTGGAGGGTGTGTGTGATTGTGTGTTTTGGAGGGTGTTTGTGTGTGTATTGCGGTGTGTGTATGTGTTTTGGAGGGCGTGTGTGTGTTTCTTTTGGAGGGTATGTGTGTGTGTTTTGGAGGGTGCTTCTGTGTGTGTGTGTGTTCATTTTGAAGAGTGAGTGTGTGTGTGTTTTCCAAGCGTGTGTGTGTGTAATTTGGTCGTGTGTATTCTGGAGGGAGTTTGTGTTTTGGAGGGTGTGAGTGAGCGTGTGAGTGTGTATGTTTTGGAGGGAGTGTGTGTTTTGGAGGGAGTGTGTGTGTGTTTTGGAGTGTGTATGTGTGTTTTGGAGGGTGTTGTGTTTTTTGGATGGTGTGTGTCTGTGTTTGGGAGAGTGTGTGTTTTTCAGTGTGTGTGTGTTTTGGAGGGTGTGTATGTGTGTTTTGGAGGGTGTGTATGTGTGTTTTGGAGGGTGTGTCCATGGGTGTTTTGGAAGGTGTGTATGTGTTTTGGAGGGTGTGTGTCTGTTTATGAGTGTGTGTGTGTGTTTTGGAGGGTGTGTGTGTGTCTGTCTGTTTCAGCGGGTGTGTGTGTGTGTAATTTGGTGGTGTGTGTTCTGGAGGATGTATGTGTGTTTTGGAGTGTGTGTGTGTTTGTGTGTGTGTGTTTTTGAATGTGTGTGTGTGTTTTTGATTGCGTGTGTGTGTGTTTTGGAGGGTGTGTGTTTGTGTGTGTATGTATTTTGGAGCGTATGTTTGCGTCTGTTTGTTTTTCGGAGGGTGTGTGTTTGTGTGTGTGATTTGATGCGTGCGTCTGTGTATGTGTTTGTTTGCTTTGAAGAGTGAGTGTCTGTGTGTGTGTATGTGTTTTGGAGTGTGTGTGTGTGTGTTTTGGCGTGTGTGTGTTTTGGCGTGTGTGTGTGTGTTTTGGCATGTGTGTCTGTTTTCCAATGGGTGTGTGTGTGTAATTTGGTGGTGTGTGTTCTGGAGGATGTATGTGTGTTTTGGAGGGTGTGTGTGTTTGTGCGTATGTGGTTTGGAGGGAGTTTATGTGTGTGTTTTGGAGGGTGTGTGTCTGTGTTTTGGAGGTTTTTGTATGTGTATTGGGGAGTGCGTGACTGTTTGGGAGACTGTGTGTGTTTTTCAGTGTGTGTGTGTGTGTGTGTTTTGGAGGGTGTGTAAATGTGTTTTGGAGGGTGTGTTTGTGTATTTTGGAGGGTGTTTGCATGGGTGTTTTGGAGGATGTGTGTATGTGTTTTGGAGGGTGTGTGTGTGTGTTTTGGAGGGTGTGTGTTTGTGTGTGTATGTAGTTTGGAGCGTATGTGTGCATCTGTTTCTGTTTCGGAGGGTGTGTGTTTGTGTGTGTGATTTGGAGGGTGCTTCTGTGTATATGTTTGTTTGCTTTGAAGAGTGAGTGCCTGTGTGTGTGTGTGTTTTGGAGTGTGTGTGTGTGTGTTTTGGCATGTGTGTGTGTTTTGGCATGTGTGTGTGTTTTAGCATGTGTGTCTGTTTTCCAACGGGTGTGTGTGTGTAAGTTGGTGGTGTTCTGGAGGATGTATGTGTGTTTTGGCGGGTGTGTGTGTTTGTGTGTGGTTTGGAGGGAGTTTATGTGTGTGTTTTGGAGGGTGTGTATGTGTGTCTTTTGGAGGGTGTATGTGCTTTGGAGGGTGTGTGTATTATGGATGGTGTTTCTGTGTGTATTGGGGAGTGTGTGTGTGTTTTTGATTGCGTGTGTGTGTGTGTTTTGGAGGCTATGTGTGTGTGTGTGTTTTGGAGGTTGTGTGTGTGTTTTGGAGGGTGCTTCTGTGTGTGTGTGTTTGTTTTGAAGAGTGAGTGTGTGTGTGTTTTGGAATGTGTGTGTGTGTTTTCCAAGGGGATATGTGTGTGTGTGTAATTTGGTCCTGTGTGTTCTGGAGAGAGTTTGTGTTTTGAAAGGTGTGAGTGTGAGTGTGAGAGTGTATGTTTTGGAGGGAGTGTGTGTTTTGGAGGGAGTGTGTTTGTGTGATTTAGAGTGTGTGTGTATGTGTGTTTAATTGCGTGTATGTGTTTTGGTGGGTGGGGGAGGTGTTTTGGAGGATATGTATGTGTGTATGTTTTGGAGTGAGTATGTGTGTTTTCGATGGTGTTGTGTTTTTTGGAGGGGGTGTGTGTGTGTTTGGGAGTGTGTGTGTTTTTCAGTGTGTGTGTTTTTTGGAGGGTGTGTTCATATGTGTTTTGGAGGGTATGTGTGTGTGTTATGGAGGGTGTGTGTGTTTGTGTGTGTGTGTTTTGAAGGGTGTGTGTGTGTGTTTTGGAGCGTGTGTGTGTGTGAGCATGTGTTTTGGAGGGTGTGTTTCTGTTTTGGAGGATGTGTGTGTGTTTTGGAAGGTATGTGATTTGCAGGGTGTTTTGGAGGGTGCGTGTATGTGTGTTTTGGAGGGTGCATGTGTGCATGGTTTAGACGGTGTTTTTGTGTGTTATCGAGTGAGCGCGTGTGTGTTTTGGAGAGTGTGTGTGTTTTGGAGGGTGTGTGTGTGTTCTGGAGGGTATGTGTGCGTGTGTTTTGGAGGGTGTGTGTGTGTTTTGGAGGGTATGTGTGCGTGTGTTTTGGAGGGTTTGTGTGTGTGTATTTTGGAGGGTGTGTGTGTGTTTTGGAGGGTGGTTCTGTGTGTGTGTTTGTTTTGAAGAGTGAGTGTGTGTGTGTTTTGGAATGTGTGTGTGTGTAATTTGGTCGTGTGTGTTCTGGAGGAAATTTGTGTTTTTGAGGGTGTGAGTGTGCATATGAGTGTGTATGTTTTGGAGGGAGTGTGTGTTTTGGAGGGAGTGTGTGTGTGTGATTTAGACTGTGTGTGTGTGTGTGTGTGTGTTAGGTGCGTGTATGTGTTTTGGTGGGGGGCTGTGTTTTGGAGGGTGTGTATGTGTGTGTTTTGGAGGGTGTATGTGTGTTTTTGAGGGTGTTGTGTTTTTTGGAGTGTGTGTGTTTTTCAGTCTGTGTGTGTGTTTTGGAGGGTGTGTACGTGTATTTTGGAGGGTGTGTGCATGGGTGTTTTGGAAGATGTGTGTATGTGTTCTGGAGGGTGTGTGTATTTGTGTGTGTGTGTTTTTGAGTGTATGTGTGTTTTTTTGAGTGCGTGTGTGTGTGTTTTGGAGGGTGTGTGTGTGTGTTTTCGATGGTGTGTGTTTGTGTTTTGGAGCGTATGTGTGCGTGTGTGTTTCGGAGGGTGTGTATTTGTGTGTGTGATTTGGAGGGTGCTTCTGTGTATGTGTTTGTTTGCTTTGAAGAGTGAGTGTCTGTGTGTGTGTGTGTGTGTGTGTTTTGGAGTGTGTGTGTGTGTGTGTGTTTTGGCGTGTGTGTGTGTAATTTGGTAATGTGTGTTCTGGAGGATGTATGTGTGCTTTGGAGGGTGTGTGTGTTTGTGTTTTGGAGGGAGTGTGTTTGTGTGATTTAGAGTGTGTGTGTATGTGTGTTTAATTGCGTGTATGTGTTTTGGTGGGTGGGGGAGGTGTTTTGGAGTATATGTATGTGTGTATGTTTTGGAGTATGTGTGTTTTGGAGGGTGTTGTGTTTTTTTGGAGGGGGTGTGTGTGTGTTTGGGAGTGTGTGTGTTTTTCAGTGTGTGTGTGTTTTGGAGGGTGTGTGCATGTGTGTTTTGGAGGATATGTGTGTGTGTTATGGAGGGTGTGTGTGCTTGTGTGTGTGTGTTTTGAAGCGTGTGTGTGTGTGAGCATGTGTTTTGGAGGGTGTGTTTCTGTTTTGGAGGATGTGTGTGTGTTTTGGAGGATATGTGATTTGCAGGGTGTTTTGGAGGGTGCGTGTATGTGTGTTTTGGGGGGTGCGTGTGTGCATGGTTTAGACGGTGTTTTTGTGTGTTATCGAGTGAGCGTGTGTGTGTTTTGGAGAGTGTGTGTGTGTTTTGGAGGGTGTGTGTGTGTTCTGGAGGGTATGTGTGCGTGTGTTTTGGAGAGTGTGTGTGTGTGTTCTGAAGGGTATGTGTGCGTGTGTTTTGGAGGGTTTGTGTGTGTGTGTTTTGGAGGGTGTGTGTGTGTTTTGGAGGGTGAGTGTGTGTGTTTTGGAGGGTGCTTCTGTGTGTGTGTGTTTGTTTTGAAGAGTGAGTGTGTGTGTGTTTTGGAATGTGTATGTGTGTGTGTAATTTGGTCGTGTGTGTTCTGGAGGAAATTTGTGTTTTTGAGGGTGTGAGTGTGCATATGAGTGTGTATGTTTTGGAGGGAGTGTGTGTTTTGGAGGGAATGTGTGTGTGATTTAGACTGTGTGTGTATGTGTGTTAGGTGCGTGTATGTGTTTTGGTGGGGGGCTGTGTTTTGGAGGGTGTGTATGTGTGTGTGTTTTGGAGGGTGTATATGTGTTTTTGAGGGTGTTGTGTTTTTTGGAGGGTGTGTGTCTGTGTTTGGGAGAGTGTGTGTGTTTTTCAGTCTGTGTGTTTTGGAGGGTGTGTACGTGTATTTTGGAGGGTGTGTGCATGGGTGTTTTGGAAGATGTGTGTATGTGTTCTGGAGGGTGTGTGTATTTGTGTGTGTGTGTTTTTGAGTGTATGTGTGTTTTTTTGAGTGCGTGTGTGTGTGTTTTGGAGGGTGTGTGTGTGTCTGTCTGTTTCAGAGGGTGTGTGTGTGTGTGTGTTTTGGATGGTGTGTGTTTGTGTGTGTATGTGTTTTGGAGCGTATGTGTGCGTCTGTGTTTCGGATGGTGTGTATTTGTGTGTGTGATTTGGAGGGTGCTTCTGTGTATGTGTTTGTTTGCTTTGAAGAGTGTGTGTGTGTGTGTGTGTTTTGGAGTGTGTGTGTGTGTTTTGGCGTGTGTGTGTGTAATTTGGTAATGTGTGTTCTGGAGGATGTATGTGTGTTTTGGAGGGTGTGTGTGTTTGTGTGTTTTGGAGGGTGTTTGTGTGTGTTTTGGAGGGTGTTTTTGTATGTATTGGGGAGTGTGTGCGTGTTTTGGGGAGTGTGTGTGTTTTGGAGGGTGTGTGTGTTTTGGAGGGTATGTGTATGTTTTGGAGGGTGAGTGTGTGTGTTTTGGAGGGTGCTTCTGTGTGTGTGTGTTTGTTTTGAAGAGTGAGTGTGTGTGTGTTTTGGAATGTGTGTGTGTTTTCCAAGGATGTGTGTGTGTGTGTGTGTAATTTGGTTGTGTGTTCTGGAGGGAGTTTGTGTTTTGGAGGGAGTGTTTGTGTGTGATTTAGAGTGTGTGTGTGTGTATGTGTTTAGGTGTGTGTATGTGTTTTGGTGGGGGTGTGTGTTTTGGAGTGTGTATGTGTGTTTTGGAGCGTGTTGTGTTTTTTGGAGGGTGTGCGTGTGTGTGTTTGGGAGAGTGTATGTGTTTTGCAGTGTGTATGTGTGTTTTGGAGGGTGTGTGCATGTGTGTTTTGGAAAGTATGTGTATGTGTTTTGGAGGGTGTGTGTTTGTGTGTGTGTGTTTTGGAGGGTGTGTTTCTGTTTTGGAGGCTGTGTGTGTGTTTTGGAGGGTGTGCATTTTGGAGGGTGTGTGTTTGTGTTTGTGTTTGTGTGTTTTGGATGGAGCGTTTACATGTGTTTTGGAGACCGTGTGTATGTGTGTGTTTTGGAGGGAGTGTATGTGCATTTTGGAAGGTGTGTGTGTTTATTGGAGGGTGTATATGTGTTTTGGAGGCAGTGTGTGTGTGTGTTTTGGAGGGAGTGTATGTGTGTTTTGGAAGGTGTGTGTGTGTTTTTTGGATGATGTGTGTGTATGTGTTTTAGAGGGTGTGTGTGTTTGTTTTAGAGGGCGTGTGTGAGTTTTTTGAAGGGAGCGTGTGTGTGTGTTTGGAAGGGACTGTGTGTGTGTATTATGGAGGTTGATTGTGCATTTTGGAGGGTGTGTGTGTGGTTTTAAGGTTTTTGTGTGTTTTGGAGAGCATAAATGTTTTGGAGGGAGTGTGTGTTTGTTTTGGAGGTACTGTGTGTGTGTGTTATGGAGGGTGTGTGTGTGTTTTTCATTGTGTTTGTGTCATGTATGTACATGCTGTTTTAGCCACCAGATGGTGCCATTGTTGGAGGCCACTGAGCAGCACACACATGGTGCTGCGCTGGTATAAAAGGCCAGCCATTTGTAAGCCAGGCACTTTGGGCCGTAATAAAGCAGAGCCAAGGTTGTACCTTGCTTAGTTCAACAGTACTCAGTTTGTACCTTTATTGCATACATAACAATTTGGTTTGGAGGGTGTGTGTGTGTTTTATAAGGATGTGTGTGTGTGTGTGTTTTGGAGGGAGTGTGTGTGTGTTGTTTTGGAGGGAGAGTGTGTGTGCGTGTGTTCTTGGAGGGTGTGTGTGTGTATTTTGGACGGTGTGTAAGTTTTGGAGGCTGTGTGTATGTGTGTATTTGGAAGAAGTATTTGTGTGTGTTTTGGAGGGTGTGTGTGTGTGTTTTGGAAGGTGTGTGTGTGTGTTTTTGAGCGTGTGTGTGTGTTTTTGAGAGAATGTGTGTGAGTTTTGGAGGGTGTTTGTTTTGGAGGGCTTGTGTGTGTGTGTTTTGGAGGGAGTGTGTATTTGTATTTTGGACGGTGTGTGTGTTTTGGAGGCTGAGTGTGTGTATGTTTAGGAGGGTGTGTGTATGTGTGTTTGTAAGGTGTGTGTGTGTTTTGGAGGAAGTGCGTGTGTTTTGGAGGGTGTATTTGTGTTTTGGTGGGTCTGTATGAGTGCGGGCCTGCTGGAAGGAACACTTCGAAGATCTCCTCAACCGAGACTCTGCCTTTGACTCAAGTGTTCTCGATGCCTTCCCTCAGCAGGCGGTCCAATTCGCCTTCTATCTTTTCTCGCATCACGTACGGCACCGCTCTGGCCTTGTGGTGTACTGGCCTGGAGTCCGGGTTTATGTGAATCGCTACCTTGGTCCCCATGAAAGTGCCAATGCCGGGTTGAAATAGTGAGTCAAATTTGTCCAGGACCTGTGATACTCGCTCCACAGAAGAAATTGCATTGACATCGCCCCATTTCCAGTTCATGACAGCAAGTCAACTCCTCCCCAGCAGTGCGGGACTGTCCCCTGGGACAACCCAGAGTGGCAACCTGTTCTCCGAATCTTTGTGGGTCACGACTACCGTGGCGCTGCCTAGCACCGGAATGATCTGCTTTATATATGTCCGTAGCTGTGCGTCAATCGGCAATAATTTTGGCCTCCTGGCCTTGGATGCCCACAGCTTGTCAAAGTGTTTGATACTCATCAGGGGACAAGCAGGCCCCTGTGTCTAGCTCCATTGATACAGGGATGCCATTGAGGAGCACTTATTTTGGAGGGTGTGTGTGTGTGTTTTGGTGTGAGTGTGTGTGTGTCTTTTTGATGGTATGTGTGTGTGTTTTGGAGGGTGTGTGTGTGTTTTGGAGGGTGATGGTGCATTTTGGAGCGTGTGTGTGTGTGTGTTTTTATTCGAGGGGTTTATCTGTTTTGGAAGCACTGTGTGTGTGTTTTGGAGGGTGTCTGTGTGTGTTTTGGAGGGTGTGTTTGTGTGTCTTTTGGAGGGACTGTGTGTGTGTGTTATGCAGGGTGTGTGTGTGTTTTGGAGTGTGTTTGTGTCATGTATGTACATGCTGTTTGTAGCCACCAGATGGTGCCATTGTTGGAGGCCACTGAGCAGCACACATATGGTGCTGCTCTGGTATAAAAGGCCAGCCATTTGTGAGTTAGGCACTTTGGGCCGTAATAAAGCAGAGCCAAGGTTGTACCTTGTTTAGTTCAACAGTACTCAGTTTGTACCTTTATTGCATACATAACAATTTGGTTTGGAGGGTGTGTGTGTGTTTTATAAAGATGTGTGTGTGTGTTTTGGAGGGAGAGTGTGTGCATGTGTATTTTGGACGGTGTGTGTGTTTTGGAGACTGTGGGTGTGTATGTTTTGGAGGTAGTGTGTGTGTGTTGTTTTGGAGGGAGAGTGTGTGCGTGTGTTCTTGGAGGGTGTGTGTGTGTGTGTGTGTTTTGGAGGTAGTGTGTGTGTATATTTTGGATGGTGTGTGTGTTTTGGAGGCTGTGTGTGTGTGTATGTTTTGGAGGGTGTGTGTATGTGTGTGTTTTGGAGGGTGTGTGTGTGTGTTTTTGAGGGTGTGTGTGTGAGTTTTTGAGGGTTTCTGTGTGTGTTTTGGAGGATGCGTGTGTGTGTGTTTTCGAGGATGTGTGTGTGTTTTTGAGAGACTGTGTGAGTTTTGAAGGGTGTGTGTGTGTGTTCTTGGAGGGTGTGTGTGTGTTTTGGAGGGTGTGTGTGTGTCTTGGAGGGTGTGTGTGTGTGTGTGTTTTGGAGGTAGTGTGTGTGTATATTTTGGATGGTGTGTGTGTTTTGGAGGCTGCATGTGTGTATGTTTAGGAGGGGATGTGTGTGTGTTTTGGAGGGTGTGTGTGTATGTTTTGGAGGGTGTGTGTGTGTTTTGGAGGGTGTGTGTGTATTGTGGAGAGTGTTTGTTTTAGAGGGATTGTGTGTGTGAGTTTTGGAGAGTGTTCGTATGTGTGTGTTTTGGAGGGAGTATGTATGTGTATTTTGGACGGTGTGTGTGTTTTGGAGGCTGCGTGTGTGTATGTTTAGGAGGGTGTGTGTACATGTGTTTTGGAGGGTGTGTGTGTGTGTGTGTTTTGGAGGGTGTATGTGTATTTTGGAGGGAGTGTGTGTGTGTTTTGGAGGGTGTATTTGTGTTTTGGTGGGTATGTATGAGTGCGGGCCTGCTGGAAGGAACACTTCAAAGATCTCCTCAACCGAGACTCTGCCTTTGACTCGAGTGTTCTCGACTCCATCCCGCAACATGCTACCCGCCACCACCTCAGTGAGACCCCAACACTGCATGAGGTAGAAAAGGCCATAAGACAGCTAAAAAACAACAAAGCTACGGGAGCGGATGGAATCCCTGCTGAGGCACTGAAGTGTGGCGGAGAGGCAGTACTGGCGCGAATACACGACCTCATCTCTCTCATCTGGAGGGAGGAGAGCCTGCCGGGAGATCTCAGAGATGCAGCGATCATAACCATCTTTAAAAAAGGGGATAAGTCCGACTGTGGCAACGACAGAGGAATCTCCCTGCTATCAACCACTGGGAAAGTCATCGTTAGAGTCCTCCTCAATCATCTTCTCCCCGTGGCCGAGGAGCTCCTCCCGGAGTCGCAGTGCGGATTTCGTCCCCTCTGGGGCACAAGGGACATGATCTTTGCAGCGCGACAGCTGCAGGAAAAATGCAGGGAACAGCGCAAGCCCTTATACATGGCCTTCTTCGACCTTACAAAGGCCTTTGACACTCTCAACCGCGAGGGTCTATGGAGCGTCCTCCTCCGCTTCGGATGCTCCCAAAAGTACGTCACCATATTCCGCCTGCTCCACGACGACATGCAGGCCGTGATCCTTACCAACAGATCCATCACAGACCCAATCCACGTCCGGACCGGGGTCAAGCAGGGCTGCGTCATCCCCCCAACCCTCTCCTCAATCTTCCTCGCTGCCATGCTCCACCTCACAGTTGATAAGCTCCCCGCTGGAGTGGAACTAAACGACAGAACCAGTGGGAACCTGTTCAACTTTTGCCGTCTCCAGGCCAGGTCCAAGACCACTCCAACCTCAGTCGTCGAGCTACAGTACGCGGACGACGCCTGCATCTGTGCACACACAGAGGCTGAACTCCAGGACCTAGTCGGTGTCTTTACCGAGGAGTATGAAAGCATGGGCCTTACGCTAAACACTAGTAAGACAGAGGTCCTACACCAGCCTGTCCTCGCCGTGCAGCACTACCCCCCAAACATCAAGATCCATGGCGTGGCCCTGGACACCGTGGACCACTTCCCCTATCTCGGGAGCCTCCTAACAACAAGAGCAGGCATTGACAACGAGATCCAACACCACCTCCAGTGCAGCATTGCAGCCTTTGGCCGCCTGAGGAAAAGAGTGTCGATTGGTCAAATCAAATCGCACGGGGTAGCTTGGAGGAGGAATTCATAGAATGCATACGGGATTGTTTCTTAGAACAGTATGTTACAGAACCTACAAGGGAGCAAGCTATCTTAGATCTGGTCCTGTGTAATGAGACAGGAATAATAAATGATCTCCTAGTAAAAGATCCTCTCGGAATGAGTGATCACAGTATGGTTGAATTTGTAATACAGATTGAGGGTGAGGAAGTAGTGTCTCAAACGAGCGTACTATGCTTAAACAAAGGGGACTACAGTGGGATGAGGGCAGAGTTGGCTAAAGTAGACTGGGAACACAGACTAAATGGTGGCACAATTGAGGAACTTTTAAGGAGCTCTTTCATAGTGCTCAACAAAAATACATTCCAGTAAAAAAGAAGGGCGGTAAGAGAAGGGATAACCAGCCGTGGATAACCAAGGAAATAAAGGAGGGTATCAAATTAAAAACCAATGCATATAAGGTGGCCAAGGTTAGTGGGAAACTAGAAAATTGGGAACATTTTAAACAACAGCAAAGAATGACTAAAAAAGCAATAAAGAAAGGAAAGATAGATTACGAAAGTAAACTTGCGCAAAACATAAAAACAGATAGTAAAAGCTTTTACCGATATATAAAACGGAAGAGAGTGACTAAAGTAAATGTTGGTCCCCTAGAAGATGAGAAGGGGGATTTAATATTGGGAAATGTTGAAATGGCTGAGACCTTAAACAATTATTTTGCTTCGGTCTTCACAGTGGAAGACACAAAAACCATGCCAAAAATTGCTGGTCACGGGAATGTGGGAAGGGAGGACCTTGAGACAATCACTATCACTAGGGAGGTAGTGCTGGACAGGCTAATGGGACTCAAGGTAGACAAGTCCCCTGGTCCTGATGAAATGCATCCCAGGGTATTAAAAGAGATGGCGGAAGTTATAGCAGATGCATTCGTTATAATCTACCAAATTTCTTTGGACTCTGGGGAGGTACCAGCGGATTGGAAAGCAGCTAATGTAACGCCTCTGTTTAAAAAAGGGGGCAGACAAAAGGCAGGTAACTATAGGCCGGTTAGTTTACCATCTGTAGTGGGGAAAATGCTTGAAGCTATCATTAAGGAAGAAATAGCGGGACATCTAGATAGGAATAGTGCAATCAAGCAGACGCAACATGGATTCATGAAGGGGAAATCATGTTTAACTAATTTACAGGAATTCTTTGAGGATATAACAAGCATGGTGGATAGAGGTGTACCGATGGATGTGGTGTATTTAGATTTCCAAAAGGCATTCGATAAGGTGCCACACAAAAGGTTACTGCAGATGATAAAGGTACGCGGAGATAGACAAGATAGAGGCAGAGAGGTTGTTTCCACTGGTCGGGGAGACTAGAACTAGTGGGCACAGGCTCAAAATACGGGGTAGCCAATTTAAAACTGAGCTGAGAAGGAATTTCTTCTCCCAGAGGGTTGTGAATCTGTGGCATTCTCTGCCCAAGGAAGCAGTTGAGGCTAGCTCGTTGAATGTATTCAAATCACGGATAGATAGATTTTTAACCAATAAGGGAATTAAGGGTTATGGGGAGCGGGTGGGTAAGTGGAGCTGAGTCCACGGCCAGATCAGCCATGATCTTTTTGAATGGCGGAGCAGGCTCGAGGGGCTAGATGGCCTACTCCTGTTCCAAATTCTTATGTTCTTATGTAAGATCAGTCCCTCAAAACTGCCACCAAGCTCATGGTCTACAAGGCTGTAGTAATACCCGCCCTCCTGTATGGCTTAGAGACGTGGACCACGTACAGTAGACACCTCAAGTCGCTGGAGAAATACCACCAGCGATGTCTCCGCAAGATTCTGCAAATCCCCTGGGAGGACAGATGCACAAACATTAACGTCGTCGTCCAGGCCAACATCCCCAGCATTGAAGCACTGGCCACATTTGATCAGCTCCGCTGGGCAGGCCACATAGTCCGCATGCCAGACATGAGACTCCCAAAGCAAGCGCGCTACTCGAAACTCGTCCATGACAAATGAGCCAAAGGCGGGCAGAGGAAACGATACAAGGACACCCTCAAAGCCTCCCTGATAAAGTGCAACATCCCCACTGACACCTGGGAGTCCTTGGCCATAGACCGCCCTAAGTGGAGGGAGTGCATTTGGGAGGGCGCTGAGCTCCTTAAGTATCGTCGCCAAGAGCATGGAGCAATCAAGCGCAGGCAGCAGAAGGAGCGTGCGGCAAACCAGGCGCCCTGCCCACCCTTTCCCTCAACGACTATCTGTCCAACCTGTGACAGAGACTGTGGTTCTCGTATTGGACTGTACAGCCACCTAAGAAATGATGCTAAGAGTGGAAGCAAGTCTTCCTTGATTCTGAGAGACTGCCTATGGTGATGATGTGTGTGTATTCGCGGGTGTGTGTGTGTGTGTGTATATTGGAGGGTGTATGTGTGTTTTGGAGGGTGTGTGTATGTGTTTTGGAGGGTGTGTATTTTGGAGGGTGTGTGTGTGTTTGTGTTTGTGTGTGTGTGTTTTGGAGGGAGCGTTTATATGCGTTTTGGAGGCAGTGTGTGTGTGTGATTTGGAGGGAGTGTATGTGTGTTTTGGAAGGTGTGTGTGTGTTTTGGAGGATGTATTTGTGTTTTGGTGGATATGTATGTGTGTGTATTGGAGGGTGTGTGTTTTGGAGGTTGTGTGTGTGTGCGCGCTTTGGAGCATGTGTGTGCGTTTGTGTGTGTTTTTTAGGGTGTGTATGTGTGTGCTTTGGAGGGTGTGTGTGTGTGTGTTTTGGAGGGTGTGCATGTGTGTGTTTTGGAGCATGTGTGTGTATTTGTGTGTTTGTGTTTTGGATGGTGTGCGTGTGTACTTTGGAGGTCATGTGTGTGTTTAGGAGGGTGTATATTTTGGAGGGTGTGTGTGTGTGTGTGTTTTGGACGATGTGCATGTGTGTTTTGGAGGGTGTGTGTGTTTAGGAGGGTGTGTATTTTGGAGAGTGTGTTTGTGTTTGTGTGTGTGTGTTTTGGAGGGAGCATTTATATGTATTTTGGAGGGTGTGTGTGTGTATGTTTTGGAGGGTGTGTCTGTGTGTGTGTGTATTTTGGAGGCTGTGTGTCTGTGTTTTGGAGGATATGTGTGTATGTGTTTTGGTGGGTGTATGTGTTTGTTTTAGAGGATACGTGTGAGTTTTTTGAAGGGAGTGTGTGTGTGTTTTGGAGGGACTGTGTGTGTTATAGAGGGTGATTGTGCATTTTGGAGGGTGTGTGTGTGTTTTATTTGAGGGTGTGTGTGTGTTTTGGAAGGACAGTGGATGTCTGTTTTGGAGGGTGTCTGTATGTGTTTTGATGGGTGTGTGTGTTTGTGTTTTGGAGATTGTGCATGCTTGTGTTTTGTAGGGTGTGTGTGTGTTTTTGTTTTGGAGGGTGTGTGTGTGTGTTTTGGAGGGTGTGTGTGTGTTTGTGTGTGTTTGTTTTGGAGCGCGTGTGTATGTGTGCATGTGTTTTGGAGGGTGTGTGTTTTGGAGGGTGTGTGTGTATGTGTGTATTTTGGAGGATTGGTAATTTGGAGTGTTTTTGTGCGTGTGTGTGTGTGTGTGTGTGTGTTTTGGAGGCTGTGTGTGTGTGTTTTGGAGGGTGTTCATCTGTGTGTGTTTTGGAGAGAGTGTGTATATGTATTTCGGACGGTGTGTGTGTTTTGGAGGTTGTGTTTGTATGTTTTGGAGAGTATGTTTGTGTGTTTTGGAGTGTCTGTGTGTGTTTTGGGGGAACGAGTGTGTGTGTGTTTTGGGGGCAGCATGTGTGCATGTGTTTTGCGGGGAGTGTGTGTGTGTGTTTTGGGGGAGCGTTTGTGTGCGTTTGGAGGGTGTGTGTGTATATTTTGGTGGGAGTGTGTGTTTTGGAGGGTGATTGTGTATTTTGGAGGATGTGTGTGTATTTTGGAGGGTGTGTGTTGTCATGTATTCAACTGACATTGTAATCCATGTATAAACTGACCGAAGTTGTACACCGTGAGAACACTGACCACTAGGTGGTGACCTTGTGGGAGACACTCCTAACCTGGACTTTCAGGTATAAAAGGGGAAGCTCCACCCATCTTCTCCACTTCAGTGCTGGCTAATAAAGGTTACTGGTCACAGAGTGATCTTCTCTCTAGTATGGGCCTCGTGTGCATTTGTACTTTATAGTAAGGGCATATTATTGGCGACGAGAAACTGGGATTTAAACCACGCGAGCATGGCCACTAGCAGCACAGACAAGAGGTACTGTGTTGGTGATGATTGGGATGATTTTATTGAGAGACTACAGCAAAGTTTTGTCACTAAAGAATGGCTGGGACAGGATTCGGTCGACAAACGCAGGGCTCATCTCCTGACGGTTTGTGGATCCAGGATGTACTGCCTGATGAAGGACCTTCTAGCGCCAGAGAAACCGGCAGACAAGACTTTTGAAGAGCTCAGTAAGTTGATCGGTGTTCACTTTAAACCGGCCAGCAGCATGCACATGGCAAGACACCGGTTTTACGCATACCGGCGGCGAGAAGGGCAAAGCATTCCAGACTTCGTGGCAGACCTCCGGTGACTGGCGAGCCTATGTAAGTTCCCAGATGCATGCAGAGCGGAGATGCTGCGAGACTTTTTTTATTGAGGGCATCGGGCACGCTGGGGTTTTCAGGAAACTGATTGAGACCAAAGACTTGACCCTGGAAACAACGGCTTTGATGGCCCAGACGGTTATCTCAGGGGAGGAAGAGACCAGAATGATGTTTGACAAAAATCCTGGTTTAAATGCAGCAAATGGACAGGGAGTCAACATTGTTAATGTGGCACACAGTTCTCCAGGCAGACAGGGGCAATCGGACATGCCCGAGCATGTAGTCGAACCCAAAGAGGGAATTCAACAGAGACAATGACTAGCTGAACGCGATTCATGCCATCGCAAGGGACAATGCGGCTAGTAATGGGGCCATCTACACCTGTCAATGGTGTGTTTAAGGACAGTTACAGAGACAGTCAGAGACGATCGACTGGTAATGGACCTTTTGTTTCCAACAACTGCTCATGTTGCAGGTGTGGAGGCAAACACACAGCCAGAGTTTGCAGGTATCAGCAATATATCTGCAGAAACTGCAATGTCAGCGGTCACTTGGCGCATATGTGCAGGAAGCCTGCAGCCAGGTTGATGTACGAGGAGGATTGGCCCGATGTAAGCCCTACGAGGTCAAATGGACACTGGGGGAAATCGCTCGAAGCTGAAGTTCAGCGAGTTCATGTGGAGCACATATACAGTTCATACACCAGGACGCCACCGATAATGATGAAAGTGCTCCTCAATGACATCCCTGTATCAATGGAGCAAGACATAGGGGCCAGCCAGTCCCTGATGAGTATCAAACAGTTCGACAGGTTGTGGGCATCCAAGGCCAGGAGGCCAAAATTATTGCCGATTGACGCACAGCTACGGATTTACACAAAGGAGATCATTCCGGTGCTAGGCAGCGCCACGGTAGTCATGACCCACAAAGATTCGGAGAGCAGGTTGCCACTCTGGATAGTCCCGGGGAACAATTCCGTACTGCTGGGGAGGAGTTGGCTTGCTGTCATGAACTGGAAATGGGGCGATGTCAATGCAATTTCTTCTGTGGAGCAAATATCTTGCTCACAGGTCCTGGACAAATTTGACACACTATTTTAACCCGGCTTCGGCACTTTCATGGGGGCCAAGGTAGTGATTCACTACCGGATGCCAGGCCAGTACACCACAAGGCCAGAGCGGTGCCTTATGTGATGCGGGAAAAGATAGAAGGCGAATTGGACCGCCTGTTGAGGGAAGGCATCATCTCGCCAGTTGAATTCAGTGATGAGGCGAGCCCGATCATGCCGGTGCTCAAGGCGGATGGGTCAGTCAGGATATGTGGCGATTACAAGGCCACCATCAATCGGGTGTCACTCCAAGACCAGTACCCGCTACCGAGAGCGGAGGACCTCTTTGTGACGCGATCCGGTGGCAAAGTTTTTTCAAAATTGGACCTGACCTCAGCTTACATGACCCAGGAGCTGGCGAGTGAGTCGAAGAAGCTGACCACCATTATGACACACAAGGGATTGTTTGAGTACAAGAGATGTCCGTTCGGGATTCGCTCAGCTGCCGCGATCTTTCAATGAAACATGGAAAGTCTCCTCAAGTCGATTCCAAGGATGGTGGTTTTTCAAGACGACATCCTCATCACGGGATGCGATACTGAAGAACACCTCCACAACTTGGAAGAGGTGCTACGCAGACTGGATAGGTCTGCGACTGAAAAAGGCGAAGTGCGTCTTCCTAGCTCCAGAGGTAGAATTCCTGGGGATGACTATACAGTACAAATGCACATGAGGCCCATACTAGAGAGAAGGTCACTCTGTGACCAGTAACCTTTATTAGCCAGCAGATGGGTGGAGCTTCCCCTTTTATACCTGAAAGTACAGGTTAGGAGTGTCTCCCACAAGTTCACCACCTAGTGGTCAGTGTTCTCATGGTGTACAACTTAGGTCAGTTTATACATGGATTACAATGACATTTGAATACATGACATCACCTCCCCCACCAAAGTCTTATTGGGATCACAGGTTAAATCTCTCTGGTGATTTACGCTCCCCTGTAGAGCGCCTGAGTTGGGGCTCCGGTTGTTGGGCGCTGGCCTGAATGTCTGCTGTTTGCGGTGCCTCAGGCCTGTCTGGACTGTTCACAGTGACTGGGCTCTCCTCCACTTGGTTCCGGTGTTCGGTCACCTGTGGTGGAGTGAAATCTATATCGTGTTCTTCCTCTGCTTTTTCTATGGGGTTGCTGAACCTCCTTTTTGTTTGATCCACGTGTTTGCGGCAGATTTGTCCATTGGTAAGTTTAACTACCAGAATCCTATTCCCCTCTTTGGCAATCACAGTGCCTGCAAGCCATTTGGGCCCTGCAGCGGAGTTGAGGACAAAGACAGGGTCATTGACATCAATACATCGCGCCCTCGCATTCCTGTCATGGTAGTCACATTGTGACCGGCGCCTGCTCTCAACAATTTCTTTCATGGTCGGGTGTATGAGGGATAACCTGGTTTTGAGCGTCCTTTTCATTAGCGGCTCTGCGGGTGGAACCCCTGTGAGCGAGTGTGATCGGGATCTATTGGCCAACAGGAGGCGTGATAAGCGGCTTTGTAGGGAACCCCCTTAGATTCTGAGCATCCCGTTTGATTATCTGCACTGCTTGTCCCGCCTGGCCGTTTGAGGCCGACTTGAATGGTGCCGTTCTGACATGGTTGATACCATTTCCTGCCATGATGTCCTGGAATTCAATGCTTGTAAAGCATGGGCCATTATCGCTGACCAAGACGTCCGGTAGACCATGGGCAGCGAACATTGCCTGTAGACTTTCTATCGTGGCAGAGGATGTGCTTGAATTGAGAATGTCACACTCGATCCATTTGGAGTAGGCGTCTACTACAACCAAAAACATTTTTCCCATGAAAGGACCTGCGTAGTGCACATGGATGCATGACCATGGCTTGGCGGGCCAGGACCAGGGGCTAAGGGGGGCTTCCCTGGGCGCATTGCGCAGCTGGGCACACGTGTTGCACCTGCGAACACAAAGTTCCAGGTCTGCATCTATCCCTGGCAACCAAACGTGTGACCTGGCAATTGCCTTCATCGTGACAATGCCTGGGTGCTCATTGTGGAATTCTCGATGAACGCCTCTCTGCCCATCTGGGGCATGACTACTCGGTTTCCCCATTGTAGGCAATCGGCCTGAATCGAGAGTTCGTCCTTGCGCCTGTGAAATGCCCTGTACGTGGCTGCCCAGTCCCCATTCAGGACACATTTCTTGACTAAAGATAGTAGCGGGTCTCTATTTGTCCAGACTTTGATCTGACAGGTTGTCACGGGTGAGTCTTCACTTTCAAAAGCTTCAACAGCCATGACCATCTCAGCAGCATGCTCGGTTACCCCCTCGCTGGTGGCTAGTGGGAGCCTGCTGACAGCATCGGCGCAGTTTTCAGTGCCCGGTCTGTGCCGAATTGTGTAGTCATAGGCAGCTAACGAGAGTGCCCACCTCTGTATGCGGGCCGACGCATTAGCATTTATGGCCTTGTTGTCAGCCAAAAGGGAAATTAGGGTTTTGTGATCTGTCTCCAGTTCAAATTTCCTGCCAAACAGGTACTGGTGCATTTTTTTTACTGCATATACACATGCCAGCGCTTCCTTTTCTACCATCCCGTAGCCCCTTTCTGCCTGGGACAGACTTCTGGAGGCATAAGCTACCGGCTGTAACTGACCCTTGGCATTAACATGCTGCAACACACACCCGACACCATAGGACGACGCATCGCACGTTGACACAAGTTTCTTACATGGGTCATATAGTGTTAACAGATTGTTGGAGCATAACAAATTGCGTGATCTATCAAAAGCCCTTTCCTGGCTGTCCCCCCAGACCCATTCACGACCTTTGCGTAGGAGCACGTGTCGCGGCTCTAGCAGCATGCTCAATTTGGGAAGAAAGTTACCAAAATAGTTCAGGAGCCCCAGGAACAAATGCAGCTCCTTCATGTTACGGGGCCTGGGTGCTCTCTGGATCGCATCCATTTTGGATGCAGTAGGGCTGATCCCGTCTGCTGCTACCCTCATCCCCAGGAATTCTACCTCTGGAGCTAGGAAGACGCACTTCGCCTTTTTCAGTCGCAGACCTACCCGGTCCAGTCTGCATAGCACCTCCTCCAGGTTGTGGAGGTGTTCTTCAGTATCACAACCTGTGATGAGGACGTCATCTTGAAAAACCACCGTGCTTGAAATCGACTTGAGGAGACTTTCCATGTTTCGTTGAAAGATTGCGGCGGCCGAGCGAATCCCGAACGGACATCTGTTATACTCAAACAACCCCTTGTGTGTCGTGATGGTGGTCAGCTTCTTCGACTTACTCGCCAGCTCCTGGGTCATGTAAGCTGAGGTCAGGTCCAATTTTGAAAAAGGTTTGCCACCGGATAGCTTCGCAAAGAGGTCCTCCGCTCTCGGTAGCGGGTACTGGTCTTGGAGTGACACCCGATTGATGGTGGCCTTGTAATCGCTACATATCTTGACCGACCCATCTGCCTTGAGCACCGGCACGATCGGGCTCACCCAGTCACTGAATTCGACTGGCGAGATGATGCCTTCCCTCAGCAGGCGGTCCAATTCGCCTTCTATCTTTTCCCGCATCACGTACGGCACCGCTCTGGCCTTGTGGTATACTGGTTTATGTGAATCACTACCTTGGTCCCCATGAAAGTGCCAATGCCGAGTTGAAATAGTGTGTCAAATTTGTCCAGGAGCTGTGAGCATGATATTCGCTCCACAGAAGAAATTGCATTGACATCGCCCCATTTCCAGTTCATGACAGCAAGCCAATTCCTCCCCAGCAGTGCGGGACCGTCCCCCAGAACAATCCAGAGTGGCAACCTGTTCTCCGCATCTTTGTGGGTCACGACTACCGTGGCGCTGCCTCGCACCAGAATGATCTCCTTTGTATATGTCCGTAGCTGTGCGTCAATCGGCAATAATTTTGGCCTCCTGGCCTTGGATGGCCACAACCTGTCGAACTGTTTGATTCCCATCAGGGACTGGCTGGCCTCTGTTTCTAGCTCCATTGATACTGGGATGCCATTGAGGAGCACTTATTTTGGAGGGTGTGTGTGTGTGTGTGTCTGTGTTTTGGTCCGAGTGTGTGTGTGTGTCTTTTGGAGGCTGTCTGTGTGTGTTTTGGAGGGTGATTGTGTAATTTGGAGGATGTGTCTCCATTTTGGAGGGTGTGTGTGTTTGTTTTAGAGGGTGTGTGTGTGTTGTTTGAAGGGACTGTGTGTGTGCATGTGTGTGTGTTTTGGAGGGTGTCTGTGTTTTGGGAAGCGTAAATGTTTTGGAGGGAGTGTGTGTGTGTTTTGGAGTGTGTGTGTGTTTGTTTTGGACGGTGTGTTTGTGTGTTTTCGGTGTGTCTGCGTGTTTTGGAGTGTGTGTGTTTATTTTGGAGGAACTGTGTGTGTGTGTGTTATGGAGGGTGTGTGTGTGTTTTGGAGTGTGTTTGTGTCATGTATGTACATGCTGTTTGTAGCCACCAGATGGTGCCATTGTTGGAAGCCACTGAGCAGCACGCACATGGTGCTGCCCTGGTATAAAAGGCCAGCCACTTTGTGAGTCAGGCACTTTGGGCCGCAATAAAGCAGAAGCAAGGTTGTATCTTGCTTAGTTAAAGGGTATTCAGTGTGTACCTTTATTGCATACATAACAATTTGGTTTGGAGGGTGTGTGTGTGTTTTATAAGGATGTGTATGTGTGTTTTGGAGGGAGAGTGTGTGCGTGTGTATTTTGGACAGTGTGTGTGTTTTGGAGGCTGTGTGTGTATATGTTTTGGAGGGTGTGTGTATGTTTTGGAGGGTGTGTGTATGTGTGTATTTGGAGGAAGTGTTTGTGTGTTTTGGAGAGCATGTGATTGTGTGTTTTGGAGGGCGTGTGTGTGTGTTTTGGAGGGTCTGTGTGTGTTTTGAAGGGTATGTATTTTGGAGATTGCATGTGTATGTTTTGGAGGGTGTATGTGTGTTTTTGAGTGTGTGTGTGTATTGTGGAGGGTGTTTGTTTTGGAGGGATTGTGTGTATGTGTTTTGGAGGGTGTTCGCGTGTGTGTGTTTTGGAGGGAGTGTGTATGTGTATTTTGGACGGTGTGTGTGTTTTGGAGGCTGCATGTGTGTATGTTTAGGAGGGTGTGTTTTTTTGTGTGTTTTGGAGGGTGTGTGTGTGTTTTGGAGAGAATGTGTGTGTGTTTTGGAGGATGTGTATGTGTTTTGGAGGTTGTATGTGTATGTTTTGGAGGGTGTGTGTGTATTGTGGAGGGTGTTTGTTTTGGAGGGATTGTGTGTATGTGTTTTGGAGGGTGTTCGTGGGTGTGTGTTTTGGAGGGAGTATTTTTGTGCATTTTGGACGGTGTGTGTGTTTTGGAGGTTGCGTGTGTGTATGTTTAGGAGGGTGTGTGTATGTGTGTTTTGGAGGGTGTGTGTGCGTTTGTTTTGCAGGGAGTGGTATGTGTGTTTGGAAGGTGTGTGTGTGTATGTGCTTTGGAGGGTGTGTGTGTGTTTTGGAGTGAGTGCGTGTGTTTTGGAGGGTGTATTTGTGTTTTGGTGGGTATGTATGTGTGGGGGCCTGCTGGAAGGAACACTTCGAAGATCTCCTCAATCGAGACGCTGCCTTTGACTCGAGTGTTCTCGACTCCATCCCGCAGCATGCTACCCGCCACCACCTCAGTGAGACCCCAACACTGCATGAGGTAGAAAAGGCCATAAGACAGCTAAAAATAACAAAGCTACGGGAGCGAATGGAATCCCTGCTGAGGCACTGAAGTAAGGCGGAGAGGCACTACTGGCGCGAATACACGACCTCATCTCTCCCATCTGGAGGGAGAAGAGCCTGCCGGGAGATCTTAGCAGTGATCGTGACCATCTTTAAAAAAGGGGACAAGTCCGACTGCAGCAAATACAAAGGAATCTCCCTGCTATCAGCCACTGGGAAAGTCGGCGCTAGAGTCCTCCTCAACTGCCTTCTCCCCGTGGCCGAGGAGCTTCTCCCGGAATCGCAGTGCGGATTTCGTCCCCTCTGGGGCACAAGGGACATGATCTTTGCAGCGCGACAGCTGCAGGAAAAATGCAGGGAGCAGCGCCAGCCCTTATACATGGCCTTCTTTGACGTTACAAAGGCCTTTGACACTGTCAACCGCGAGGGTCTATGAAGCGTCCTCCTCCGCTTTGGATGTCACCATACTCCGCCTGTTCCACGGCGACATGCAGGCCGTGATCCTTACCAACGGATCCATCACAGACCCAATCCACGTCCGGACCGGGGTCAAGCAGGGCTGCGTCATCGCCCCAACCCTCTTCTCAATCTTCCTCGCTGCCATGCTACACCTCACAGTTGATAAGCTCCCCGCTGGAGTGGAACTAAACTACAGAACCAGTGGGAACTTGTTCAACCTTCGCTGTCTCCAGGCCAGGTCCAAGACCACCCCAACCTCTGTCGTCGAGCTACAGTACGCGGACGACGCCTGCGTCTGTGCACATATGGTGGCCGAACTCCAGGATATAGTCAACGTATTTACCGAGGCGTATGAAGGCATGGGCCTTACGCTAAACATTAGTAAGACAAAGGTCCTCCACCAGCCTGTCCTCGCTGCACAGCACTGCCCCCAAACATCAAGATCCACGGCGTGACCTGGACAACATGGACCACTTCCCCATATCTCGGAAGCCTCCTAACAACAAGAGCAGGCATTGATGATGAGATCCAACACCGCCTCCAGTACGCCAGAGGAAAATAGTGTTTGAAGATCAGTCCCTCAAAACTGTCACCAAGCTCATGGTCTACAAGGCTGTAGTAATACCCTCTCTCCTATATCATCAGCGATGTCTCCGCAAGATCCTGCAAATCCCCTGGGAGGACAGACGCACAAACATTAGCGTCCTCGTCCAGGCCAACATCCCCAGCATTGAAGCACTGACCACACTTGATCAGCTCCGCTGGGCAGGCCACATAGTCCACATGCCAGACACGAGACTCCCAAAGCATGCGCTCTACTCGGAACTCGTCCATGGCAAACGAGCCAAAGGCGGGAAGAGGAAACGTTACAAGGACACCCTCAAAGCCTCCCTGATAAAGTGCGACATCCCCACTGACATCTGCGAGTCCTTAGCTATAGACCGCCCTAAGTGGAGGAAGTGCATTTGGGAGGGCACTGAGCTCCTTGAGTCTCATCACCGAGAGCATGCAGAAATCAAGCGCAGGCAGCAGAAGGAGCATGCGGCAAACCAGTCCCACCCACCCTTTCCCTCAACGACTATCTGCCTGACCTGTGACAGAGACTGTGGTTCTCGTATTGGACTGTACAGCCACCTAAGTACTCATGCTAAGAGTGGAAGCAAGTCTTCCTCGATTCCGAGAGGCTGCCTATGGTGATGATGTGTGTGTATTGGAGGGTGTGTGTGTGTGTGCATATTGGAGGGTGTATTGGTGTATTTGTGGGTGTATGTGTGTTTTGGAGGGAATGCATGTGTTTTGGAGGGTGTTTTTGTGTTTTGGTGGGTATGTATGCGTGTGTATTGGAGGGTGTGTGTGTTTTGGAGAGGGGTGTGTGTGTTTTGGAGGTTGTTTGTGTGTTTGTGTTTTGGCGGGTGTGCGTGTGTGTTTCGGAGGCTGTGCATGTGTCTGTTTTGGAGGGTGCATGTGTGTTTGTCTGTGTTTTGGAGGGTGTGTGTTTGAGTTTTGGAGGGTGTTCATGTGTGTGTTTTGGAGGGTGTGTGTGTATTGGAGCGTGTTTGTGTGTTTGTGTTTTGGAGGGTGTTTGTGTGTTTGTGTTTTGGCGGGTGTCTGTGTGTGTTTTGGAGGCTGTGTGCTTGTATATTTTGGAGGATGGGTTTGTGTGTGTGTGTGTGTTTTGGAGGGTGTGTGTGTTTATATTTTGGAGGGAGCATTTATATGTGTTTTGGAGGGTGTGTGTGTGTGTTTTGTAGGGAGTGAATGTGTATTTTGGAAGGTGTGTGTGTGTGTTTTGAAGAATTTGTGTGTTTTGGAGAGTGTGAATGTTTTGGAGGGTGTGTGTGCGTGTATTTTGGAGGCTGTGTGTGTGTGTTTTGGAGGATGTGTGTGTATATGTTTTGGTGTATGTGTGTATTTTGGAGGGTGTGTGTGTGTGTTTTAGAGGGCGTGTGTGAGTTTTTTGAAGGGAGTGTGTGTTTTGGAGGGACTGTCTGTGTGTGTCATGGAGGTTGATTGTGCATTTTGGAGGGTGTGTGTGTATTTTTATTTGAGGGTGTGTGTGTAATTTGGAAGGACTGTGTGTGTCTGTTTTGGAGTGTGTCTGTGTGTTTTGACGGGTGTGTGTGTGTTTTGGAGGGTGTTTGTGTGTGTGTTTTGGAGGGTGTGTGTGTTTGTTTTGGAGGTCATGTGTATGTGTGCATGTGTTTTGGAGGGTGTGAGTGTATGTTTTGGAGGGTGTGTTTGTGTGTTTTGGAGTGTATGTGTGTGTGTTTTGATGGATGTGTGTGTGTGTTTTGGAGGGAGCGTGTGTGTGTATGTTATCAAGGGTGTTGTGTGTGTGTGTGTTTTGGTGGGAATGTGTGTGTGTTTTGGAGTGTGTGTGTGTGTCTGTTTTGGAGGGAGTGTGTGTGTGTTTTGGAGGGAGTGTGTGTGTATTTTGGAGGGTGTGTGTGTGTGTTTTGGAGAGTTTGTGTGTGTGTGTGTATGTATTTTGGTGGGTGTTCATTTGTGTGTATTTTGGACGGTGTGTGTGTGTTGGAGGGAGCGCGTGTGTGCGTTTTTGAGGGTGTGTGTGTGTGTGTATTTTGGAGGGTGTGTGTGTTTTGGAGAGTGTGAATGTTTTGGCGGAAATGTGTGTGTGTGTTTTGGAGAGTGTGTGTGTGTGTTTTAGAGGGTGTGTGTGTAGTTTGGAGGCTGTATGTGTATGTGTTTTGGAGTGTGTGTGTGTGTTTTGGAGTGTGTGTTTTGGAGGTAGTGTGTGTGTTTTTTGGACGATGTTTGTGTGTGTGTGTTTTGGAGGGTGTTTATTTTAGAGGAGGTGTGTTTGTGTTTTGGAGGGTGTGTATGTTTGTGTGTATGTGTTTTGGAGAGTGTGTGCGTGTGTTTTGGAGGGGGTGTGTGTGTGTGTGTATGTGTTTTGGAGGGTGCTTGTGTGTGTTTTAGAGTGTGTTCATGTGTGTGTGTTTTGGAGGGAGTGTATGTGTATGTTTTGGAGGGGGCGTGTGTGTGTGGTTTGAAGGGAGTGTGTATGTGTTTTTCGAGGATGTGTGTGTGTCTGTTTTGGCGGGAGTGTGTGTGTGTATTTTGGAGGGTGTGTGTGTGTGTGTGTTTTGGAGGGAGTGTGTGTGTTTTTGGGGGAATGTGTGTGTGTGTGTGTTTTGAAGGGTGTCCTTTTGTGTGTATGTTATGGAATGTGTGAGTGTGTTTTGGAGTGTGTTTGGTTTGTAGGGTGTGTGTGTGTGTGTGTGTGTTGTATAAGGATGTGTGTGTTTTGGAGGGAGCATATGTGTGTGTTGTTTTGGAGAGAGAGTGTGTGTGTGTGTATTTGTTTTGGAGGGAGTGTGTGTGTGTATATTTGTTTTGGAGGGAGTGTGTGTGTGTGTGTATTTGTTTTGGAGGGAGTGTGTGTGTGTGTGTGTTTTGGAGAGTGTTTGTGCATTTTTGTGTGATGTTGGGCGTGCGTTTTAAATTTGCACTCCCAGGTCCAGGGAAATTGAAAAAAAGCATATGCCTGGTTTTGGTCGGTTTTGCCATTGGTGGCCTCTACGTGTGGCCACCATCTTAAGAATGACCTTCCTCACCCTCGCTTGCCTTGTGTCCTGTGATTGTGAGCCCTCTGCCTAATGTGATCCCTACCGTGCTGCTGGGCGACTAAGCTGCTCCCACTTGTGCTTAAGTCAAACCCGAAATTCTCACCGCGCTGGTTTGCCGGGACAGCTGGAGCACAAAGTAACTTGAGCACCATTGTGCAGAGAGAACGCCGCTTTCAGTTTTATCGGCAATCAATCGCCACTCCACTTGTTAAACGCAACTGCAGATTCAAGATGCTGATGATCCAAGTTATAAAATAATTCGAGTCCGTTCAGGCCCACTGATGGTAAAATGTGACTCTTTTATGATTTAAGATAGATATAACCTCCGGGGTCCGAGTTGCTGAAAAGCAGTAGTCTGACCAAAGTCGGAGAGCCCTGGGCAGCTGGGACATTACATGTATGCCTGGAGCAGGGAATCACTGCCGGTGCATGCTGCTCGAGCAGGCGATGTTTCCACAGCTAACATAGTTACATGGATAGTCTGGAGAAACTGCGGTTGTTTCCCTTGGAGCAGAGAAGGTTGAGCGAATGTTTGTTGGAGGTGTTCAAAATCATGAGGCGTCTGGACAGAGAAGATAGAGAGAAACTGTTCCCATTGGCGGAAGGGTCGAGAACCAGACACAGATTTAAGGTGATTGGCAGAAGAACCAGAGGCGACATGAGGAAAAACCTCTTTACGCAGCGAATGGTTAGGATCTGGAATTCGCGGCCTGAAAGGGTGGTGGAGGCAGACTCAATCGTGGCTCTCAAAAGGGAGTTGGATAAGTAGCTGAAGGGAAAAAAAATTGCAGGGCTACAGGGAAAGGGCGGGGGAGTGGGACTAGCTGAAGTGCTCTTGCAGAGAGCCGGCATGGGCTCGACGGGCCCAATGGCTTTCGTCCGTGCTGTAACCGTTCTCTGATTCTGTTCTCCACGTCTTTGCGCCTGATAAAGGTGCGGAATTTGGGGCATGAAGCAGCGAGGTCCTGCTGACTACGGGCTGGTCTGAAATCTTTGTCTGTCTGCTCCCTCTCTGACCATCGCTGAGACGATCCCCTCCCCCGCCCTGCATTAGCAGTGAATATAATTATCTCTAATAGAGAAATGGGTCCGATAATGTCAGACTGCTCTGCCCATTATTATTGAGTGTTTATTTTCTTCGTCCTGCATTACAATTATGATAATTTTTCTATGTATAAGCACGTAAAATGATGTAGTAACATATTGCTGCAGGCAACCGAGGTCTCCTGCAATGAGAGCTGCACAGATTTTATTTTTTTTACCTGTCCCTTGTGTTCACATAGCTGATTTATTCTATCTTTGCCATCTCCAACCCTCCCCCCCCCCCCCCCACCCCACACACACATACACAAAGCTTCTTGCAGCCACCGTATCCTTTGTTCATCTCGGAGGATGGGCTCTGGTTGATGCCAGTGAGTGACAGGAGCGGCTCTCACTATGAGAGACAGAGTGTCTCCGTCCCTCCTTCACTCCCCGCCCCCCACCCCACCTCTCCCCCTCCCCAGGGTGGGACATTCCACCTTGTGAAGTTGGAGCAACTCCTATCTCGCAGCCCAGCTGACAGGCGATGAAGCTCTCCTACTGCCCAGCAGGTAGGGATGAGCACAAGTCTCGAGTCAGGCCCGTGCATTCTTTGAACATAAGAACATAAGAACATAAGAATTAGGAACAGGAGTAGGCCATCTAGCCCCTCGAGCCTGCTCCGCCATTCAATAAGATCATGGCTGATCTGGCCGTGGACTCAGCTCCACTTACCCGCCCTCTCCCCGTAACCCTTGATTCCCTTATTGGTTAAAAATCTATCTATCTGTGACTTGAATACATTCAATGAGCTAGCCTCAACTGCTTCCTTGGGCAGAGAATTCCACAGATTCACAACCCTCTGGGAGAAGAAATTTCTCCTCATCTCAGTTTTAAATGGGCAGCCCCTTATTCAAAGATTATGCCCTCTAGTTCTAGTCTCCCCCATCAGTGGAAACATCCTCTCTGCATCCACCTTGTCATAATCTTATACGTTTCGATAAGATCACCTCTCATTCTTCTGAACTCCAATGAGTAGAGGCCAAACCTACTCAACCTTTCCTCATAAGTCAACCCCTTCATCCCCAGAATCAGCCTTGTGAACCTTCTCTGAACTGCCTCCAAAGCAAGTATATCCTTTCGTAATAATACCCGCCCTCCTGTATGGATCAGAGGCATGGATGATGTATAGAAGTCATCTCAAGTCACTGGAGATATATCACCAACGATGTCTCCGCAAGATCCTGCAAATCCCCTGGGAGGACAGGCGCACCAACATCCGTGTCCTCGCCCAGGCTAACATCCCCAGCATTGAAGCACTGACCACACTCGATCAGCTTCGCTGGGCAGGCCACATAGTTCGCAATGCCAGATATGAGATTCCCTAAGCAAATGCTTTATGCGGAGCTCCTTCAGGCAAACGAGCCAAAGGTGGGCAGTGGAAACGTTATAAGGATACCCTCAAAGCCTCCCTGGTAAAGTGCGACATCACCACTGATACCTGGGAGTCCTTGGCCGAAGACCGCCCAAGGTGGAGAAAGTGCATCCGGGAGGGCGTTGAGCTCTTCGAGTCTCAACGCTGAGAGCGTGAAGAGGTCAAGCGCAGGCAGAAGGAGCACGCAGCAAACCAGTCCCACCCACCCCTTTCCTCGACGAATGTCTGTCCCACCTGTGACAGGGTCTGTGGTTCTCGTATTGGACTGTTCAGCCCCCAAAGAACTCACTTTGGGAGTGGAAGCAAGTCTTCCTCGATTCCTAGGGACTGCCTATGATGATGATGATCCTTTCGTAAATATGGAAACCAAAACTGCACGGAGTATTCCAGATGTGCCGCTCAGTTTAAAAATACATATATATTTACAAGAGTCTGGAGGATGTAATGTAGCAGGGTACATCGAGCGTCCCATCATAGTTCTACGTGTCTCTGTCATGAAGAATTTCAGAGAGGCAATCCTCCTCATTGGTGCTTGAGAAATGTTGCTCTATAAGTTGGGGACACTTTGTGAAGCTGGGATATTGGATATGGCCTGAGTTGGCCCCAGTTTTTCTGTCTTGCACAGCACGCCATACTAGGCCACTGCCTCATCCATCTTTGAGCACCCTGCAGGTTTAAGCCATTCCTAAAATTCAACCCAAAATTCCAACAGAATGTGAAGGAAACCTGTCCGGTGCTGCACCAGCAACCGGCTCATTGAGGAGCTCCATTGGTAAATTCCACCACGTGTCCAACTCTTGGGGACATGTTACATCCAACTCCAGATCCAGTTTTGTTCTTCCTGTCAGCCACGGCCACCTATTCCCCAACATCCCAGGGTAATTTATTGTCAGCCACGGCTCAGTGGATAGCACTCTCGCCTCTGAGTCCAAAAGTTGTGGATTCAAGTCCCACCACAGAGACTTGAGCACAAAAATTCAGTGGAGTGCTGCACTGTTGGAGGTGCTGTCACTCAAAGGAGATGCTAAGCCGAGGCCCCGTCTGCTCTCTCAGGTAGCTGTAAAAGATCCCGCGGCACTATTTCGAAGAGGAGCAGTGGAGTTATCCCCGGTGTCCTGGCCAATATTCATCACTAAAACAGATTGTCACATTGCTGTTTGTGGGAGCTTGCTGTGCCTAAATTGGCTGCCGTATTTCCCGCATTACAACAGTGACCACACCTCAAAAGTACTTCATTGGCTGTAAAGCACATTGAGACGTCCGGTGGTGCTATATAAATTCAAGTCTTTTGTTTCCTGCTCCCTCACGCTCTCTGCACTCCACAAGCCTCAGTTTCATATTTTTATTCATGGCCAACTCGCGTTTGTTCACAAATAATTTTAAGAATGACCAAAGAAGTCCGTCCGCCAAAGAAATTTAAAGGCAAGCGCAGCCCATCATCAAAATGTAAAAGCTGACGATGATTCTGGTTTCCTTAGAAACACTTACAGCAAGTAAATTAAAACCACTTCTCCATTAAATTTGAAAGACAGACAGCAAAACTTATTTGCATTTTTGTAATAAATAGTGTTTGCCTGCGATGCATAAATTTACCTTGAGTTCTTTACACACTTGTTTCTGACGCTGTGCTGTTTCAGCTCGGATCCTATTTCGAACAGCCTCTGCCATTTCCACAAACAAAACTGACATAAAGAGAAATAGCTGTTTTTCTAACCTTGGGCATGATCTAAACAAACAGGAATATATTACTGACATTGCGTTCTTCACAGATTTTACATATTTGCAGAGCAGTGTATTTACTTGAACTGGGATGACATTATAGATAGAGGCTGTGGTCGGGAAGGCAAATTAGGACAAATCAAAGGTATTTTCCATCATTTCTTGCAGCAGCCAGGGATCTGTTGACTGCGGTCATTCGCAGGCCTCAGTTAAGGGGCCGGGACAAAAATTAAACTGATTGAGTTTTGAATTTCCACAATTGGATTCCTCAATTTTTCATTTAAATTAAGAAAAAGTTGACAAAACGAGAAAAGTTCACCTCGTTCCCTCACAGTTGCCTTATTCTGCCAAGTGCGGCCTGACTGAGTGCGAGAGGCCTCTGCCAGAGCCGGGTTTGAACTGACCGCAAGGAGTTGCACAAGACTAGCTTAGTTCGTCATCATAGGCAGTCCCTCGAATCGAGGATGACTTGCTACTATGTCAAAAGTTCACAGGTGTTTCAATGAAGGACCTAATATTCCAGGTCCCACACTCAATCTCGAAGGGTGGAAGATGCCTGTGCGTGGATTTTTTTAACGTGTGGTGGCCGTTGCACACCAGCCACCACACGAGCTTGACAGAGCTCGGTCTTGGTCCAGTGGCAAGGATTACCCAAGACAACTGGAAACCAGCTCTGCTGCACAGACCTAGTGCGCGCACATATCGCAGTGTGGGCTGGCCCGTGCTGCCCCTGGGCCCTCGGCTCTTCTGGACCTCGAACTCACACCTTTCCTGGGTCCCAATCACGTCCCTCTACAATCTCTCGCCACTCCTCCGCCCCGACCTCGCTGCTCCTGCAATACCTGCCCACGCTCCGATCAGCAACGTGGATCTTGGTGACGTCCCTCTTCGCTGCCGTTGCTCTCCTGCTCCAGCATGTGCTGCTCCCTGGAGTGGTATGCCCCCACGCTGCTCCTTCCACTCCCCGGCCTGCTCCGATGGTGCTAGCAGGCAGGGGGCCGCTTAGCCTGCTAGGCTAGGCCACCACGCTGCTCCTTCTGCTCCCCGGCCTGCTCTGATTACACAGCCTTAATCTTTAAAGTTGAGTGGTGGGGTGTCAGCTGTGGCTCAGTGGGTAGCCCCCCTGCCTCTGAGTCAGAAGATTGTGGGTTCAAGTCCCACTCCAGGGATTTGAATACAAAAAATCTAGGCTGTCACTGCAGTGCAGTGCTGAGGGAGTGCTGCACTGTCGGAGGTGCCGTCTTTCAGATGAGACGTTAAAGCGAGGCCCTGTCTGCTCTCAGGTGCGTTCCCACATTACAACAGTGACTACACTCCAAAAGTATTTCATTGGCTGCAAAGTGCTTTGAAACGTCTGGTTCTCATGAAAGGTGCTATATAAATGCAAGGGCTAGAACCTCCACTTTTGTGGTTATCGCCCAAAAATGGCCGTTATTTCCGGCGTGGGCGGTAAAAACGGGTTTTCAGATCGCCGGCTTCTCACCCATTCTCAAAACACCTAGTTTTCATTTTTGAAAATGGCCGTTACCGCGAGCGATATCAAATGGGCGGTAGCATTAAATTTTTTTGACCTTCTGCTGTAAAGTGTGGCCGTCCTTAGCAACGGCATGGCAATGCTCGATTCCCCCGATTCAGGAGGTCAAGTGGCATCATGACATGCGCAGAAGAGGAGACAGATAGAGAGGGAGCTCAGAGGCACTGAAAGCATGTATGGCTGTGGTGTGTGCTTGTCTGGCTGTTGTGGGAGGCATAACAGAGATTCACCAGTAGCAAAAAGCCTACTAAGCACCAAGAACATAACTGACACCGAGTTTTTGTCCAACAAATAAGATATAACATGGAAGAGATGGAGGAGGCCCTGGAGCTGGTAGCCAGGAACGCTGGTGACAGAGGGCTCACACTGGTCCCCGAGCACGGCACTCCACCCCTAGGTTCCGCACCACCTGCGAACGACAGATGAGAGCAAGGACCAAGATCCTGCTTCTGCATCAGAGAATGTTGTCCCCTCGGCACCCCCCGCTCCTGTACCCGTGCAACCACCGCATCTACCTTTATCCCCCCCCAATGAGGCACCACCTGAGGAGCTCCTCGGCCAGGCGTTGTGGAGCGAGGAGGGGAAGGGGTAGAAGTGGGGAATAGAAGGAGGGGGGGGAAGGAAAGTGAGGTGCATGTGCGCAGGTGATGGCTGTGTTATATCTCCATCTGGGTGTATGCAATTTGTTGCAATGTATGGGGCTGGGGACCACGCTCCTGCTTTGCCTTTGTATTCTGTGTTGCTGGACATGTTGAACATGTGATTTATGTCAATGATGGAAAAAGTGGGGTGTGGGCGGGGGTTGGGTGTTATTGGCTGCGATACTTATGATTTCAGGCCAATGTTGGTATTAAACTTTTGTTATTGAACATAACCTTGTTGTGCATTGTCGCAGATAGCTGGACCATTACACACTGGTGAGTCCTTACCGTGAAAGGGTTAAATACAACTTAACATCAATCAACGTAAGCTTTAACTGGCACCAAGGTGATGGGCACCATTGATGTCTGAGCTGCATACACACAGCAGTGTGTCAGCGTTGTCACTCACATCAGCGCTGTTTCAGGCAAATCTTTCAGATATCAGCTCCTCACATAAGAGTGGGATTTAACAAATGGCTGTCACACCGCTGGCGTTCGTTCCGGTAAGTTCCACTTTTTGTGGGCGGTTTTTTGATCGAGCGATATTGTGGGCGATATGTGCGAGGTGGTGAAATTGACGATGGACGATCTCCATGGCTGCTAGTTTGGGTAAATATGCTCTTTACAACAAAAAACATTGGGCGGGCGTTCATATTGAATCTCGGCATTAATTTCGTGCGTAAAGTAACGCTGGCCGATATTATGGGCGTTGATTTCGCCCATTCTGCTGATTCTGCCCCAAAAAAGTGGGCGGGCAGTAATGTTTTTTCCCGGCGTTAAGCCCATTGGGAAAATAATGCTCGGCGATAAGTCTCCTAAAAAAGCCCGTCAGTTTCCATTTTGTGCCAAAATGGACGATATCTGGGCGTTATACGTCATTTCAGCGGTAAAATGATCGTTAAGTGGCCGTTAAGCAGGCAAAAAAAGTGGAGGTTCTAGCCCATAGTCTTTCTTGCTTTCTATTTAGGAAGTCTCACCTCATCACCTAAGCCCTTAAAGTGCCTTTCAGCTCTTTAAATGCTCTTAAAGTCATTCAGCCCTAACTTAAATTTTCTAAGCGCATTGAACTTGTCTATCCCAGCGCACCAGGGATCAAACCTGGGACCTTGCCGATCAGATTGGCTCAGTCTCCATCATGCTGCACGAAGCCATTAAGCTATTGAGGGATATACTTTATTATACTTGGGGAGGGTGAAGGAAATATCTTGTCTGTTTCTCTGACTTAATTGCTTCTGTCTCCTGCAGATTAGCTGGAAATACTCAGTGCATACGTGAGACGACCGAGTCTTGTTTTGCCTGCAGAAAGAGGTTGGGCTCCAGGTGAACAGGACTCATCATCATCATCACAGGCAGTCCCTCGGAATTGAGGAAGACTTGCTTTCACTCCTGGAGTGAGTTCTTTCATGGCTGAACAGTCCAGTACGAGAGCCACAGCCTTGAGCCGGCCTTCCCCTGCCCGCTGGGTCTTGCTTAGGGCGGCGATGTCGATATCAAAGCGTCTAAGTTCCCGGGCAATGATGGCGGTGTGGCGTTCCGGTCTGTCGCTGTTGGAGTTGTCCATGAGGGTCCTGACGTTCCAGGTCCCGAACTTCATGTTAACGGAGTGGAAGATGCCTGTGCGTGATTTCTTTTAACGTGGGGTGGTCGCTGCACACCGGCAACCACACGGGCTTAGCTGGGCGAGGTCTTGGTCCAGTGGCAAGGGGGCTCCAAGATGACTGGAGACCAGACACTGCTGCATGGGCCTAGTTGCCTACGGCGAGATGTTGGCCGTAGGCTCGGCGCTGGGCAGTGCCCTTGGTGGTAGGTGATCTGAGGCTTGGTTGGGGGGGCAGGCATTGGGAGGAATATGCAGCAACCGTCTGTTCAGCCGATGCACCGTCAAGCAGTTGTCCGGCTGGAATTACAAAAGTATTACTCTGCTTGAAGCAAAGAATTTAAATGATGTATAGCTTTTGGGGGTGCTGGGTGGAACAATCGGTTGTCACACCGTCATTCCCCTCTGGAATCTGGGTTTGAATTCACCCCAAACTGATGGGATGAAAATCAGTTCAGTGCTGTGTGGAAGTGCCCCGTGTGGAATGAGTTGGAGGCAGCCTTGGCCTTGCTCTTGACGGGCATAGCCACACAACACCAAACTGTCCACCTTCATACCGAACACAAATAGCCGGAGGGACAATTGGGATGGGGCAGTGGCGGGGGGAATCTTGCACAAGAGCACTAGGGGATATTCCTGATGTTGAGGCACTGGGTACTGAAAGAACATAAGAATTAGGAGCAGGAGTAGGCCATGAACTCATTGAATGGCGGTGCAGGCTAGAAGGGCCGAATGGCCTACTCCTGCACCTATTTTCTATGTTTCTATGTTTCTATAAGGCTCTTCGAGCCTGCTCCACCATTTAATAAGATCATGGCTGATCTTTGACCTCAACTCCACTTTCCCCCCCACCCCCCGATCCCCATATCCCTTGATTCCCCTAGAGTCAAAAAAATCTATCGATCTCGGCCTTGAATATACTCAACGACTCAGCATCCACAGCCCTCTGTGGTAGAGAATTCCAAAGATGCACAACCCTCTGTGAAGAAATTTCTCCTCAACTCAGTCTCAAATGGCCGACCCCTTATCTGGAGACTGTGCCCTCTAGTTGTAGACTCTCCAGCCAGGGAGGGGAACAGCCTCTCAGCATCCACCCTGTCAATCCCCCTCAGAATCTGGTATGTTTCAGTGAGATCACCTCTCATTCTTCTAAACGGCAGAGAGTATAAGCCCTTTCTATACCGTCTCTCCTCATAGGCCAGCCCTCTCGTAGCAGGTAAGTGTCTTGATGAGCTGGAGAACATCATCATCATAGGCAGTCCCTCGGAATCGAGGAAGACTTGCTTCCACTCCTGAAGTTAGCTCTTTGGTGGCTGAGCAAACCAACACGAGAACCACAGACTGTCACAAGTGGGACAGACAGTCGTTGAAGGAAAGGGTGGGTGGGACTGGTTTGCCGCACGCTCTTTCCGCTGCCCGCGCTTGTTTTCTGCATGCTCTCGGCGACGAGACTCGAGGTGCTCAGCGCCCTCCCGGATGCACTTCCTCCACTGAGGGCGGTCTTGGGCCAGGGACTCCCAGGTGTCAGTGGGGATGTCGCACTTTATCAGGGAGGCTTTGAGGGTGTCTACCAGGTACAGTATAACTCCACCCTGTGCCAAGCCACATTTTAAACCTGGACTACATGGGGAAATTATAAATTTGTTTTTCAATGGCCCACATATTGCAGACGGAGGCTTCCTGCGGACGGATGCTTCCAACCTGCAAAAATTCTATGAACTTACCTGCTGGTCTGGCGACTTGCAGTCCTGGGCCTCTACGTGTGGCCTTGCGTAGAGGCCCACATATCCCAGGAGCGCAGGCGCTTCGCTAGCGGAGAACAATAATCTCTGCGAATCTACTGCCAGCGAGTCAAAGGCTGATCTTCCGAAAGGCAGGCCGGCTCACTGAACTTCACACTTCATCTGCTGGATGTTTGATAAAATAAAAAGGGACTTTCTGCCCTTGATTCCGAATGATTTGCTGTCTGCGCTTCTGCATCTAAATCAATCTGAGCGTCCACTGATCACTGGTTGATTTCGAAATTGACACGGGGATCGTTGAAAGCGATCCTCTTGATTGCTCGCAAAGATTTTTTTTTAAAGAAACAATTCCAGTTTTAAGATTGCTTCTCATTTTGTTTCCGTGCCTCAGCTCTGCTTTTCTGTCAAAGGACAGAGTGTCCAAGGCATTCCTCGAATTCCTCCCGATGCCCTTTATCACCCTCCCTAATTTATCAGCGTAATTGGACATTAAGCCGGCCGTGATGGTGAGCTTATCAAAGCAGCTGAATAAGGTGGTTGCACAATGGAAAAACTGAAATCAAAAGGTGCTGGAAGGAGATGAGAGGCGACGGATGCGCTTGTTGAAACGGCGAAGGAGAGAAGTGAGGGAGGGAAACTTGGGGGAAAAAAAACGTGGCAAATCAGTGTGATGGGATCAAAGGGTGAGCCCAGTGGTCTGGTCTTCTCACAGGCTAATGTATTGAGGGGCTAATAATAATATCGGCCAGAACGCAGCTCGAAGCGGAAAGGTTCAGGCTTCACTGTGGGAAATTTGGGTTAGCTTTCGTTGAGCAGGTACGTGTCTGGGATTAAGTTTGCTTTGTTGGGATACCCTGAAAAATCCTTCTGTTTAGCACTTTGAAAAATCTTCAATCCGAAATAATGTTGAATCCTCAATGTAATATATTTAAAATAAGATCACTGTCTACTTTACTATTTTATATGCCCACCTCCCTCCAGGGACTTGAGCACAAAACATTCTAGGCTGACACTCCAGTGCAGTGCAGTGGAGATGCCGACTTTCATATGAGACGTTAAACTGAGGCCCTGTCTGCCCTCTCGGTTGGATGTAAAAGATCCCATGGCACTATTTTGAAGAAGAGCAGGGGAGTTATCCCTGGTGTCCTGGCCAATATTTATCCCTCAATCAACATAACAAAAAAACAGATTATCTGGTCATTATCACGTTGCTGTATGTGGGAGCTTGCTGTGCGCAAATTGGCTGCTGCATTTCCCACATTACAATAATGACTACACTTCAAAAGTACTTTATTGGCTGTAAAGCACTTCGAGACGTCCGGTGGTCCTGAAAGGCGCTATATAAATGCAAGTCTTTATTTAAGCCTTGATCCTTTTTGAAGGAGATGGTAAGGTGGTTTTTATCCTGATTTTCTCTCAATCCTGCTCTTATGTTCAGCTGCCAAGAGGTATAAGAACATAAGAAATAGAAACAGGAGTAGGCATACGGCCCCTCGAGCCTGCTCCGCCATTTAATATGATCATGGCTGATTTTAGAGAGTCCGGACGATTTAGCGTTTGTATATTTCCCTCTATCTTTACCTGTGTGAAAGCAACTACCTTCTGCCAGGACCCTGCTTGGTGACGTGGCCAGGTCTCAGCGTGTGGAGATTTGGAGGCACGAACGACCACATCTTCATCAGCATGCCGCAGCACTGCTGTGATCTGGTGAAGGGGTCAGGCTGTGCTAAATGCTATATGCGCAAAGCTTGAGTGGTTTATGCCCATCATCGAAAGTGCAAGATTAGATTACATCCTCGTAATGACTTCCTCCTATCTTCTTATTGACGATGCTTGTACTGATAATGCCCCAGTGTTTGCTGGTCTTATTGTTTTGGGTCATGGATGAATGTATTTCATGTCTTCAGTTAATGGGCATGCCCCTTTAATTGTGGAGCTTGATTTGGTTGATAAAGTAAGTAAGCCAGCCCTCGCAGATGATTTGGGTTTGTTTTGAGACGAAGGCTTGAGCTCCTGTGTGGTGCTGAGCTGCAGAGATGGGGTCAAGTTCGCAGGTTTGCAGGTTCGCAGGTTTGAACCCTGACCTAAACTGGGGGCGGTGGTAGGAGGAGCACAAAAGGTCAAGTGGGGTTCCAACGCCTTATTGTTGCTCAGTACCGATGGAAGATGCACGTGGGAATGTTTTGTGAGGACAGGATGGTCTCTGACTAGCCTGAAGATAATCTTGGCCAGACTCACAAATGAAGCATGGTTGCTTGGTTGAGGTGGCAGAACACGGCGGGTGTCACTGGAACCATCACCCAACACAGGTCATGGGTGAGGTCACAACAACAATTTGTATTTATATAGCACCTGTAAAGTCCTGTCCCCTCAGTACAGATTCACACGAGGCATGTAGTGAAGTCAAGGTCACTCTGGACCTGCACCTTTATTTCACAGCTCTGGAATGCTGCACTTGCCTGAGACCTCTCCTTATATACCTCTCTCTTGCAAGTGCACCCTTGGTGGTAAGGTATGCTGATGGTTACAGGTCATATCTTATTACAGTCATGTATAGCATGTTAGGATACAGTTATATATAATAATGTAAGATACATGACATCACCCTCCCCCAAGGTCTTATTGTCTTTATAGGTTCAGTCTCTCAGGTGGTCTACACTCTCGCTTGGAGCGTCTGAGTTGTGGTTCAGTTGTTTGCCTTGGTGTCTGTTTTTCTTTGGGTGTGGTTGCTGGTATCTCGCCTGGGCTGTCTGTTTCAATTGGTGTGATTGTTGTTGACTCGCCTGGGCTGTCTGTTGGGATTGCCCTTTCCTCAGGTTGTTCACTCTGTCTGTCCACCAGGTGTGGTGCGAGTTCCACATTGTGGTCTGCCTCTGGTTCCGCAGTGTTGTTGGTAAATCTGCTTTTGACTTGGTCTACATGCCTCCGGCAGGTTTTGCCATTGTCCATTTGTACTACCAGTAGCCTGTTTCCTTCCTTGCCCGTTACTGTCCCTGCAAGCCATTTGGGACCCCTGCATAGTTTAGTACAAACACTTTGTCCCCTATCTCATTCCATCTCCCCCTCGAATTTCTGTCATGGTACTCAGTCAGCTTATGGCGCTTTGCCTCAACGATTTCGTGCATGTCTGGGAGGATTAATGAGAGTCTTGTTTTTAAAGTCCTTTTCATCAACAGTTGCGTGGGGGGGATCCCAGTCAATGAGTGCGGATGAGATCTGTATGCCAGCAGCAGTCGCGACAGGTGACCCTGCAGCGTGGGACCTTGGATTTTAAGCATACCTTGTTTAATGATTTGCAACGCTCTCTTCGCCTGGCCGTTGGAGGCCGGCTTGAACGGTGCCGTCTTGACGTGATTTATGCCGTGGTCAATTATAAAGTCTTGGAATTCTGCACTGGTGAAGCACGGACCATTGTCACTGACCAATATATCAGGGATTCCGTGCGTTGCAAACATGGTTGCGAGGCTCTCCACAGTGGTGGAGGTTGTGCTCGAGTTTAAAATGGTGCATTCGATCCACTTTGAAAATGCATCTACAACTACGAGGAACATTTTGCCCATGAATGGGCCCGCATAGTCTATGTGCACCCGCGACCACGGTTTGGTAGGCCAGGGGCTCAGTGGAGCCTCCCTGGGGGCATTGCTGAGTTGGGCACAAATAGTGCACTTTCGGACGCAGAGCTCCAAGTCCGCGTCAATACCAGGCCCCCAGACGTGGGATCTGGCTATGGCCTTCATGAGAACGATCCCCGGGTGCTCGCGGTGGAGCTCCCGGACAAATGCCTCTCTGCCTCGCAGAGGCATGACTACTCGGCTGCCCCACATCAGGCAGTCTGCTTGTAGTGATAGCTCATGCATGCGCCTGTGAAAGGGTTTTAATTCCTCGGGGCAGGCATCGCGAGCCTCTGCCCCGTCACCGGTTAGGACATATCTTTTTACTAAGGATAACGTGGGGTCGCTGGCCATTCAGGCTCTGATTTGGCGAGCCGTTATGGGCGAACCTGTGGTCTCAAAGGCATTGATTGCCATGACTATCTCACAGTCCTGTTCGTCAGACCCTTCCGTGGTGGCCAGGGGTAGCCTGCTGAGCGCGTCGGCACAGTTGTGTGTGCCTGGTCTGTGCCTTATGGTATAGTCTTAGGACGCCAGCGTGAGTGCCCACCATTGAATTCGCGCCGAGGCGTTGGCGTTTATTGCCTTGCTCTCGGATAGGAGGGACGTGAGGGGCTTGTGGTCAGTTTCTAACACGAACTTGGCCCCGAAAAGGTATCGGTGCATCTTTTTGACACCATACACGCACGCGAGCGCCTCCTTCTCTACCATTTCGTACCCGCGCTCCGCCCCCGAAAGTGACCTGGAGGCATAAGCTATGGGTTGTAATTTGCCCGCACTATTAACATGTTGCAAAACGTACCCGACTCCATACGCTGACGCATCGCATGTGAGAACTAGCTTTTTACCTGGATCAAAGAAAGTCAAAACACTGTTGGAACACAGAAGGTTGCGTGCCTTATTGAAGGCGCGTTCCTGGGCGTCCCCCCAAAACCAATCGCACCCCTTCCTGAGTAGCACATGGAGAGGCTGCAGCAGTGTGCTTAAGTTCTGCATAAAGTCCCCAAAGTAATTGAGTAGCCCGAGAAAGGCGCGCAGTTCTGAGACATTCCGGGGTCTGGGTGCCAGGCGAATTGCTTCTGTTTTGGACTCTGTTGGGCGGATTCCATCAGTGGCAATCCTTCTGCCCAAAAATTCAACCTCGGGTGCGAGAAACAGGCACTTGACTCGTAGGCCTACCTGATCCAACCGTTTTAGTACTTCCTCCAAATTACAGAGAAGGGAGTCGGTGTCCCTGCCCGTGATAAATATGTCGTCTTGAAATACAACCGTCCCCGGGATGGACTTGAGCAGACTCTCCATGTTGCGCTGGAATATGGCAGCTGCCGACCTGATGCCGAATGGGCATCGATTGTACATGAAAAGGCCTCGATGTATGTTGATGGTGGTGAGTAGCTTGGATTCCTCGGTCAATTCTTGCGTCGTATAAGCAGATGTGAGGTCTAATTTTGAGAAAAGGTTACCTCCAGCCAATGTGACAAATAAGTCCTCCGCTCTGGGCAGCGGGTACTGGTCCTGTAGGGAGACTCTGTTTATGGTCGATTTGTAGTCCCCACAGATTCGTACGGATTGATCAGGCTTCATGACTGGGACGATGGGACTTGCCCAGTCGCTAAATTCCACAGGTGATATAATGCCTCCCCGCAGAAGTCCGTCTAGTTCGTGTTCAATCTTTTCCCTCATCACATAGGTACAGCTCTGGCCTTGTGATGGACCGGTCTAGCATCCTGTGTGATGTAGATTTTGACTTTGGCCCCTTTGAAAGTGCCCACACCTGGCTGAAAGAGATGTTCAAATCGCTTTTTCACTGTTGAGCAGGAGGTCCGTTCCTCTAATGACATGGCAAGGACATCATCCCATTTCCAGTTTAGTTTTGCCAGCCAGCTTCTCCCAGCAGTGCTGGGGCGTCTCCGGGGACAATCCACAGGGGAAGTCAGTTCACTGTCCCTTTGTATGTGACAGAGAGCATGGCGCTGCCGAGGACTGGTTCGATTTCTTTGGTATAGGTCTTTAGTTTGGTGTCGACCTTTGTGAGTTTTGGTCTGTCTCTTTTATGTGGCCACAGTTGTTCAAATTGTTGAGCGCCCATGAGAGATTGACTCGCTCCCGTATCCAGCTCCATGTTGACAGATATCCCATTGAGTAGGTCCCTCATCATTATAGGAGGCGTCCTGTTGTAGGAGCAGCGGCCATTGATCATGTTGATCCGCTGTACATCGGTGTCCCGGGTACTGTCCCCACCATCTTCTGGTCCGCTTTCCGACCCATCCGATTCGTATACCAGCCGAGCTGACGTTTTTTTGCACATGCGGGCCAAATGCCCTGTATTTTCACAATTTCTGCAAACAGCCTGCTGAAATCGACATCCCCTTGACGAGTGCCCACCCCCACACCTCCAGCACAGACCTGTTCCATTGTTCAAAGTGTTCCCAAAGAATGAGCTGCGTCTGGCTGATCTCTCTTGAGCTTCTCTCAGTTTGTAGTTGATTGCTCGCATTGTGGATTGATGAGGTGTGAACGGCCATTCCTGTGGCCCTTGATGGCTTCTGCCTGTGGTCGAGAGCCTGTTCTCCCGGTTTTGTCTGTGTGTGGGGGTAGCAGCTTGTTTGGTGCTGTGAACTTCTTGTTCCGATATTTCGTTAGTTGTCGTACCTGCATTGTAAATCAACCTCGTTTCTTCTTCCCCTACCAAGAATGTCTGTGCAACCAATGCTGCTGCCTCTAAGGTCAGGTTCTTGTTCTCTATGAGCTTTCGGAATATTACTGCGTGACCTATTCCTTCAATGAAAAAGTCTCTCAGCATTTCTCTCCTCAGTTCATCGGAGCACTCACATAAACTAGCCAACCTCCGAAGTTCCGCCACGAAGTCGGGTATGCTCTGGCCCACACAGCGTCTGTAGTTGTAGAACCTGTGTCTGGCCATGTGTAGGCTGCTCGCTGGCTTCAGGTGGTCTCTTACCAGTGTGCTCAATTCTTCAAACGACTTGCTTGCTGGTTTCTCCGGTGCCAACAGATCCTTTATTAAAGCGTATGTTTTCGAGCCACAGCTGGTCAAGAGATGGGCTCTTCTCTTGTCTGCCTTATCGTCGCCTAACCAGTCTTTGGTTACAAAGCTTTGCTGGAGCCTTTCTATAAAGTCCTCCCAATTGTCTCCCGCATTGTACTTTTCATCTGATCCGTTGTTCGCCATTCTGTGGATTCTGTAATCCCGTAACCCGTCGCCACTGTAAAGTCCTGTCCCCTCAGTACAGATTCACACGAGGCATGTAGTGAAGTCAAGGTCACTCTGGACCTGCACCTTTTATTTCACAGCTCTGGAATGCTGCACTTGCCTGAGACCTGTCCTTATATACCTGTCTCTTGCAAGTGCACCCCTGGTGGTAAGGTATGCTGGTGGTTACAGGTCATATCTTATTACAGTCATGTATAGCATGTTAGGATACAGTTATATATAATAATGTAAGATACATGACAGCACCCTCCCCCAAAGTAGTAAAATGTACCAAGGCATTTCACAGGATTGTTTTAAGACAAAACAAATAAATTTGACACCGAGTCACATAAGAAGAAATTACCGCAGGTGACTGTCGTGTATTTACTATTGGGATCACTAGCCACTTGCTGGCGTCACTGTTGGAGGCCATTGAGCTGCACGCACGTGTGTGCAGCCAAAGTATAAAAGGCCAGCAGTTTTGTATATTAGTCACTTTGGGCCTTAATAAAGCAGAGCCAACGTCATACCTCTTGGAGTTAAACAGTATTCAGTCGAACAGTTATTACATGCACAACATTTGACGACGAGGCAACAAGAACCTTTGCATGCAAAAATGAGCACAATTGTGATTTGGGGAAGGAGAAGATTGGGCAGACTTTGTGAGCTGTTTGAGCCAGTTCTTCGCAGCCAACAAAATGGAGGAGATCGGCGACGCAGATTGGCGCCGGGCGGTGTTCCTCACGGTTTCCGGTCCAAACATTTATGGTCTGATAAAGAATCTACTCCTGCCTGTGAGTCCAACAGAGTAGATGTATGAAGAATTGTGTACACTGGTACAGGACCACCTTAAGCCAGACGAAGGCATCATCATCATCAGAAATAGATTTTACACGCATGGTCGCTCAAAGGGCCAGAATGCGGCGGAATTCGTTGCCGACCTGAGACGTCTAGCGGGACCATGTAAGTTCGGGGCTGTGTTGGCAGACATGCTGCGGGACTTCTTTGTAATCGGCATCAACCACGAGCTGATCCTGCGTAAACTACTGGCGGTGGAGACGTTGGACTTGAACAGGGCCATCACAATCGCTCAGTCATGCATGACGACGGATAGAAATTGAAAGCAGATATCAGTGAAAATCGAAACTCGGCAAGTACTGTAAATATGATTGATTCGGCGTTCGGTAGAGCGGCACATGGTAGGGCCTACCGACTGCATATGCGAAACCTGTGGCTGCCCAAAGTCAACCAGCAGGAGTGCACCCGATTTCTCCGTGTTGGCATTGTGGGGGAAATCATCGGCACTAACATTGCCGATTTAAGCAATATATTTGCAAAGGCTGTCTGAGAGTGGGGCATCTCCAGCGCAAGTGTCCGCAGGTGAGCAAGCATGCTGCGACACACCACATGGAGGATGATGGTCAGACGAGCGCGGATCCAGATACGCAATCCGAGATACCAGAGGAGGAAGTGTATGGACTGTACTCGTTCCGAACTAAGAGCAAACTGATAATGATCAACGTGACATTTAATGGGATGCCGGTATCGATGGAACTGGACATGTGGGTGAGTCAATCGATCATGAGCCAGAGGGCATTCGACAAGCTGTGGGATACTAAGGCTGTGAGGCACAGGCTGAGTCCAGTCAATGCCAAGTTGCACACGTACACCAAAGAACTCATAACGGTGATTGGCAGTGCCACAATTAAAGTATCGTATGAAGGTGCGGTTCACGAGTTACCGCTATGGATTGTCCCAGGCAATGGCCCAACGCTGTTCGGCAGGAACTGGCTTGACAAAATCAGATGCAATTGGAACAACATCAAGGCTTTGTCATCGGAGAAAGATACATGTGCCCAAGTACTGAGCAAGTTCTGCTCGCTGTTTGAGTCAGGCATCGGCAACTTCACGGGAACCAAGGTGCAGATCCATGTGGACTCGGATGCAAGACCCATCCATCATAAAGCTCGGGCAGTTCCGTATATGATGAGGGAGAAGGTCGAAATCGAACTGGACAGACTTCAGTGTGAAGGGATCATATCACTGGTTGAATTTAATGAATGGGCCAGCCCCACTGTTCCTGTGCTGAAAAGTGATGGCACAGTCAGAATCTGTGGAGACTACAAGGCTACGATCAACAGGGTTTCGAAACAGGATCAGTACCTGTTACCGATGGCTGATGACTTGTTTGCAACCCTAGCCGGGGGGAAGTCATTCACCAAACTGGACTTGACGTTGGCCTACATGACACAGGAGCTGGTTGAGAAGAGACTTGTACATGAACACGCATAAAGGACTGTTTATGTACAACAGGTACCTTTTTGGAATTCGCTCGGCAGCAGCAATATTTCAGAGGAACATGGAGAGTCTACTGAAGTCCATTCCCAGAACTGTCGTGTTCCAAGATGACATCCTGATCACAGGTTGTGACTCCGAGGAACATCTGAACAATCTGGAAGAGGTTCTACATTGTCTGGACAAAGTGGGACTCAGACTGAAACGCTCTAAGTGTGTCTTCATGGCACCAGAGGTCAAATTCCTGGGGAGGAAAATTGCTGCTGATGGCATCAGGCCCACAGACGCGAAAACCAAGGCCATCAAGAACGCACACAAGCCGCAAAATGTGATGGAGCTGCATTCGTTCCTGGGTCTACTCAACTACTTCGGTAACTTCCTACCTAAATTGAGCACCATATTAGAGCCACTGCACATGCTGCTAAGAAAAGGCGACAACTGGGTGTGGGGTGCGTCTCAAGACAGAGCTTTTGAGAAAGCCACTAATCTTCTTTGCTCTAACAAGCCACTGGTACATTATGACCCATGTAAACGTTTAGTATTGGCCTGTGGTGCTTCGTCATCTGGAATTGGTTGCGTACTCTAACAAGCTAATGAGTCGGGTAAACTTCAACCAGTCGCGTATGCTTCAAAAAGTTTGTCTAAAGCGGAAACATAGAACCATAGAAAATAGGTGCAGGAGTAGGCCATTCGGCCTTTCGAGCCTGCACCGCCATTCAATGAATTCATGGCTGAACATGCAACTTCAGTACCCCATTCCTGCTTTCTCGCCATACCCCTTGATCCCCCGAGTAGTAAGGACTACATCTAACTCCTTTTTGAATATATTTAATGAATTGGCCTCAACAACTTTCTGTGGTAGAGAATTCCACAGGTTCACCACTCTCTGGGTGAAGAAGTTTCTCCTCATCTCGGTCCTAAATGGCTTACCCCTTATCCTTCGACTGTGACCCCTGGTTCTGGACTTCCCCAACATTGGGAACATTCTTCCTGCATCTAACCTGTTTAAACTCGTCAGAATTTTAAATGTTTCTATGAGATCCCCTCTCATTCTTCTGAACTCCAGTGAATACAAGCCCAGTTGATCCAGTCTTTCTTGATAGGTCAGTCCCGCCATCCCGGGAATCAGTCTGGTGAACCTTCGCTGCACTCCCTCAATAGCAAGAATGTCCTTCCTCAAGTTAGGAGACCAAAACTGTACACAATACTCCAGGTGTGGCCTCACCAAGGCCCTGTACAACTGTAATAACACCTCCCTGCCCCTGTACTCAAATCCCATTGCTATGAAGGCCAACATGCCATTTGCTTTCTTAACCACCTGCTGTATCTGCATGCCAATCTTCAATGACTGATGTACCATGACATCCAGGTCTCGTTGCACCTCACCTTTTCCTAATCTGTCACCATTCAGATAATAGTCTGTCTCTCTGTTTTTACCATCAAAGTGGATAACCTCACATTTATCCACATTATACTTCATCTGCCATGCATTTGCCCACTCACCTAACCTATCCAAGTCACTCTGCAGCCTCATAGCATCCTCCTCGCAGCTCACACTGCCACCCAACTTAGTGTCATCCGCAAATTTGGAGATACTACATTTAATCCCCTCGTCTAAATCATTAATGTACAGTGTAAACAGCTGGGGCCCCAGCACAGAACCTTGCGGTATCCCACTAGTCACTGCCTGCCATTCTGAAAAGTACCCATTTACTCCTACTCTTTGCTTCCTGTCTGACAACCAAGCTCTCAATCCACGTCAGCACACTACCCCCAATCCCATGTGCTTTAACTTTGCACATTAATCTCTTGTGTGGGACCTTGTCGAAAGCCTTCTGAAGGTCCAAATACACCACATCAACTGGGTCTCCCTTGTCCACTCTACTGGAAACATCCTCAAAAAATTCCAGAAGATTTGTCACGCATGATTTCCCTTTCACAAATCCATGCTGACTTGGACCTATCATTTCACCTCTTTCCAAATGTGCTGCTAGGACATCCTTAATAACTGATTCCGTCATTTTACCAACTACTGATGTCAGGCTGACCGGTCTATAATTCCCTGTTTTCTCTCCCTCCTTTTTTAAAAAGTGGGGTTACATTGGCTACCCTCCACTCCATAGGAACTGATCCAGAGTCAATGGAATGTTGGAAAATGACTGTCAATGCATCCGCTATTTCCAAGGCCACCTCCTTAAGTACTCTGGGATGCAGTCCATCAAGCCCTGGGGATTTATCGGCCTTCAATCCCATCAATTTCCCCAACACAATTTCCCAACTAATAAGGATTTCCCTCAGTTCCTCCTTCTTACTAGACCCTCTGACTCCTTTTATATCCGGAAGGTTGTTTGTGTCCTCCTTAGTGAATACCGAACCAAAATACTTGTTCAATTGGTCTGCCATTTCTTTGTTCCCCGTTATGACTTCCCCTGATTCTGACTGCAGGGGACTTACGTTTGTCTTTACTAACCTTTTTCTCTTTACATATCTACAGAAACTTTTGCAATCCGTCTTAATGTTCCCTGCAAGCTTCCTCTCGTACTCTATTTTCCCTGCCCTAATCAAACCCTTTGTCCTCCTCTGCTGAGTTCTAAATTTCTCCCAGTCCCCGGGTTCACTGCTATTTCTGGCCAATTTGTATGCCACTTCACCCATGCGGTCTCTAAATGTCTGCCATTGCCCATCCCCAGTCAACCCTTAAGTATCATTCGGCAATCTATCCTAGCCAATTCATGCCTCATACCTTCAAAGTTGCCCTTCTTTAAGTTCTGGACCATGATCTCTGAATTAACTGTTTCATTCTCCATCCTGATGCAGAATTCCACCATATTATGGTCAATCTTACGCAAGGGGCCTCGCACAACGAGATTGCTAATTAATCCTCTCTCATTACACAACACCCAGTCTAAGATGGCCTCCCCCCTAGTTGGTTCCTCGACATATTGGTCTAGAAAACCATCCTTTATGCACTCCAGGAAATCCTCCTCCACCGTATTGCTTCCAGTTTGGTTAGCCCAATATATATGCATATTAAAGTCACCCATGATAACTGCTGCACCTTTATTGCATGCACCCCTAATTTCCTGTTTGATGCCCTCCCCAACATCACTACTACTGTTTGGAGGTCTGTACACAACTCCACTAACGTTTTTTGCCCTTTGGTGTTCTGCAGCTCTACCCATATAGATTCCACAAGAGCCTACAGCATGGTAGAGAAAGAAGCACTAGCCTGTGTGTATGAGGTTAAAAAGATGTATCAGTAGCTGTTTGGTCTTTGGTTTGAACTGGAGACAGATCACAAGCCACTCATTTCACTGTTCTCTGAAAACAAAGGTATCAATACCAATGCTTCATCCCGCATCCAGAGGTGGGCGCTGACATTATCCGCTTATGATTATGTCATTCGCCATAGACCTGGCACCGCGAATTGTGCCGATACTTTGAGCCGTCTGCCGTTGCCCACACCGGAGGTGGAAACGCTACAACCGGTGGACCTATTGTTAGTTATGGATGCTTTTGAGAGTGAAGGAACCCCTGTCACGGCTCAACAAGTTAAGACCTGGACCAGCCAGGACTCGATATTATCGGTGGTGAAGAGTTGCATTCTCAAAGATGAATGGTCTGCCATACCCAAGCAAATGTGCGAGGAGACCAAACTTTACATTCGTCACAAAGATGAACTGTCTATTCAGTCGGATTGTATACTGTGGGGCAATCATGTTGTTATGCCCAAGAAAGGGAGAGAGAAATTTGTATGTGAGCTTGAGCTACATAGCACATATCCAGGCATTGTAATGATGAAAGCCATCACCAGGTCTCATGTATGGTGGCCAAAAATTGACTCTGAGCTGGAATCATGTGTGCATCAGTGCAACACTTGCATTCAGCTCAGCAAAGCACCAGTGGAATCGCCACTGAGTCTGTGTTCGTGGTCGTCCAAACCATGGTCCAGGATCCACATAGACTTTGCAGGTCCCTTCCTGGGGAAGATGTTTTTAGTTGTGGCGGATGCATATTCGAAGTGGATAGAGTGTATAATCATGTCATCCAGCACATCCACAGCTACCATTGAGAATCTCAGTGTCATGTTCACGACACATGGTCTGCCTGACATCGTTGTTAGCGACAATGGATCGTGCTTCACCAGTCAGGAGTTTCTCAAGAGTTCATGAAACTCAATGGCATCAAACATGTAAGGTCAGCACTGTTCAAACCTGCATCCAATGGGCAAGCAGAATGTGCTGTCCAAATCATAAAGCTGAGTATGAAGTGAGTAACCCAAGGGTCACTGCAGACCCACTTGTCAGGCATACTGCTGAGTTACAGGACAAGACTGCACCGGGGTCTCGCCTGCTGAACTAATGATGAAGAGAGGTCTTAAGATCAAGCTATCTCTTGTACACCCTGACTTGAATAATCATGTTGAATATAGAAGACAAAGTCAGCATGATCGCACAGCTGTGTCACGCGATATTTCTGTAAATGATCCTGTATATGTTCTGAATTATGATCAGGGTCCCAAGTGGATCACTGGTACTGTCATGGTCAAGGAGGGCAACAGAGTATTTATTGTCAGGCTCAAAAATGGGCAAACATGCAGGAAACATATGGATCAGATAAAACTGCGGCACATAGACGAACTGGAACAGTCGGAGGAAGAGACAATCGACGACCAACCAACCTACCCCCAGTCATCAGAGGACTCAGTGGTCATCAGTGAATCGAGACTTTCAATCACTGACATGGTCAATGAAAATGGACTTTCAATCCCTGACATGGCCATTGCCACTCCCACCAGGTCAGCCACCCAGCCACTAGTCACAACAGACTCCGACACTCACCCAAGACTGGAATTGAACTGAGACGGTCAACCTGGGAACGTAAAACACTGGATCGTCTCAATTTGTAAAAGACTGTGTTAATATCTCAGAGGTGGGTATTGTCATGTATGTACTTTTGGGATCACTAGCCACTAGATGGCGTCACTGTTGGAGGCCATTGGACTGCACGCACGTGTGTGCAGCCCAAGTATAAAAGGCCAGCCATTTTGTATATTAGTCACTTTGGGCCTTAACAAAGCAGAGTCAAGGTCATACCTCAAAGAATTAAACAGTACTCAGTCTAACAGTTATTGCATACACAACAGTGACCAAAAGCTTGGTCAAAGAGGTAGGTTTTAAGGAGTGTCTTAAAGGAGGTAGAGGCATTTAAGGAGGGAGTTCCAGAGCTTGGGGCCTAGGCAGCTGAAGGCACAGCCACCGATGGTTGAGCGATTATAATCAGGGATGCTCAAGAGGGAAGAATTAGAGGAACGCAGATATCTCGGGGGGGTTGTGGGGCTGGAGCAGATTGCAGAGATAGGGAGGGGCAAGGCCATGGAGGAATTTGTAAACAAGGATGAGAATTTTGAAATCGAGGCGTTGCTTAATGGGAGCCAATGTAGGTCAGCGCGCACAGGAGTGATGGGTGAGCGGGACTTGGTGTGAGTTAGGACACGGGCTGTCGAGTTTTGGATCACCTCCAACATGTGGCATGGGTGAGGGTACAGAGCCCGGCGGGTGTCAATGCGACCATCATCTAACACAGTCATGACCTTTGGGAAAGGACAGAAGCGTTGGTGGAGGGATAAATAAAAGCAAGTAGACACACTCAACATGAAATGTCCTGTAATCAGCTGTAATCCCTGCCATCCTCCAAAACGCTGAAACATGGAACACGCAAAGACTTTCTAGTCTGGCTGCTTTGGTTCCGAACTGCTATCTGAGATAGACTGACAGCTGAGAGCAGGCCAGTCTGACATACAAAGAATGGTATTAAAGGTGTTGCTGGCGTTATTACTGTGGGATTAGAGACATAATCTGCAGTTGATTATAGGGAAATTCTCTGTCTGGCACATATTTTAATATGTTAGTTTTCTTGTATTGTCTGGCAAGTCATTTGTGCAACCTTTTAGAGGGGATTTATGTCGGACTCTTCGATTACAAATTTAAATGATGCTTTTTATAGGGAAGATGTTATCTTGCCCGCATGCGGTCTGCTTTATAATTAAAGAACCTGAAACATAAATGCAGAAATTAATATTGGTGCAAGATACTGAATATAGGAAATAAAATGCTGTGTGACTGCTTTAACCGCTGCTTCAGGGAGCACCGCGATGCTGACACTATCGATTGTGGAGGCTACAATAAATACAATGAGTGGCTATCTATTCCATCACTGGGAATACATTAGATATGGAAATCCATCGGCTTTAACCTAATAGAAGCTTGGAGAAAAGAATATAACCGGCCAAAATGAGGCGTGTTGTGTAAGCATGTTTGATTGTAATCTGTTCCAGTCAGAGAACACTACAGCAAAGTGATCTGATTCCCTGCCACTGCCCATTCGCTCTCTCGACAACAGTGACGTGCAGGCTAAGTGCAAGGTGCTGGCTGTCAAGTCAGAATCACGTTAGCCCTGCCGCTTCTCATTGCGGTTTCATTCTCCCGGTGATAACTTTTATTCATTTTTAAGCAGCTGGTATATATGTCATGGAAACAAATACTGGTGGAAAGATGTCAGCAGCCAGCAGAACATAAGAACATAAGAATTAGGAACAGGAGTAGGCCATCTAGCCCCTCGAGCCTGCTCCGCCATTCAATAAGATCATGGCTGATCTGGCCGTGGACTCAGCTCCACTTACCCGCCCACTCCCCATAACCCTTAATTCCCTTATTGGTTAAAAATCTATCGATCTGTGACTTGAATACATTCAATGAGCTAGCCTCAACTGCTTCCTTGGGCAGAGAATTCCACAGATTCACAACCCTCTGGGAGAAGAAATTCCTTCTCTACTCGGTTTTAAATTGGCTCCCCCGTATTTTGAGGCTGTGTCCCCTAGTTCTAGTCTCCCCTACCAGTGGAAACAACCTCTCCATCTCTATCTTGTCTATCCCTTTCATGATTTTAAATGTTTCTATAAGATCACCCCTCATCCTTCTGAACTCCAACGAGTAAAGACCCAGTCTACTCAATCTATCATCATAAGGTAACCCCCTCATCTCCAGAATCAGCCTAGTGAATCATCTCTGTACCCCCTCCAAAGCCAATATATCCTTCCTTAAGTAAGGTGACCAAAACTGCACGCAGTACTCTAGGTGCGGCCTCACCAATACCCTATACAGTTGCAGCAGGACCTCCCTGCTTTTGTACTCCATCCCTCTCGCAATGAAGGCCAACATTCCATTCGCCTTCCTGATTACCTGCTGCACCTGCAAACTAACTTTTTGGGATTCATGCACAAAGACCCCCAGGTCCCTCTGCACCTCAGCATGTTGTAAAAGCTGCAGTGGGCACCTCATCGTCCTACCGTCATTCGAGTGTGAGCTACTGGCTCAGTGGGTAACACACTCGCCTCTGGGTCAGAAGGTTAAATGACAAGGGGCTGAGGGGTTATCTGGAGTGGGCGGGGAAGTGGAGCTGAGTTCATGATCAGTTCAGCCATGATCTTATTGAATGGCGGAGCAGGCTCGAGGGGCCTTATGGCCTACTCCTGCTCCTATTTCTTATGTTCTTATTAAGGTTGTGGGTTCAGGTCCCACTCCAGGGACTTGAGCACATAAATCTAGGCTGACACTCCAGTGCCGTGCTGAGGGAGTGCTGCACTGTCGGAGGTGCCGTCTTTCAGATGAGACGTCAAACCGAGGCCCCGTCTGCCCTCTCAGGTGAATATAAAAGATCCCATGGCACTATTTTGAAGAAGAGCAGGGGAGTTATCCCCTGTGTCCTGGCCAATATTTATCCCACAATCAACATAACAAAAACAGATTATCTGGTCATTATCGCATTGCTGTTTGTGGGAGCTTGCTGTGCGCAATTTGGCTGCTGTGTTTCCCACATTGCAACAGTGACTGCATTTCACAAGTACTTCATTGGCTGTAAAGCGCTTTGAGACGTCCGGTAGTCGTGAAAGGCGCTATATAAATGTAATTCTTTCTTCTTCTTTTAGAGCAAGCTCCTCTGCAGTGACGAAATCTTCAGGAGCCAATCTGATGGAAATTTGAGTTACGGCTGGGAATTCTGTCCAGTTCCAGAAGGTGCTACAAAGATGCAGAAAAACTCCAGGGGAGTTTGCATTTCAACATGTAATTTGTATGTTTTTGATTTTTTTACCCCCTTGGCAACTATGATTTAAAGACCTGTAATGCTCGTAACACAAGTGTAACTAATATACATGCAATTGGAGGTTCCTTGTCAGAAAAGGCTGCAGGAGTGCATTCATTTATTTTATTCGAATTGTAGTCACCAAAAAAAAGTGTAACATTTGAGAACTTGCTGTATTCATAAAGTGTTTTCATCGGTCAACAAAATAAAAAGAAATCTCAGTTGCAGGCGGTGCAAAGATTTGGTGATTACCGTGTGCAGTGGGGCCTGATGCTGATTTGTGAAAGGTAGTGAGTGTAAAAATGACTTGTCATTGGATTTCCCTGTGGTGTGATTGTGACCCAGGACGCGTAGTCGTCTCACGACGGTTTTTGTTGTCGTGGACGGAAAGACTTTAACCTCAGGATGCCCCAAAGCGCTGTACAGCCAAATAAAATACTTTTGAAGTGTAGTCGCTGTTGTAATGTGGGAAACGCGGCAGCCAAAACCTGCGCACAGCAAGCTCCCACAAGCAACAATGTGATGATTGAGTGATAAATATTGGCCAGAGGAAGAGTCCATTGCTCTTCTTACAAATAGTGCCACGGGATCTCTGAGAGAGCAGACTGCACTTTGGTTTAGTGTCTCATCTGAAAGACGGCACCTCTGATGGTGCAGCGCTCCCTCAGTCCTGCATTGGGTCTATCAGCCTGGATTGTGTGCTCACTTCCACTGAGCTTGACTTGAACCCACAGCCTTCAGACTCTGAGAGTGCTACAGCTGACACTGCGAATGCTTTTAAGTATTAAGAATGATCATTCTTGCCTACGGTACCTGCAGAGACAAATGCAGCCAGGAAACCATACAAGATCCCCCTTCACGTCACACTTGTGGTGTAGATGCTCCCATGGATCAGTGTGTACTCTGCGTCATTGAGACATGAATATGTGTCTCACAATAGCCGTGAATTCGCGGCCCCTACGGGCATGTACAAGCTGTGTCCGCGTACGCGCCTAAACCCGGAACTTGACAGATCGCACGCATTCGGAACTAAAGAGCCTCCGCGGGCGGAGAGTTGGCATTTGCCCAACTGCTGCCCAGCGAATGCCCGTGAAATTCCGACGACTGATAAAAGTAGGCGTAAGGCGTAAGACCTGCTTTGATCAGCGTAAAACTTTTAAAGGACAGAAAAATCAATTTTTTTCAATCATTTAAACATTTAAAATCCTGTTAAATAAGGTAAGTTTATTTTTCGATCCATCAAAATATGTAAATTTATTTTTCAAAAAATGAAATTTTTGTTTTAATTAAATTCCATTTTGATTCATTTTAAATATGTAATATTTAATATATATATTTTAAGTGTTTGTGTGTTTTGGGGGTGTTCCCATTGATACTTATGGTGCTTCCGTACAGATGGAATGCCCCAGAAGTACCATAGAAACAAAGAAAATAGGTGCAGGAGTAGGCCATTCAGCCCTTCAAGCCTGCACCACCATTCAATATGATCATGGCTGATCAGGCTAACTTCAGTACCCTATTCCTGCTTTCTCTCCATATCCCCTGATCCCTTTAGCCGTAAGGGCCACATCTAACTCCCTTTTGAATATGTCCAATGAACTGGCCTCAACAACTTTCTGTGGCAGAGAATTCCACAGGTTCACAATTCTCTGGGTGAAAAAGTTTCTCCTCATCTCGGTCCTATATGGCTTACCCCTTATCTTTAGACTGTGACCCCTGGTTCTGGACTTCCCCAACATCGGGAACATCCTTCCTGCACCTAACCTGTCCAGTCCCATCAGAATTTTATAAGTTTCTATGAGATCCCCTTTCATTCTTCTAAATTCCAGTGAGTATAAGCCCAGCCGATCCAGTCTTTCCTCATATGTCAGTTCTACCATCCCGGGAATCAGTCTGGCGAATCTTCGCTGCACTCCCTCAATAGCAAGCACGTCTTTCCGCAGATGAGGAGACCAAAACTGCACACAATAATCAAGGTGTGGTCTCATCAAGGCCCTGTACAACTGTAGTAAGACCTCCCTGCTCCGATATTCAAATCCTCTCGCTATGAAGGCCAGCATGACATTTGTTTTCTTAACCGCCTGCTGTACCTGCATGCCTACCTTCAATGACTGATGTACCATGACACCCAGGTCTCGTTGCACCTCCCCTTTTACTAATCTGTCACCATTCAGATAATAATCTGCCTTCCTGTTTTTGCCACCAAAGTGGATAACCTCACATTTATCCACATTATATTGCATCTGCCATGCATTTTTCCATTCACCTAACCTGTCCAAATCACCCCGCAGCCTCTTAGCATCCTCCTCGCAGCTCACACTGCCACCCAGCTTAGTGTCATCTGCAAACTTGGAGCTATTACATTCAATTCCTTCATCTAAATCATTAATGTATATTGTAAATAGCTGGGGTCCCAGCACTGAACCCTGCAGCACCCCATTAGTCACTGCCTGCCATTCTGAAAAGGACCCGTTTATTCCCACTCTTTGCTTCCTGTCTGCCAACCAATTCTCTATCCACGTCAATACATTACCCCCAATACCATGTGCCTTAATTTTGGGCACTAATCTCTTGTGTGGGACCTTGTCAAAAGCTTTTGAAAGTCCAAATACACCACATCCACTGGTTCTCCCTTATCCACTCTACTAGTTACATCCTCAAAAAACTCTAGAAGATTTATCAAGCATAATTTCCCTTTCATAAGTCCATGCTGACTTGGACCGATTCTGTCACTGCTTTCCAAATGCGCTGCTATTACATTTTTAATAATTGATTCCAGCATTTTCCCCACCACTGATGTCAGGCTAACCGATCTATAATTCCCTGTTTTCTCTCTCCCTCCTTTTCTAAAAAGTGGGGCCCTACGAGGAAAGTGAAACAAATAAGAACACAAGAACATAAGAAATAGGAGCAGGAGTAGGCCATACGGCCCCTTGAGCCTGCTCCGCCATTCAATAAGACCATGGCTGATCTGATCATGGACTTAGCTCCACTTCCCCGCCCGCTCCCCATAACCCCTTATCCCCTTATCGTTTAAGAAACTGTCTATTTCTGTCTTAAATTTATTCAATGTCCCAGCTTCCACAGCTCTCTGAGGCAGCAAATTCCACAGATTTACAACCCTCTGAGTGAAGAAATTTGAATGGGAAAACTCCGACTTTGATTGGTTGGGCCGGCCCACATGATCCCAGGGACACTTGCAAAGCGCTTGCGTCCCTGGGATACATGGGCCTCGACACAGGCCTTCGCGCAGAGGCCCAGGACCGCCAGTCTCCCAAGCTCCCGGACCAGCAGGTAGATTTGTAGACATGGTTCCGATCGGAGCCATTCGCCCACGGGGAAACTCCCACCGCAAGTTCTGGGCCGTTGACTCAAAAGCAAACGTGCGAGTTGAATTTTGCGGTCTGTGCTGGCATTGGGCGGGCTTTCCCATCCACCAGTCAGTAATTGGAAGGTGACCCCTGGATGTACTGGACCGAGGTTATTGTAAGGTGTGCAAGTTCGGAAATAACAAACACGTGGTAATAACGGGGAAGTATTTGATAATGATCAATAGTATATTTGAGAATAGCATGGTATGCATTAGATTGTGAGAAAAACAGGGTATATAAGGCAGAGAATTTAAAAAGAAAATGTGCATTAGAGAGAAGTTAACACAGGGCACATTGGGTAGGGAATAACAATGTGTATATTAAAGGAAGAATGAAATAAAGTGCATTAGACAGAGATTAACCTGGCTCAGTGAATAACAGGGTATATTAGGGAGAGGTAGATGACATACATTAGGTTGAGAATAACGCACAGTATTCAGCAGAGAATGAATCAGTGCATTGAGTGGGAATAACAGTGTATGCTGGAGAGTAACACAGAGTGTATTATGGATGACACAGTGTGCGTTTGTGGAGAATAACAGTGTATGCTGGAGAGTAACACAGGGTATATTATGGATGACACAGTGTGCGTTTGTGGAGAATAACAGTGTATGCTGGAGAGGAACGCAGTGGATTTGAACTTCCAGCGAGTTTCCAGTGGGAGACTGCACTGACGAGTTAATTTCCCACATGTCTGCGGGAGAATGGTAACCCGCCAATTTTAACAGCCGGGCCTCATTTAAATCCTGCCGGCCGATTCCTCACATGTTCCTGGCAGGAATCAGAGAATGGTTATATATCAGAAGGTCATTCGAGCCGGTGTACCCTTACCAACCCTCAGCTAGTCCCACTCTCCCCGCCCTTTCCCCGTAGCCCTGAAAACGTTTTCCCTTCAGGTACTTATCCAACTCCCTTTTGAAAGATAAGAATTGAATCTGCCTCCACCACCCTTTCAGGCAGGGCATTCCAGAACTCAACCACTCGCTGCGTAAAATAGTCTATCCTTCTTTTGCCAATCTGTGTCCTCTGGTTCTGGACCCTTCTGTCAATGGGAACAGTTTCTCTCTGTCCAGACCCCTCATTATTTTGAAGTGAGCCCAGAGATCACCCAGCGAAACCAGCATTGTGGCGGGATCGGCTGCCAGGGTCATCTCATGGGGGTCTCGCGATCGGAGGGATGGGGGGGTGTGTGGAACAGGGGGATTGTTCCATGGCAGGGGAGGCCCCAAGCTTACTTTGTGGGGCTCTCCTGCTGCTGCTGGCCCTACGAGGAAAGTAAAACAAGTAAGAACATAAGAACATAAGAAATAGGAACAGGAGTAGGCCATACGGCTCCTCGAGCCTGCTCCGCCATTCAACAAGATCATGGCTGATCTGATCATGGACTCAGCTCCAGTTCCCTGCCCGCTCCCCATAACCCCTTATCCCCTTATCATTTAAGAAACTGTCTATTTCTGTTTAAATTTATTCAATGCCCCAGCTTCCACAGCTCTCTGAGGCAGCGAATTCCACAGATTTACAACCCTCTGAGAGAAGAAATTTCTCCTCATCTCAGTTTTAAATGGGCGGCCACTTATTCTAAGATCATGCCCTCTAGATCTAGTCTTCCCCGTCAGTGGAAACATCCTCTCTGCATCCACCCTGTCAAGCCCCCTCATGATCTTATACTTTTCGATAAAATCGCCTCTCATTCTTTTGAACTCCAATGAGTAGAGACCCAACCTACTCAACCTTTCCTCATAAGTCAACCCTCACATCCATAGAATCAATCTAGTGAACCTTCTCTGAACTGCCTCCAAAGCAAGTATATCCTTTTGCAAATATGGAAACCAAAACTGCAACTATTCCAGATGTGGCCTCACCAATACTTTGCATAGCTGTAGCAAGACTTCCCTGCTTTTATACTCTATCCCCTTTGCAATAAAGGCCAAGATTCCATTGGCCTTCCTGATCACTTTCTGTACCTGCATACTATCCTTTTGTGTTTTATGCACAAGTACCCGCAGGTCCAGCTGTACTGCGGCACTTTGCAATCTATCTCCATTTAAATAATAACTTGCTCTTTGATTTTTTTCTGCCAAAATGCATGACCTCATACTTTCCAACATTATACTCCCTCTGCCAAATTTTGCCCATTCACTTTGCCTGACTATGTCCTTTTGCAGATTTTTTGTGTCCTCCTCACATATTGCTTTTCCTTCCATCTTTGTATCGTCAGCAAAATTGGCTACTTTACACTCAGTCCCTTCTTCCAAGCCATTAATATAGATTGTAAATAGTTGGGGTCCCAGCACTGATCCCTGCAGCACCCCACTTGTTACTGGTTACCAACCAGAGAATAAATCATTTATCCAGACTCTCTGTTTTCTGTTAGTTAGTCAATCCTCTATTCATGTTAAAATATTACCCCCAACCCGGTGAACTTTTATCTTGTGCAGTAACCTTTTATGCGGCACCTTGTCAAATGCCTCCTGGAAGTCCAAATACACCACATCCAGTGGTTCCCCTTCATCCACCCTGTTCGTTACATCCTCAAAGAACTCCAGCAAATTTGTCAAACATGACTTCCCCTTCATTAATCCATGCTGACTCTGCCTGACTGAATTTTGCTTTTCCAAATGTCCTGCTACTGCTTCTTTAATCCTGTTTGGGCCTGTTCTGCCCGCGGACCTCCTCCCCGCTCTCTTCCCCGAGGGGGAGCAGTCACTGGGACCTCCTGCTCAGGACACCCAGTCAAAACCGACGGCATCAGGACCCGACAGCAGTTTAAAACTGGCTAGTCCCAGGCAACTCCTGGGCGAGTTTAACTGGCCACACACCCGGTTTCCTCTGGGCAGGTATTGTGTGGAGAATAACGCAATGTATATCAGGCAGAGAATAACCTTTCTACATGAGTAAATAACATTGTATTAGATCGAGAACAATACAGGGTATATTTGCATGTGAGAATAATGGACAGGTATATTAGGTCGAGAATAAACTACATTTTCTTTTGTTTCTGCACTTGCTGTTTGTGTGGGGGTGGGAGAGCTGGACGATAATGAGTCACTCGGTGTTCCACGGAATTTCCACCCGTAACTATCGTTCCCAGGCTGCAAAGTTGGTGATCAGAAACCGCCATCAAATACTGCCCGCTGTACGCAAATTAAATTTAAATACTGCCCGCTGTACGCAAATTAAATTTAAATAGTGCTGTCACATCAGACTTCGAATGTCCCTCCATTGTTGCCTGTGGCCAGCACATTGCTAAAAATATCAGGGGCCGAAACTGCCCCCCTCCTTAAGGTCCATTCGAGGTCTAAGAGGTGGTAATGGGGCAGTAAGGCTTTTCCGACTGGGGACAGGCGGATGGCCTGATGCATCCGAAATTGCCCCGGGGCCGGGGGCAGGGAGGCAGATACAGGTATCCGCTGTGCCCCGTGTTCCCCACCCCGTCGGGCAGGCGCCAACACCTTACTGCCCGACGGTGACCCCTACCGCCCCACACCGACCCCTTACCGCCCGACCGTGACCCCCCTTCCCGTTCGGCACCGAACGCTTACCGTCCAGCGGTGACCCCTTACCGTCCGGCGGTGACCCCTTACCGCCACGCGAGGGAAATTGCCCGAGGGAGCGGAGTGTTGCTGCTCGGTGCTCCCGGCACCTTTTCCCGGTGGGAGGGGAGAGCGCGCGGCCGGCATTTTATTTTTAATTATCAGACGACTCTGACGTCGGCCTGACAATGGCGGCCATGGGTTAAGTGAAGGGGAGGGACGTTGTGACATATCAGCACAAGGCAGCACATTTGCATCGCGCTGACGTCTGCGCAGCGATAATTACACTATCCACTTTCCGCCTCGTTCCCGACGCACTACCGCCCCTCAGCATCCCTGATGATTCCTTCATTAAAAAAAGGACAATTTCAAGCGATTCTCCGCCCCATCGATTCGGCTGGAGAATCTTCACTTAATTCGACTTATCCGCCCCAACTGGGGCGGAGGGCAATTTCAGCCCCTAAGTATATAAGGGGCAGATTTTTGACTCCTCTCCACTCCGCCTTTTGACCTGGAGCAGTGACAATGGCGGGGGTGAGGTGTTCTGGCCGGGCAGTCAGCCGCCAGCGCCCCGCAGTGGTCCTCGGGTCCGGTTTTGCGGTGGTGCGGTGCAGCACCGCGAGGAGGAGCTGCGCCCGGTGTGCAATGCCCCCTGGTTGCGACACCGCGGGTTTTGGCTATTGCCCGACCCGTCCGCCCCGCACCGCGCCCCGCACTGACCGCCTGGGAAATCAAGGCGGTCAAACGATACCGATAGCGGAGAGGTAAGTAATGGGCTCCTCAAGTAAGTGTGATTGTTTTTTTCTTTTAATTTGTTTGTGATTTGTGCTGTAGTAGCGTGGGCAATGTATTGGGAATGTTTTTGTGGTGTACTTGTTCGCATTTTTCCCCCAGCATCTCGCGGGCCGCTCCCGGCACAGCTCTTTAGCTCGGGAGTTTCCTATGGATATGATGTAATTGGCATCACGGAGACATGGCTCCAGTGTGAACAAGGCTGGGAACTCAACATCCAGGGGTATTCACCATTCAGGAAGGATAGACGGAAAGGAAAAGGAGGTTGGGTGGCGTTGCTGGTTAAAGAGAAAATTAACGCAATAGTAAGGAAGGACATTAGCTTGGACGATGTGGAATCGGTATGGGTAGAGCAGAGGGCAGAAAACGCCAGAGGGAGTTGTGTAAAGACCACTAGCTGAGATAGTGGCAGTGAGGTTGGGGACAGCATCAAACAAGAAATTAGGGATGCGTGCAATAAAGGTACAGCAGTTATCATGGGCGACTTTAATCTACATATAGATTGGGCTAACCAAACTGGTAGCAATGCAGTGGAGGAGGATTTCCTGGAGTTTTCCAGACCAATATGTCGAGGAACCAACTAGAGAGCTGGCCATCCTAGACTGGGTGATGTGTAATGAGAAAGGACTAATTAGCAATCTTGTTGTGCGAGGCCCCTTGGGGAAGAGTGACCATAATATTGTAGAATTTTTTATTAAGCTGGGGAGTGACACAGTTAACTCAGAGACTAGGGTCCTGAACTTAAGGAAAGGTAACTTCGATGGTATGAGACCTGAATTGGCTAGAATAGACTGGCGAGTGATACTTAAAGGGTTGACGGTGGATAGGCAATGGCAAACATTTAAAGATCACATGGATGAACTTCAACAATTGTACATCCATGTCTGGAGTCAAAATAAAACGGGGAAGGTGGCTCAACCGTGGCTAACAAGGGAAATTAAGGATAGTGTTAAATCCAAGGAAGAGGCATATAAATTGGCCAGAAAAAGCAGCAAACCTGAGGACTGGGAGAATTTTATAATTCAGCAGAGGACGACAAAGGGTTTTAATTAGGAGAAGGAAAATAGAGTATGAGAGGAAGCTTGCTGGGAACATAAAAACTGACTGCAAAAGCTTCTATAGATTTGTGAAGAGAAAAAGATTAGTGAAGACAAACATAGGTCCCTTGCAGTCAGATTCAGGTGAATTTATAATGGGGAACAAAGAAATGGCGGGCCAGTTAAACAAATACTTTGGTTCTGTCTTCATGAAGGAAGGCACAAATAACCTTCTGGAAATACTAAGGGACCGAGGGTCTAATGAGAAGGAGAAACTGAAGGATATCCTTATTAGTCAGGAAATTGTGTTAGGGAAATTGATGGGATTGAAGGCCGATATATCCCCAGGGCCTGATGGTCTGCATCCCAGAGTACTTCAGGAAGTGGCCCTAGAAATAGTGGATGCATTGGTGATCATTTTCCAACAGTCTATCGACTCTGGATCAGTTCCTATGGGCTGGAGGGTAGCTAATGTAACACCATTTTTAAAAAGGGAGAGAGAGAGAAAATGGGTAATTATAGATCGGTTAGCCTGACATCAGTAGTGGGGAAAATATTGGAATCAATTATTAAAGATGAAATAGCAGTGTATTTGGAAAGCAGTGACAGGATCAGTACAAGTCAGCATAGCTTTATGGAAAGGGAAAGGGAAATCATGCTTGACAAATCTTCTGGAATTTTTTGAGCATGTAACTGGTAGAGTGGACAAGAGAGAACCAGTGGATGTGGTGTATTTGGACTTTCAAAAGGCTTTTGACAAGGTGCACACAAGAGATTGGTGTGCAAAATTAAAGCACATGGTATTGGGGATAATGTATTGACGTGGATAGAGAACTGATTGGCAGACAGGAAGCAGAGAGTCAGGATAAATGGATCCTTTTCAGATGGTAGGCAGTGACTAGTGGGGTGTTGCAGGGCTCAGTGCTGGGACCCCAGCTATTTACAATATACATCAATGATTTAGATGAAGGAATTGAGTGTAATATCTCCAAGTTTGCAGATAACACTAAGCTGGTTGGCGGTGTGAGCTGTGAGGAGGATGCTAAGAGGCTGCAGGGTGACTTGGACAGGTTAGGTGAGTGGGCAAATGCATGGCAGATGCAGTGTAATGTGGATAAATGTAAGGTTATCCACTTTGGTGGCAAAAACACGAAGGCAGAATATTATCTGAATGGCGGCAGATTAGGAAAAGGGGAGGTGCAATGAGACCTGGATGTCATGGGAAACATCAGTCATTGAAAGTTGGCATGCAGGTACAGCAGGCAGTGAAGAAGGCAAGTGGTATGTTGGCCTTCATAGCTAGGGGATTTGAGTATAGGAGCAGAGAGGTCTTACTGCAGTTGTACAGGGCCTTAGTGAGGCCTCACCTGGAATATTGTGTTCTGTTTTGGTCTCCTAATCTGAGGAAGAACGTTCTTGCTATTGAGGGAGTGCAGCAAAGGTTCACCAGACTGATTCCCGGGATGGCAGCACTGACATATGAGGAGAGACTGGATCGACTGGGCCTGTATTTACTGGAGTTTAGAAGGATGAGAGGGGATCTCATAGCTACATATAAAATACTGACGGGACTGGACAGGTTAGATGCAGGAAGAATGTTTCCGATGTTGGGCATGTCCAGAACCAGGAGACACAGTCTAAGGATAAGGGGTAAGCCATTTAGGACTGAGATGAGGAGAAACTTCTTCACTCAGAGAGTTGTTAACCTGTGGAATTCCCTACTGCAGAGAGTTGTTGATGTCACTTCATTGGATGTATTCAAGAGGGAGTTAGATATGGCCCTTACGGCTAAAGGGATCCAGGTGTATGGAGAGAAAGCAGGAAAGGGGTACTGAGATGAATGACCAGCCATGATCTTATTGAATGGTGGTGCAGGCTCGAAGGGCCGAATGGTCTGCTCCTGCACCTATTTTCTATGTTTCTATGTCTCTATGTTAGCGCCCAGGAGAGATGTACCATGTCTCCCTTAGCGCTGCGCCCCCCGACCAATGATACTGACTGAGGCGCAAACTGTTTCCGGACACAAACTTTACTGCCCCGCCCCCATTACCGCCTGAAATCATCAAAGCCAGAAATCCAGCCCGAAGGGTGTGTTCGAGAGAGAGTCACACAGTGAGAGAGAGAGAGAGAGAGAGTCACACAGTGAAAGAGAGAGAGTCACACAGTGAGAAAGAGAGAGTCAGACAGTGAGAGAGAGAGAGAGAGAGTCACATAGTGAGAGAGAGAGAGTCACACAGTGAGAGAGAGAGAGAGAGTCACACAGTGAGAGAGAGAGAGAGAGAGAGTTACACAGTGAGAGAGAGAGAGAGAGAGAGAGAGTCACACAGTGAGAGAGAGAGAGAGAGAGTCACACAGTGAGAGAGAGAGAGTCACACAGTGAGAAAGAGAGAGTCAGACAGAGAGAGAGAGAGTCACATAGTGAGAGAGAGAGAGTCACACAGTGAGAGAGAGAGAGAGTCACACAGTGAGAGAGAGAGAGAGAGAGAGTTACACAGTGAGAGAGAGCGAGAGAGTCACACAGTGAGAGAGAGAGAGAGAGTCACACAGTGAGAGAGAGAGAGTCACACAGTGAGAGAGAGAGAGAGAGAGAGTCACACAGTGAGAGAGAGAGAGCGAGAGTCACACAGTGAGAGAGAGAGAGAGTTATACAGTGAGAGAGAGAGAGAGAGAGAGAGAGTCACACAGTGAGAGAGAGAGTCACAGAGAGAGAGAGAGAGAGAGTCACACAGGGAGAGAGAGAGAGAGAGAGAGTCACACAGTGAGAGAGGGAGAGAGAGAGAGTCACACAGTGAGAGAGAGAGAGAGAGAGTTACACAGTGAGAGAGAGAGAGAGAGAGAGTGTCACACAGTGAGAGAGAGAGAGTCACACAGTGAGAGAGAGAGAGTCACACAGTGAGAAAGAGAGAGTCAGACAGTGAGAGAGTCACATATTGAGAGAGAGAGAGTCACACAGTGAGAGAGAGAGAGAGAGAGAGAGTCACACAGTGAGAGAGAGAGAGAGAGAGAGTTACACAGTGAGAGAGAGAGAGAGAGTCACATAGTGAGAGAGAGAGAGTCACACAGTGAGAGAGAGAGAGAGAGAGAGAGTCACACAGTGAGAGAGAGAGAGAGAGAGAGTTACACAGTGAGAGAGAGCGAGAGAGTCACATAGTGAGAGAGAGAGAGTCACACAGTGAGAGAGAGAGAGAGACAGAGTCACACAGAGAGAGAGAGAGAGAGAGTCACACAGTGCGAGAGAGAGAGTCACACAGTGAGAAAGAGAGAGTCACACAGTGAGAGAGAGAGAGAGAGTCACACAGTGAGAGAGAGAGAGTCACACAGTGAGAGAGAGAGAGAGAGAGAGAGAGTCACTGAGAGAGAGAGAGAGAGAGAGTCACACAGTGAGAGAGAGAGAGTTATACAGTGAGAGAGAGAGAGAGAGAGAGTCACACAGTGAGAGAGAGAGTCACAGAGAGAGAGAGAGAGAGAGTCACACAGGGAGAGAGAGAGAGAGAGAGAGTCACACAGTGAGAGAGGGAGAGAGAGAGAGTCACACAGTGAGAGAGAGAGAGAGAGACAGTCACAGAGAGAGAGAGAGAGTCACACAGTGAGAGAGAGAGAGAGAGAGAGAGTCGCACAGTGAGAGAGGGAGAGAGATTCACACAGTGAGAGAGAGAGAGACAGAGTCACAGAGAGAGAGAGAGAGAGAGTCACACAGTAAGAGAGGGTGAGAGAGAGTCGCACAGTGAGAGAGAGGGAGAGTCGCACAGTGAGAGAGGGAGAGAGAGAGAGAGAGTCACACAGTGAGATAGAGAGAGTCACAGTGAGAGAGAGAGAGAGAGTTGCACAGTGAGAGAGAGAGAGAGTCACACGGTGAGAGAGAGAGAGAGAGTCACACAGTGAGATAGAGAGAGAGACAGAGAGAGTCACACAGTGAGAGTGAGAGAGAGAGTCGCGCAGTGAGAGAGGGAGAGAGAGTGTCACACAGTGAGAGAGAGAGAGTCACATTGTCATGTATCTTACATTATTATATATAACTGTATCCGAACATGCTATACATGACTGTAATAAGATATGACCTGTAACCACCAGCATACCTTACCACCAGGGGTGCACTTGCAAGAGACAGGTATATAAGGACAGGTCTCAGGCAAGTGCAGCATTCCAGAGCTGTGAAATAAAGGTGCAGGTCCAGAGTGACCTTGACTTCACTACATGCCTCGTGTGAATCTGTACTGAGGGGACAGGACTTTACAGTGGCGACGAGTTACGGGATTACAGAATCCACAGAATGGCGAACAACGGATCAGATGAAAAGTACAATGCGGGAGACAATTGGGAGGACTTTATAGAAAGGCTCCAGCAAAGCTTTGTAACCAAAGACTGGTTAGGCAACGACAAGGCAGACAAGAGAAGAGCCCATCTCTTGACCAGCTGTGGCTCGAAAACATACGCTTTAATGAAGGATCTGTTGGCACCCGAGAAACCAGCAAGCAAGTCGTTTGAAGAATTGAGCACACTAGTAAGAGACCACCTGAAGCCAGCGAGCAGCCTACACATGGCCAGACACAGGTTCTACAACTACAGACGCTGTGTGGGCCAGAGCATACCCGACTTCGTGGCAGAACTTCGGAGGTTGGCTAGTTTATGTGAGTTCTCCGATGAACTGAGGAGAGAAATGCTGAGAGACTTTTTCATTGAAGGAATAGGCCATGCAGGCATATTCCGAAAGCTCATAGAGACCAAGAACCTGACCTTAGAGGCAGCAGCACTGGTTGCACAGACATTCTTGGTGGGGGAAGAAGAAACGAGGTTGATTTACAATGCAGGTACGACAACTAACGAAATATCGGAACAAGAAGTTCACAGCACTAAACAAGCTACTACCCCCACACACAGACAAAACCGGGAGAACAGGCTCTCGACAGCAGGCAGAAGCCATCAAGGGCCACAGGAACGGCCGTTCACACCTCATCAACCCACAATGCGAGCAATCAACTACAAACTGAGAGAAGCTCAAGAGAGATCAGCCAGACGCAGCTCATTCTTTGGGAACACTTTGAACAATGGAACAGGTCTATGCTGGAGGTGTGGGGGTGGGCACTCGTCAAGGGGATGTTGATTTCAGCAGAGTGTTTGCAGAAATTGTGAAAATACAGGGCATTTGGCCCGCATGTGCAAAAAAACGGCAGCTCGGCTGGTATACGAATCGGATGGGTCGGAAAGCAGACCAGAAGATGGTGGGGACAGTACCCGGGACACCGATGTACAGCGGATCAACATGATCAATGGCCGCTGCTCCTACAACAGGACGCCTCCTATAATGATGAGGGTCCTACTCAATGGGATATCTGTCAACATGGAGCTGGATACGGGAGCGAGTCAATCTCTCATGGGCGCTCAGCAATTTGAACAACTGTGGCCGCATAAAAGAGACAGACCAAAACTCACAAGGGTCGACACCAAACTAAGGACCTATACCAAAGAAATCGTACCGGTCCTCAGCAGCGCCATGTTCTCTGTCACACACAAAGGGACAGTGAACTGACTTCCCCTGTGAATTGTCCCCGGAGACCCCCCAGCACTGCTGGGGAGAAGCTGGCTGGCAAAACTAAACTGGAAATGGGATGATGTCCATGCCATGTCAATAGAGGAACGGACCTCCTGCTTAACAGTGAAAAAGCGATTTGAACATCTCTTTCAGCCAGGTGTGGGCACTTTCAAAGGGGCCAAAGTCAAAATCTACATCACACAGGATGCTAGACCGGTCCATCACAAGGCCAGAGCTGTACCCTATGTGATGAGGGAAAAGATTGAACACGAACTAGACAGGCTTCTGCAGGAAGGCATTATATCACCTGTGGAATTTAGTGACAGGGCAAGTCCCATCGTCCCAGTCATGAAGCCTGATGGATCCGTACGAATCTGTGGGGACTACAAATCTACCATAAACAGAGTCTCCTGACAGGACCAGTACCTGCTGCCCAGAGCGGAGGACTTATTTTCCACATTGGCTGGAGGTAAACTTTTCTCAAAATTAGACCTCACATCTGCGTATATGACGCAAGAATTGACCGAGGAATCCAAGCTACTCACCACCATCAACACACATCGAGGCCTTTTCATGTACAATCAATGCCCATTCGGCATCAGGTCGGCAGCTGCCATATTACAGCGCAACATGGAGAGTCTGCTCAAGTCCATCCCGGGGATGGTTGTATTTCAAGACGACATACTTATCATGGGCAGGGACACTGACTCCCATCTCCGTAATTTGGAAGAAGTACTAAAGCGGTTGGATCGGGTAGGCCTACGAGTCAAGAAATCTAAGTGCCTGTTTCTTGCACCCGAGGTGAATTTTTGGGCAGAAGGATTGCCGCTGATGGAATCCACCCAACAGAGTCCAAAACAGAAGCAATTTGCCTGGCACCCAGGCCCCGGAATGTCTCAGAACTGCGCGCCTTTCTCAGGCTACTCAATTACTTTGGGAACTCTATGCAGAACTTAAGCACTCTGCTGGAGCCTCTCCACGTGCTACTCAGTAATGGGTGCGATTGGTTTTGGGGGGACGCCCAGGAACGCGACTTCAATAAGGCACGCAACCTTCTGTGTTCAACAGTGTTTTGACTTTCTTTGATCCAGGTAAAAAGCTAGTTCTCACATGCGATGCGTCAGCGTATGGGGTCGGGTGCGTTTTGCAACATGTCAATAGTGCGAGCAAATTGCAACCCATAGCTTATGCCTCCAGGTCACTTTCGCGGGCAGAGCGATGGTACGGAATGGTAGAGAAAGAGGCGCTCGCATGCGTGTACTGTGTCAAAAAGATGCACCAATACCTTTTCGGGGCCAAGTTCGTGTTAGAAACTGACCACAAGCCCCTCACGTCCCTCCTATCCGAGAGCAAGGCAATAAACGCCAACGCCTCGGCGCGAATTCAACAGTGGCCATTCATGCTGGCGTCCTACGCCTATACCATAAGGCACAGACCAGGCACAGACAACTGTGCCGACATGCTCAGCAGGCTACCCCTGGCGACCACGGAAGGGTCTGACGAACAGGACTGTGAGATGGTCATGGCAATCAATGCCTTTGAGTCCACAGGTTTGCCCATGACGGCTCGCCAAATCAGACCCTGGACGGCCAGCGACCCCACGTTATCCTTAGTAAAAAGATGTGTCCTAACCGGTGACTGGGCAGAGGCTTGCGATGCCTGCCCCGAGGAATTAAAACTCTTTCACAGGCACATGCATGAGCTATCACTACAAGCAGACTGCCTGATGTGGGGCAGCTGAGTAGTCATGCCTCTGCGAGGCAGAGAGGCATTTGTCCGGGAGCTCCATCGCGAGCACCCGGGGATCGTTCTCATGAAGGCCATAGCCAGATCCCACGTCTGGTGGCCTGGTATTGATGCGGACTTGGAGCTCTGCGTCCGAAGGTGCACCATTTGTGCCCAACTCATCAATGCCCCCAGGGAGGCTCCACTGAGGCCCTGGCCCTGGCCTACAAAACTGTTGTCACGGATGCACGTAGACTATGCGGGCCCATTCATAGGCAAAATGTTCCTCGTAGTTGTAGATACATTTTCAAAGTGGATCGAATGCACCATTTTAAACTCGAGCACAACCTCCACCACTGTGGAGAGCCTCGCAACCATGTTTGCAATGCACGGAATCCCTGACATATTGATCAGTTACAATGGTCCGTGCTTCACCAGCGCAGAATTCCAAGACTTTATAATTGACCACGGCATAAACCACGTCAAGACGGCACCGTTCAAGCCGGCCTCCAACGGCCAGGCGAAGAGAGCGTTGCAAATCATTAAACAAGGCATGCTTAAAATCCAAGGTCCCACACTGCAGGGTCGCCTGTCGCGACTGCTGCTGGCATACAGATCTCGTCCGCACTCACTGACTGGGATCCCCCCCGCGCAACTGTTGATGAAAAGGACTTTAAAAACAAGGCTCTCATTAATCCTCCCAGACATGCACGAAATCGTTGAGGCAAAGCGCCATAAGCTGACTGAGTACCATGACAGAAATTCGAGGGGGAGATGGAATGAGATAGGGGACAAAGTGTTTGTACTAAACTATGGCAGGGGTCCCAAATGGCTTGCAGGGACAGTAACGGGCAAGGAAGGAAACAGGCTACTGGTAGTACAAATGGACAATGGCAAAACCTGCCGGAGGCATGTAGACCAAGTCAAAAGCAGATTTACCAACAACACTGCGGAACCAGAGACAGACTACAATGTGGAACTTGCACCGCACCTGGTGGACAGACAGAGTGAACAACCTGAGGAAAGGGCAATCCCAACAGATAGCCCAGGCGAGTCAACAACAATCACACCAATCGAAACAGGCAGCCCAGGCGAGATACCAGCAACCACACCCAAAGAAAAACAGACACCAAGGCAAACAACTGAACCACAACTCAGACGCTCCACACGAGAGCATAGACCACCTGAGAGACTGAACCTATAAAGACAATAAGACCTTGGGGGAGGGTGATGTCATGTATCTTACATTATTATATATAACTGTATCCTAACATGCTATACATGACTGTAATAAGATATGACCTGTAACCACCAGCATACCTTACCACCAGGGGTGCACTTGCAAGAGACAGGTATATAAGGACAGGTCTCAAGCAAGTGCAGCATTCCAGAGCTGTGAAATAAAGGTGCAGTGTGAGAGGGAGAGAGAGAGTCATACAGTGAGAGAGAGAGAGAGTCACACAGTGAGAGAGAGGGAGAGAGAGTCGCACAGTGAGAGGGAGAGAGAGTCATACAGTGAGAGAGAGAGAGAGGGAGAGTTACACAGTGAGAGGGAGAGAGAGTCATACAGTGAGAGAGAGTCACACAGTGAGAGAGAGAGAGAGAGGGAGAGTCACACAGTGAGAGGGAGAGAGAGTCATACAGTGAGAGATAGAGAGAGAGTTGCACAGTGAGAGAGAGAGAGAGAGTCGCACAGTGAGAGAGAGAGGTAAGAGAGAGTCGCACAGTGAGAGAGAGAAAGTCACACAGTGTGTGAGAGAGAGAGCGCGAGTCACACAGTGAGAGAGAGAGTCACAGAGAGCGAGAGAGAGAGTGAGTCACACAGTGAGAGAGAGAGAGAGAGTCACACAGTGAGAGAGAGAGAGTCATACAGTGAGAGAGAGAGAGAGAGAGAGAGTGAGAGTCATACAGTGAAAGAGAGAGAGAGTTACACAGTGAGAGAGAGAGAGTCACACAGTGAGAGAGAGAGAGAGTCACACAGTGAGAGAGAGAGAGAGAGAGAGTCACACAATGAGAGAGAGAGTCATACAGTGAGAGAGAGAGAGTTACACAGTGAGAGAGAGAGAGAGAGAGAGTCACACAGTGAGAGAGAGAGAGAGAGAGAGAGTCACACAGTGAGAGAGAGAGAGAGTCACAGTAAGAGAGAGAGAGAGAGAGTGAGAGTCATACAGTGAAAGAGAGAGAGAGTTACACAGTGAGAGAGAGAGAGTCACACAGTGAGAGAGAGAGAGAGTCACACAGTGAGAGAGAGAGAGAGAGAGAGTCACACAATGAGAGAGAGAGTCATACAGTGAGAGAGAGAGAGTTACACAGTGAGAGAGAGAGAGAGAGAGAGTCACACAGTGAGAGAGAGAGAGAGAGAGAGTCACACAATGAGAGAGAGAGTCATACAGTGAGAGAGAGAGAGTTACACAGTGAGAGAGAGAGAGAGAGAGAGTCACACAGTGAGAGAGAGAGAGAGAGAGAGAGTCACACAGTGAGAGAGAGAGAGAGTCACAGTAAGAGAGAGAGAGAGAGAGTGAGAGTCATACAGTGAAAGAGAGAGAGAGTTACACAGTGAGAGAGAGAGAGTCACACAGTGAGAGAGAGAGAGAGTCACACAGTGAGAGAGAGAGAGAGAGAGAGTCACACAATGAGAGAGAGAGTCATACAGTGAGAGAGAGAGAGTTACACAGTGAGAGAGAGAGAGAGAGAGAGTCACACAGTGAGAGAGAGAGAGAGAGAGAGTCACACAATGAGAGAGAGAGTCATACAGTGAGAGAGAGAGAGTTACACAGTGAGAGAGAGAGAGAGAGAGAGTCACACAGTGAGAGAGAGAGAGAGAGAGAGAGTCACACAGTGAGAGAGAGAGAGAGTCACAGTAAGAGAGAGAGAGAGTCGCACAGTGAGAGAGAGAGAGAGAGAGTCACACTGAGAGAGTCACGCAGTGAGAGAGAGAGTCACACAGTGAGAGAGAGAGAGAGAGAGTCGCACAGTGAGAGAGAGAGAGTTGCACAGTGAGAGTGAGAGAGAGAGTCATACAGTGAGAGAGAGAGAGAGAGTCACACAGTGAGAGAGAGAGAGAGAGAGAGAGAGTCATACAGTGAAAGAGAGAGAGAGTTACACAGTGAGAGAGAGAGAGAGTCACACAGTGAGAGAGAGAGAGAGAGAGTCACACAATGAGAGAGAGAGAGAGTCATACAGTGAGAGAGAGAGAGTTACACAGTGAGAGAGAGAGAGAGAGTCACACAGTGAGAGAGAGAGAGAGAGAGAGAGTCACACAGTGAGAGAGAGAGAGAGTCACAGTAAGAGAGAGAGAGAGTCGCACAGTGAGAGAGAGAGAGAGAGAGTCACACTGAGAGAGTCACGCAGTGAGAGAGAGAGTCACACAGTGAGAGAGAGAGAGAGAGAGTCGCACAGTGAGAGAGAGAGAGTC